>NC_081557.1:164818379-164941452 GCF_022355385.1 Mustela nigripes | reverse complement strand
CTTGCCGGGAGCCGGCCCCTCCCCCCGGGGTCTATCTTCCCATCGCTTTGGATTCACTTCTCCGCCGGTCCTACCTTTCAGAAAGTGGTTGTTTTTCTGTTTCCAGAATTGCTGTTCTTCTTCTCTTCGATCTGCCGATGGATTTTCCAGGAATTTCTTACTCTTGAGCTAGTTCACACTCTACCCTTAGTAATTGATCAAAATTACCATTTAAGTGTGCCTATCACTTTATGGCACCAGTGACTTCTGCTCCAGCCAAGCAGATCTTAGATGTCACTCTTCTGATTCACTTTCCTTTCAAGATTCTGGGATGGTGGTTTGCCCACAACCTTAGTTCTCTGAGGAGCTCAGAAAAAGTCACTGATTTTCAGTTTGTTTAGCTTTTTCTTGTTGTATAGGACTGACAACTTCCAAGTTCTTTACTTATCAAGGCTAAAATTGTTACTCTCATGACAACTTTTTAAACCTTTGCTTTAACTGTATTTCTGAGTATGTACTGAGTTATAATGTAAAATGTAGCTCCTGCTAAGGTTACAAAAATGTTAAGGAACAGTAGTGTGAGGCAGAAAAAATAAGACTCTGGGGCCACTTCTGTGGAGGCATGTCCCACACACTTTCATGGAACCATCCTATATATTCCAACACCTGGTAAGAAAATTCTCATTAATTTCCAGAATATATTCACTGAAAATAAGAGCAGGAAGGGTTAAATAATATAACTGGTAAACAGTGGTTTATTTATTTTTTACTACAAATGTGCTATTCAATCACATAGCATATGGCCTGGCATATCTTGAAAGATATAGACTATTAGTTTTCTGCTTTTCTGAAAAACATTTGAATTTTGACATAATTTGTTCTTTGTATTGCTTTTAGCTACAGGTAAGCTGAACATATAATCTTAATGTGAATAATTTTACTTGACACTTTGATTTGCTATTTGGGAAATATTATCTAAGTACTTCTTAATTTGCAATATTGATTTTTCTGTACCAATTTTAGTCTAACTAGATTTAGTTTAAACTTGAAAACTTATTAGTTAGAAATTAATGTTCATTAAATCATTTTAAAATGTGGCACAAGTAAATAAGGGGCTTTGGGAAGAAAAAGAAAAGAGACAAAGTTCTTTTTCATCTCGCTTCTGCATATCCTTGCCCATAAACAGGGAACAGTGTCTGAAATGTTTGTAAGTGCCTTGTATACAGTCCTTCCCTTTCTATAACTCAACTCTGACCTAACCTGTGCAAGGAAGTCCATAGAGGAAATGAATGCTTTTCATAACACAATAGAAATGCTTATAAATGTCTGTAAATGGTCTTCATAATAGCTACCTTCCAAAAGAAAAAAAAGAAAAAGTTCAGGATGAATTTCACATCGTGTTTAATTTTAAATGTTTTTATACATGTATAGATTCATAATAATATTGTGTACTTTTGGGTGCCTGAGTGGCTCAGTCGTTAAGCATCTGCCTTCGGTTCAGGTCATGATCCCAGGGTCTTGGACTTGAGTCCTGAATTGGGCTCCCTGCTCAGTGGGGAGACTGCTTCTCTCTTCACTCCCCCTGCTTATATTCCCACTCTTGCTGTCTCTATTAAATAAATAAATAAATAATGGAGGTTCCTCAAAATGTTGAAACTAGAACTGCCCTATGACCCAGCAATTGCACTACTGGGTATTTACCCTAAAGATACAAACGTAGTGATCCAAAGGGGCACGTGGATCCGAATGTTTATAGCAGCAATGTCCACAATAGCCAAACTATGGAAAGAACCTAGATGTCCATCAACAGATGAATGGATAAAGAAGATGTGGTATACATACACAATGGAATACTATGCAGCCATCCAAAGAAATGAAATCTTGCCATTTGCGACAACATGGATGGAACTAAAGTGTATCATGCTTAGCGAAATAAGTCAAGCGGAGAAAGACAACTATCATATGATCTCCCTGATATGAGGAAGTGGTGATTCAACATGGGGGCTTAAGTGGGTAGGAGAAGAATAAATGAAACAAGATGGGATTAGGAGGAACACAAAACATAGGTGACTCTTAATCTCACAAAACAAACTGAGGGTTGCTGGGGGGAGGAGGGTTGGGAGAAGGGGGATGGGGTTATGGACACTGGGGAAGATATGTGCTTTGGTGAGTGCTGTGAAGTGTGTAAACCGGGCGATTCACACACCTAAATAAATAAATAAATAAATAAAATCTTAAAAAAAAAAGATTGTGTATTTTTTTTGGTAAAAAATTTTTACAAATTTCACATTTAAGAAGTATCACAAAGTAATTTTATTCTCTGATTATTAAATGATATTATAATTTCAAAAACCAAGCAGTCCTACATTTATATCAAAACATTCAGAAATTAACATAGTAGACTGTGATTTTAGTACAATTATTGTGGCAGGTGTGGCTATTCTATCTGGAATTTTAAATCTGCTACACTATCATGCTGCAAGCAAAGGGGGATAATAAAATGATTAACCTCATAAATTAAATAAGGAAAAGAGGGAAATTGTATATAGAAATGGTACCATGATGATAAATAGTGAAAAAGAATTATGATTTCCAAAGCATCCAAATCCACAAGCTTGGCAAAAAGAAAAAAGGAAAAAAAAGAAGAAAGAAAAAAAAAGGAAATGATAACATTCATGAACAAAAATCCAAATGTTCATTAATCCTATTAGAATAAAGCATATAGTTTTAGTTCCATATTTAATCACTGATGTATATTAAAGGGCTCTCTGCTGACATATTTAAAATGATGTGCTATTGCAGGCAGTCATTTCACCACATGGTCCACAAGCTAATTTCTCATAATTTACACATTCATACTTTTGGGAATCCAGATTACTAATAACCACCTTGGGTATGTGAAAGCTACACACAGGAAACACCTGCAGAACAATCTTAGTTTCTGTAAGGAAGTGAAACCATTTATCATAAATTTATTGAAAGAAACTCAGGATGATGTTTTATATTTATAAATGCATAAAAAACTTTCTTACCTAAAGCTTTCATACACCAGATTGTCTTATTCCAACGGGTTGGCTGTGTCCTAATGTGTTTACTATTTGTTGTAAATTCAACCTCCACAGTATCACCAATGACTTCATCTCTCAAAATAATAAATATTTCACCAGGATTCTGTAAGATAAAAAATATTACCCAATTAGGGTCTTGAAAAGGTTTACCTTTACCAACAGAACACATTATATTTATTAATGACAGAATCTGTGCATGATGATTGTCTTCCACCATGTCCATATTTTCTATTATATTCAAAAATAAAATACATAAATGTGATTCTCACTACATTTTAACTTTATCAACTTGGTGTCTATTTTGTCTTCATTCCCATCTTTGGCAACTGAAAAAACAGTGAGGACACAGTTGTTCTCTTTTTGTCTTGAGCCTTCCCTGTTCTTTAGGCTCCCTTCTCTCAGGGTAATAAGCATCACTTCACAGACCTATTCTGCAACCAAATCCTTTTTTTCCTAAAATCTGTTTTCCTTCACTCTTCTAGAACTTGGTACATTTATCCATAAATGAGAGGGTTGAATAAGTTTAGCTCTAGGATCTCTTAATATTTTATTTTATTTATTTATTTTAAAAGATTTTATTTATTTATTTGTCAGAGAGAGAGCACAAGCAGGCAGAGTGGCAGGCAGAGGCAGAGAGAGAAGCAGGCTCCCTGCTGGACAAGGAACCAGATGCGGGACTCGATCCCAGGACCTCGGGATCATGACCTGAGCTGAAGGCAGCGGCCCAACCAACTGAGCCATCCAGGCGTCCCCATCTCTTAAAATTTTAGATACGAGTTTTAATGTGCAATATTTTAAACATCCAAAAGTTTTAAATTTTACCTAATAGAGGTTCTCTGGTTACTCTTTATTTGTGATGAGTATCTGTGAGAGTTACTGAGTTGATAAAGGTTATAAATCTAAAAGTATCAAGATTTTATTGAAGTCAAAAAGCTAAATCTCTGTACATAAGGCAAAAAAGTTTTTTGAAAACTCTTTTGGAAAAAAACCCAGAAAAAATAATTAGGGATAAAAAGATTGACATTAATACAGATATTATTCCTTCTTTTTGAAGGAATAAATATTTGTTAAGCATCTATGTTATACTAGGAATTATGTGAAGCACTTTTAATAGAAGGATATTTCCTTTAATCCTAATCAAAATATACACACACTGAAGCAAAAATGGAAGGCTATTAGTTTTCTCTTTTAAGAATAGGGTAGCTAATACAGAGAGTTACATTCCGAGGATTAATCAGAACTATCTATATCAAAATCTATACTCTACATTGTGCTGTTTAACCCTTCAAAATGACCAAAATGAAAATACCATTTTTATGTTTATCTCCGATAGCACCTTCAAAGTCAAACTAAATTTCAGTCTCTCACAAAATAAACAGAAACCTCATTTATATCCTCTTACAAAACTGTGTTTACCCAAGAGTCATTAACTTCAAAGTTCTCTTATTTAAAAGCTATCTCTCTAAGCATAAATCACTTACAGATAAAACTTACATCTTTAATGCTCTATACCAAAGTGTCTCTATGAATACGTTGATGTCGCAAAACTGGTTCAGCTGACACACTTCCACTTCAGGAATTTTTCCACCAGAGTCTAGTGCTCCCAAATATTTGTCTGAAGGATATTTTAAACTAAATTTCTCATCAATTACATTGCCAATGGAGGAAAGATGCCACTATTCCAGCTAACACACATTCCCACGTGTCAAGAATGTCTCCCTGTTTCTTTCCCTGTGCCTCACCAAGACACTGCTTCGTGTAATCCCTGAGGTCAGGGATGTGAGCCCCTCTAGTTCCTCACATCTGATACCTCCTCTTCACAGGACCTCATGTTTAGCTCAATTTTTTAAGTTCCTTTGTTGCTCACATCTGTCACCTTATTCCAAATCTTTAATGACTTCCTATTGACTTTGGCCCAGATCCCCAAGATCCTCTGCTTCAAAGTTCTTCAGAGCTCTCTTTCATAGGTTCGCCATGTCTTGTTTTACTTTGACCCATCCCCTCCCAAACTTAGTAAGCCTAAGCAACCTCTCTCAATGTTTTATTCACCTATCTAACTCATTCTCATTCAGAAAGGCTCACACAGGCTGCTTCTTATGCATCAGATTCCCACCTTAATAAAGGGCAGGACTCCACCTTTCAACCATTTCCAAATGACAGTTTTAAATAAAAGACAAGCATACTGACCACCCCAAATGAGGCACTGACATCTGCATTTGTACCCAGGGCCAGCTTCATGGGTGTATGACCTGTGCAGTTACACAGGCCCTCTACTTAGAAGGCCCTGCACTTGGTTTAATGTTCTGTTGTCATCACTGCCTTAAAGTGCTTATTAATTTGAACAAGGGCCTCTACATTTTCATTTTGCACCAGGTCTATTTGTACATAATGTTGGCATGCCATTTACTTCCTACTCTCCCTCCATCTCTCTACACTTATCCTCTCTGTCAAGGTCTGACTCGGGTTTCATAAGCTCCATAAATCCTCCCTAAACTTCAGCCCATAATAACTTTCTTTTTTCTTTTTTAAGATTTTATTTATTTATTTGACAGACAGAGATCACAAGTAGGCAGAGAGGCAGGCAGAGAGAGGTGGGGGTAGGGATGAGCAGAGAGCCCAATGTGGGGCTTGATCCCAGGACCCTGAGATCATGATCTGGGCTGAAGGCAGAGGCTTTAACCTACTGAGCTACCCAGGCGCCCCCCATAATAACTTTCAAAGGAATTATGGAACATTTCACACCCATATTCCTCTTTCCTAAGTCACGCCCTCTGCTCTTAATTAGTTATTTGTGTCTTTGTCTTGGCTTCCTAGCTAGATTTTCAAATCCTGAAGTATTTTTTAATTTTTTCCATATCTTTGTGGCATCTTGCAAGAATTTTGTACATAGGAGACAATCTGTACATATTTTTAAAATTTAGATGGAATAAGCCTGTTAAAACACGACATTTTAAAACTCAACACGCCCAACTCTACTCCTTACACGCCTCAGGACTCTCAGCTTCATCTGTTTCCTGCACCTCCACAGAGGAAGTGGCCTGCTCTAGGAAGGAAGGCCTGCATTATCCAGCCTTGTCCTTAACTATTATGAACATGTTAATTAAAAATATAATTGTGTGGGTACACTTAATTCAATAGAGAAAGTACTAGACACTCAAATAATCATAAATTTGGTTTTATCAGTTATGAAGCTACTATTTTGCTCTCAATCTTTCTGACTCATCTGTTTATCCCTTATTTGATTCTAAATATTCAGAGACAGAAAGAATTCTGATAATCATCACTTCCAAAGTCTGAAGTTTTGTGACATTGGTCACAAAGCTTGAGACCTAAACAAAAGAATTAGAACTTGGTCTATAATATGACATACAAATGGTGAAGTTTCTGGTTCTGCTAGGGTTGTTGTCTTTAGGCTTTAAGGATATATTATATGCAGGCAACAAAGGCTTTTTATCCCAGTGGATCATCATGACTTTTGTGCACAGACCAATGGCTCTTTCCATGTATCCATGCCTACTTTAATAGGCATGAGGTTAGCAATCATAGTTCCATGCGTTTTATTAAGCCAGAACTGTACAGGTTCCTACAGCTCACCTCTATCTGACCCATCACAGCACAGTGAGGATTAGGTTCTGGCAATTGTTCCAAATTTGGCTGTTAATTCTCACCTCCAGGATTACCTAGAAAGCTCTTAGAACTGCCAATATACAGGCCATAACCCACAGTGTTTATATCTGAATCCTTGGGGATAGGATTCAGGCATTTTTTATATATATATTTTATATATAGATAATTTCTTTGAGAGAGAGACTGAGAGAGAGAGCACAAGCATGGGAAGCAGCAGGCAGAGGGAGAGGGAGAAGCAGGCTCTCCACTGAGCAAAGAGTCTAACATGTGATTCGATCCCAGGACCCTGGGATCATGACCTGAAATGAAGGCAGCCGCTTAATAGACTGAGACATCCAGGTGCCTCCAGGCATTATCTTGCTTAAACCTCCCCTAATTGACCCTATATACAGCTTAGTTTGAGAGTCACTTGGTTAAAGGGAAAAGATGTCTTTCAGTCACTATAAAACCTTACCACCAAAGTGGTAGCCCTTTACAACACAGACATTTTAGGCACTGATACACACAATAATCTTTTGCAGCTTTTTCTGTATTTTTCAGTGAAGCCAAAGTATCAGATTTTAAGTTAAGGTTGGTTACCAAGATGGCCAAACTGTGGAAAGAGCCAGGATGCCCTTCAACAGACAAACGGATAAGGAAGATATAGTCCATATATACAATGGAATATTACGCCTCTATCAGAAAGGATGAATATCCAACTTTTGTATCAATATGGATGGGACTGGAGGAGATTACGCTGAGTGAAATAAGTCAGGCAGAGAGATTATCATATGGTTCCACTTACTTGCGGAGCATAAGATATAACATGGAGGACATTAGGAGAAGGAAAGGAAAGTGAACTGGGGGAAATTGGAGGGAGAGACAAAGCATGAGAGACTGTGGTCTCTGAGAAACAAACTGAGGGTATTGGGGGGGATGGGGGATGGGGGAATAGGTGAGGTGCTAGGCATTAAGAAGGGCATGTATTGCATGGAGTACTGGGTGTGGTGCATAAACAGTGAATCTTGGAAAACTGAAAAAATAAAATAAAATAAAATAAAAAAAGAAGTAGTTTGTGATTTGGTATGAGAAATCAGTGGGCAGTGGTGTTAGTTTCTTGTATATTATTTTAAACTGTCTCAGGGCCAAGGAACAAATGGGTAGGAGGTAATATCTGAAGGTCCCATGATTTTTCCATGGGTCCTTCAGAATCACACCCCTGCATATAGTCTAAGGGTTTCTCTAGATTTGTTGGCTACATAATCAGGTGTGCACTATGGGTTTGGAGACTCACATTACAGTAGTAGCTACAGAGATCTGTCAAGGAACAGGTCAAATAAAATGAATGCCTTTTGTAGGGAATATGCCATGTTCTAGGATTCAGATACAAAGACAATTCAATGAAATTAATATAGATCCAAATGTTGAAAAAGTCCCTAAAAAGGCCTTTCAAGGTTAAACTATAATTTCGAGAATTAAATTTGCTCAAGAAGTCAACAAGTGACTGGACTGGTTTTCAAACTGTTTCAGTCTTACCATCAGAAAAAGCAGCAGTGGGAGAATAACATAAAAATAAAGACATATCAGTTAATTAAACTCAAGGAAGTAAAAGATTCTGGGGGGCAGGAGGAAAACTGATATTGCAATAGCCAGATTCCTATCAAAAGGAAGAGGAAATGACAGATGGCAGACCTGCCTATACAGATAAAATAAAGAAAAGAAGTTCACTCCTAACTGCTTCTAAGGATGGTGTTCTTGAAGAGGAAATAATGAAGCCATTACTGCACCTGTGACCAGGGCCTGGAGAAAAAACAAAAGAGGGAGGAGGCATCAGGAAGTAAGCTACTGTACTTCCAATAGGGCCCACTGAAGAAAACATTTAGAGGATCTTAAAGCTACAGGTAAAATCCATAAAAAAGAGCAATTAGGTTCTCTGCTTGAGTATTTTGCAGTTCTAAAAAGTGATTATATAACAGTCGGTGGATATCAGAGAAGCCTCTGAAGGGGTACTGAATTCTTGATGCCATTATTAGGTGATTTGAAGGTAACCTATTATTTAGCCTTGGCATATTGACATTTCAGACCAGAAAAGTCATTGTTGTGGGGATTATTCTAGTAAGATAGGATGTTGAACACTATCTGTACCTTCTACCCACTAGATGCCAGTAGCAATCCCCCACTTATGACAACCAAAACTGTCTACAGGCTTTGCCAAATACCTTCTCGGGGAAGGAGGACAAAATTACTCCCAGATGAGAACTACCACTCTGAGGGAATTTGCCAAAGAAATTATAGAAGTTAGGACTCTGTTAATTATGGCCATTCTAACTGGTGTAATCTCAATTACACCAATTACATTTCAATGAGGTTTTGATCTGAATCTCCCTGATGGCTAATAATGATGAACATTTTTTCATGTGTCTGTTAGCCATTTGTATGTCTTCATTGGAGAAGTGTCTGTTCATGTCTTCTGCCCATTTTTTGACATGATTATCTGTTTTTTGACTGTTGAGTTTGAAGAGTTCTTTATAGATCTTGGATATTAGCCCTTTGTCTGTAGTGTCATTTGCGAATACCTTCTCCCATTCTGTGGGTTGCCTTGACTTTGTAGTAATAGACAGCACAGAGAAGCTGGTAAATAGAGCAGGTCCAGTTCTGGTTTAGATGTTATTCCAGAGGAAGAATGCCCCCCAGGTGGATTTCTTATTGGGACATAAAGTTGGAACAGACTCATTTTTACATGAATGTGTTTGGCAGGCCTAGAACTCATTGACTTCCTATTTCTCGTGATCAATTACTACACAAGACAAAATCAAAAAGAATGTGCTAGAAAAACAAATGTGCTGGCTCATAATAATAAAAAATGAAGACATTAAAACATAGCAAAGAATGCTAATCCTAGAAAAAGTAAAAGAAGAGGTCAAATTAAGTAGCAGATTTAAGCTGTTAAGACTTATCCAGGTAGTTCTCAAAGAGACAGAGAGTAACTTACATAAAAAGAACATCTGAGGCATATCTTCACTAGTACATGAAAAACAATGTTGAAGAAAATATATTTCCTCTGCTTTTAAAGTGGCACAACATTATCCAGACCTAGGAAATCCAAAATTCATGTAAAGGATCGAGGCTGGGAAAGATGAATAGGTGGAAGGATCAACACTTCCATGCTCCTGGGTCAAAAGCAGTAGCAACATTACCTGCTACCCCAGGTCATGTCGATTCTTCAGAACAGATTAGGGAACAGGGAGGGAACTTCTCTAAGAGGCAGATCCAGATCCAAGCAATTTTATAGCAAGAGGCAGATTAACTCCCCCTTAGTCAGAGAGAATGAAAGTCATGTCACTATATAGAACTCCTGCCCAGCTCAGTGCTAGCATGATGTCAACATAAAACTGTAAGGGAACTCGCTAGATTTCGAAGGTGCTAGGTGTAGAAGAGGCATGTATCAATTAAGACCTGATGACTGGCAAAGTTAGTATGCTAAATGTCTAGATTTTGTAAGACATGGCTAAGTCTCAAGTCTCACCTATGGGGAGGCAAGGTCCTATTCTTCAGTGATCTTTACTCATCCATTAATTGGAATAGGCCTCAGAAATGAGTAAGCTCATGGGTTTTGCTTTCAGACAGCTGACATAGACTGAAAGTTATCCTGGAAAATCTGAAAAATGATTTTCACTCATTTGGATACAAATGATTTTTCCTTTGGTACTTAGCCATTGTTACACGGACTCGGAGTGCACTAAGATTTAGGTTCTGGGAACACAAGATTTTGACTGGGATAACTATTTTTCATCCAGGGATCAGTTTATTTTGACTTTTTTAGTGCATGTGGCTGACACTAAAATAATCTTGAATGACCTTCCAACTCTTAAAAAGTGGGGTAGTTAAGAGAGATGTGAAATTGAAATAATTTAACTTCCAAGGGTTTGAAAGAATTGTATCCATGTCAATAGAAGACAGCCCATGATTCTGCTATTAAAAGAACCCTAATCCTACCCAACAAACTGAGTGAGCTGTCTCAGCCTGAAGGATAGTGGGGTTTAATTTTTACACTTCAATTTCTTGGCAAATTTAATAGTGGGGGAAGGTTTTATATTCTTCCAAATTCACTGTTGTAGGTTTTGTTCAGAGCAGCTATGCAGACTCATTGCAGAGTTCTTGGTGAGTAATGTTTAGTTACAGAAGGTTCCCCCCCCTTTTTTGTTGATTTTATGTACTTGAGAATAATTCTCATTTCCTGTTGATTACAGTTTTTTTCTATTTATTTCTGTCTCTTCCATTGTTTCTGACTCAATAGGAGCCACCACTTCTGACTGCTTACCCTGCCCTCCCTCACATTTTTTAGGCCTGTAAGTTGTAATTTTCCTCAGCCTGTTCACCTGTGTTGGTTCCTGGAAACCAGACCAGTTTAGTTTCTTAGAGTCTCTAAGGTAGCATCGAAGAAGTTCTCTCTCCGGAATTGAGCATTATTAAACATAATAGCTTAAAACAATGATTCTTCTGCTTAAGCTGGGGTCTGGGGATGAAGGAATTAAACCTTGCCCAACTGCCTAGGACTCCTGGTTCCAGCAAAATCAGGAGAGTGTCTTCCCAAAGACACCTCCTAGACAAATACAGCCCCTGTCACCTGTGGCATAAATCCACTGGGTTCTCCCAGAAGGACCCTTTCATACAACTTCAAAGGCTCTCCTGTATCTTTGGCTTGTTCTACTGAAGAACACCACAGAGTCATACTGATACTAAAGGTCAGTATCTTTCTATTGCCTGGAGATTATGTAGACCCAGTATCAGGTCAAGTTCTACCAGTATGTTTATTTTAGTAGTTTATTCCAGTGAAGACTTAGGAGGAAGACATGCATTCATATAGTCCTTCTCAGAAATCCACACTCCATCCCCCGCTGCATTACCCTTTTATTCCTGAAAGGACCATCTCTTCTAGATCTTATATTTCCACTTAATAATGTAGGCCTTTAATACATGTTTAAGAGTTGAAAAACCAGTGATCCTAGAATATGAGTATTTTCCAGTTCTATTCAAGAATGTGTTTCCATTATAAAAATAAAATCCTTGATCTGGTTAATATGAATCCAACTTTTTTTAAAAGTGGCTTGATACATATATATAGTAATTATATATCTTTTGGCAACATGTCAAATAACACCTGATAAAATTAGCCTTTCATATATTCTCTAATATTAAATTATTTGACAAATATTTATCAAATGTCTACTAGTTACCAGATACTTCTCTGGATTCTGTGGACATAGACATGAACAAAGTAAAAAAAAAAGTGTCCAGCTATGTTAGAGCTTACATTCTAGTGAATTGCAGTATTTATGAAAACAATAGAGTCAGCCACTTAAATAACAAGGTATCTTACTCACCTCACACGGAATTTCAGCAGGAAGCACCATTGCCAGGGGTATGGTGTCTCCTGAAGCTTTTGATAATTCTTCAATTTCCTTTCTCTTACTTATTTCCCCCACATGTTTCACTTCTAGGACTGTTGGAATGTTGACCTCAAGATAGTCTTCAGAATCTAGAGAAAAATTCATGAATTCATGATTATATATATCATGATTATATATATCATTATATATATCATGATTATAACATAGTTAAGGTTATATTATTTCCACCATTGTTATAAAGACTAACTGCTAAATAGTTAATATAATATATAGGACAATAGAACTGAGTTTAAGATACTGAATGTTAGTAATTAAAATAATGCTTCACAATTTAACTAGTATTATAACCTTAGTGAGTAAACTATACCAACTATATATATTCACTTAGTGGTTTAAGGTTTTCTCCCAAAAAAATCATTTAATATTTTTTCTTAATATTAAATTAGCAAACCTGAAAAAATGAAACTCTTTATTTTCCATTACTGTAATTAAGAAAATTTATTTTCTTTTAAATCAGAGTAATTATTTACTCTTTAAATATATTTCTAATTTTTAAAAACAAAAAGCACAACTGGCAAACTTCACTAAATAAATTGGTATTTCTATACAACACTGGTTTAGTAGTAAATATTAATGTTCATTTAAATGTTTATATGCCCTGTGAAAAGTATGTTTGTTCTATATCAAATAGGCTGGGTTTCTTTATGGCAGTATTACTAAGAACAGTGAAATATATTAATATGAGTTTTGAATCTCAAGGGAAAAGAATATTTGATTTCTTTTTGTTTTAACATTTAGTAATTTAGCATTTGGTCTCAATTGTTAAAACATTTTTCTCTATTTGTTAAAACATTTTTCTCTATTGAGAAAAATTGAAGAAAAAAAAGTTGTATTAAGGATGATGGATAATTGTTTCATTATTCAATGTTTCAAAGCTTAAAGCACCTCATTAGCGTACAGACCAATGAGGCTGAAACCAAGTCTCTAACAACTAGATCACATGTATAAACTTAGGTTAGCTCCAAAAATATCCCTCAAATCCACAAGGAGGAGAACTGGAAAAAAGGAAAACAGCCCCTGACAGCTAGAAACTACCCTGACACTGTATAAAAATCTTGGTGTTGCTGGGAGCTGGCCCAGTGTTCTCCCAGGGAAAACAACATCAGACATGGCTACTCTGTCACCTTGATGGATCAAGTCAGAGATGAGACCACTTTGTAGTCATGTCTGAACCCAAGCGAACACATGAACATTGCCAAAATCAAAAAAATGACCAAACACCCCCAACCCTAGCTCCTGTCAGTAGCTATTACTTCCTTACCAATTTCAGCTTTGGGCTCTTTTCATTTAGCTTGCCCTCTGTAGAAGGCTACCTACTCCTCCTGGTTTGCCTGGGATTTTCCTGGTTTAACCACTGAGCATGTTGTGTTCCAAGAAGCCCTTCAGCTGCAGGCATACAGGGATAATTGGTCACCTAATTTTGGGTTAAAGTCAATATATCAAATCATAAAATTACAACTGCTTTTTGAGAGCAAGCGAACTATTGCAAAGCCTTGTTTTCTTGAAACCTTCCTCAAATCACTTAACAACAAGCTTAAATCTTATGGTGTCTTTTCTAAAACTTTTACTGAGATGGCCCATGGTTCTCTGCGGTGTCTAGAAAAAAATCCAAATTGTTCAAGTATAGGTGTGTTCCTAGTGATGTGTGGCAAAAGGACACTGGCAGGACAAAAAGGAAGAAGGTCAAAGGCAATATAGATGGAAGCAGCTGTCTACTATAAAAAAAAAAAAAAGTGAAGTTACAGCTTCATATAAGGTAATTCTATCAGTAAAGCAGAATAACAAAAAAATGCCCTCTAGGGAGAAGCTATCCCCATGCCACATCTAAGGACAGTGGTGGGTTTATTTTTATTATTTTTGTTTTGTTTTGTTTTGTTTTGTTTGTCCTATGAAAGTTACAGAACAAAGCACAAAAATATCTGGTATTTCCAAATTCTTCCAAGTACTAGTCTTCCTTGAAATGAAATGAAAAATAGTATTTATTGAGAAACCATGAGAGACTCTTAACTCTTAACAAACTGAGGGTTGCTGGAGGGGAGGTCAGTGAGGGAGTGGGGTAATTGGGTGGTGGGCATTAAGCAGGGCATGTGATGTGATGAGTACTGGGTGTTATATGCAACTAATAAATTATTGAACACTACATCTGAAGCTAGTGATGGGCTATATCTTGGCTAGTTGAATTTAAATTAAAAAAAAGAAAAAAGGGAAAAACAGCCCTTATTTCTTTAACAATTTAAAATACTATCATTAGCAGTTTATTTTCTCTCTCTCTCTTTCTCCCCCCTCCGACACATACACACACACACACACATACACACATATTTGCACACACCAAAACAGTAAAAGATTGTGTAGAACTGGCTCAATCATTTTGTGAATTGATGAAAGAACAAGGAAACTGATTTTATTTAATCACCTTAGGAGAAGGTGGAAGTTATTCTACCATGTCAGTATCTAGAGGTTTTCTGCTAATTCTTCTGTGGCATTAAGTTAAGAGTTGTTTTATTTATTTATTATAATCATGAAAGTACAAAAAAAATTATTTTCATGAACATTCACAGAAATACTCTTTATAATGCAGAAAATTGTAAGTGGTCTAAGCAATAAGCGACTAGACTAAAAATATGTACTATGAAAAAGATACTGTTGCCAATAAAAATTCCATCAAAGAGTATTTACCTATAAGGAACAAGTTTATAATATCACTGAAAAAATTCCAAGTTACAAAATTACAAATTTAGTAGGTTCCCATTTAGTAAAATAAAAAGTATAGGACTTCTAGTTTCAGGTTCCACATGTAAGGAGATTTAGAAATCACCACTTGTAACAAAAAGCTGAACAGACTGAAAAATCAACTCTTTTTTGATCCGTAAGAAAGGGGTATACATAACACAAACTGCTGTCCCCAAATTAGAGAGAGAGGCAAATACAAGGACTTCCAATTTATAAAGAGTAAGGAGTGAAAACCACCCCAGGAACCAGTGCCAGGGTAGGGAAACCTCACTGTAGTGGACAAAAGGTTGGATGCTCAGTGTGGACAAATCTGAGAGTTAAGAACTGCAGGCAAATCCAGCCAAAGTAGGGGCTCTGCATTATTTTGAGATTTACCTGCAGGAGCTTAACTAGATGCCCACAGAAAATACTGGAGAAAATTCCCCTCCTGTTTCTGGCAGAGGGAGGGAGAAAGAGACCATTTTGAGATACTCCAGAGCACTTTGTTTTTCTAAGAAAGTTTTGTCCTCAGGGCAGACTGGTTAATGACAGCCTAAACTACTGGGGTATTATCAGAGTCTAAGTGACCTGGGGAAGAGAAGTACCCAACAATAGCCCACTGTAGCCATCTTGCCACAAAGAAGGGGGAGAAAAAAATCTAAGGAACTCTTGTGAAGTTCATGGTCCAGAAATATAGGTTCACTAAACGACTAAGATCTAATCATAGGACTCTAAAAAGCTTCTCCTACCCCATACCTCACTACTATATTACTAAAGGCCTATTAAAGCAGTTCATTTTACCCAGTACATCATGTTTACTGAGAAAAATGGAAGGCATATCAAAAAGCAAAAACCAAAACTTGACAAGACAGAGTAAGCATCAGAACCAGATTTGACAAGGATGTTGGAATTAGAAGACTGGGAATTTAAAACAACTCTGATTAATATGCTAATGTTTCTAATGTATAAAGTAGACACCAGGCAAGATGGATGGGTAATATAAGCAGAGTATTGGAGCACCTACAAAAGGACCAAAAAGAAATGCTGGAGATTAAAAACACTGTTACAGAAATGAAGAATGACTTTGATGAGTTTATTAGTAAACTAGACATGACTAAGGAAAGACTCTCTGAGCTAGAGAATACACCAATAAAATCCTTGAAAACTGAAACGCAAACAGGAACAAAACAAACTAAAACAAAAACAAAAAATAGGACAGTACATCCAAGGAATGTGGGAAATGACAAATGTGTGACATACATGTAATGGGAACACCAGAAGTATAAGAAAAGAAGGAACAGAAGAAATATTTGATTTCTTTGATCAACGAAAACTTTGATCCATGGCACAGTTGGACCACTGCTCTTTAGGCAGGAAACCCACAAGTGGCAGACCAAGGGAGTCCCACCTTCCTCCCCTGGAAGCAGCATGGCAAGAATCTACTGGGTTTGAAGTCTTCAAATGGGGCTATGTGCCAGAGACAGAAATACTTGGTCACAGGCCAGGTGAGCTCGGAGCATGGCCAGAGACCATGGAAACAGGAGTGATTGCCTGCTTTTCTCTGAGGGCACACTGAGGGGTAGGGCCTTGAGCTCTCAGCTCCTCTGGGTAGAGACTGGGAGGCCACCATTTTCATTGCTATCCTCCCTCCAGAGCTCTATGGAAAGCGTTCAGGAAGCAAAAGCTCCTGAGAGTGAAGAACCCAAGCAGATTACTTAGTCCGGACCCTGGCAAGGGTGGTGCAATTCCACCTCTAGCAAAGACATTTGAGAATCACTACAACAGGCCCCTCCCCCAGAAAATCAGCAAAAACATCCAACCAAGACCAAGCTCACTGATCAAGGAGAATAGTGGAATTTCAGAGCTGGGGAAAAGCAAAGCATGGAATTCATGGCTTTCTTCCCATGACACTTTAGCCTTGCAAAGTTAAATTTTTAAAATTTTATTTTTTATCTTATTCTAATTTTTTTAACTTTGTCTCTTTCCTCTTTTAACATTTTTTTAACAAGTTTATCTTAACAATACCTTTCTAAAAAAATATTTTTAAAACCTTCATTATTATAGTCATATTTTATCCTTCATTGTATTTAACCTTATTTTTTGTATATATATAGGGTTTTTTTTTCTAGAAAATTTTGGGATACAATTTCTTCTAACAGATCAAAATATACCCTAAATCTAGCACAGGGCTTTGTTCTAGTCTCCAGCCTGAGCAAATTCTCTCCACATTTTTTTCTTTCTTTTTCCAACCAACGTATCTTATCAATTCCTTTTTTAGAATTTTTAAAAAATTTTCATCTTTACAATCATATTCCATCCTTTCATCATGTTTACCCTTATTTCTATATGTATATACATTTTTCTTTCTTTAAAATTTTGGGACGTAGTTTCCTCTAAGAGACCAGAATACACCCAAAATCAACTGGGTGGCTCTCTTCTGTTCACCAGTCCAATACACACACACACACACACACACACATATGTGTTTATATATATACACACATATACATATATTTGAATTTTTAAAAATTTCTTTTTAAAAATTTTCCTGATTTGGGTCTCTTCTGATTTGGTTAGCTTATATTATTCTGCAGTCCTTGTCACCCTCTTAGTATTTTATTCTCTTGTTCATATATTCTTATTTGGATAAAATGACAAGGTGGAAAAGCTCACCACAAAAAAAAGAACAAGAAGCAGTACCAAAGACTAGGTACCTAATCAATATGGATATTGGTAATATGTCAGATCTAAAGTTCAGAATGACGATTCTCAAGGTGCTAGCTGGGCTTGAAAATGGCATGGAAGATATTAGAGAAATGCTGTTTGGAGAAATAAAAGCCCTTTCTGGGGAAATAAAAGAACTAAAATCTAACCAAGCTGAAATTTAAAAAGCTAGTAATGAGGTACAATAAAAAATGGAGGCTCTTTGGGCACCTGGGAAGCTCAGTGTGTTAAAGCCTCTGCCTTCAGCTTGGGTCATGACCCCAGGGTCCTGGGATCGAGCCCCACATCCAGCTCTCTGCTCAGCAGGGAGCCTGCTTCCTCCTCTCTCTCTCTCTGCCTGACTTTCTGCCTACTTGTGATCTCTATCTGTCAAATAAATTAAATCTTTAAAAAAAATGGAGGCTCTTACTGTTAGGATAAATGAGGCAGAAGAGAGAATTAGTGATATAGAAAACCAAATGATAGAGAATAAAGAAGCTGAGCAAAAGACAGACAAACAACTACTGGACAACGAGGGGAGAATTCAAGAGATAAGTGATAACATAAGATGAAACAATATTAGAATAATTGGGATTACAAAAGAAGAAGAAAGAGAGGGGGACAAAAGGTATATTGGAGAGAATTATTGTAGAGAATTTCCCTAATATGGCAAAGGGAACACACATCAAAATCCAGGAGGCACAGAGAACCCCCCTCAAAATCAATAAAAATATGTCCACACCCCATCATCTAATAGCAAAACTTACAAGTCTTAGTGACAAAGAGAAAATCCAGAAAGTCTGTAACATACAATGGTAAAAATACGAGCTTGGCAGCATACTTATCCACAGAGACCTTGCAGGCCAGAAAGAACTGGCATGATATATTCAGACCACTAAATGAGAAAAATATGCAGCCAAGAATACTATATCCAGCTAGGCTGTCATTGAAAATAGAAGGAGAGATAAAAAGTTTCCAGGACAAAAAAAAAAAAACTAAAAGAATTTGTAAATAGCAAACCATCCCTATAGGAAATATTGAAAGGGGTCGTCTAAACAAAGAGAGAGCCTAAAAGTGGTAGACCAGGAAGGAACAGAGACAATATACAGTAACAGTCACCTTACAGGCAACACAATGGCACTAAATTTATATCTTTCAATAATTACCCTGAATGTAAATGGGCTAAATGCCCCAATCAAAAGACACAGCGTATCAGAAAGAATAAAAAATAAAACCCATCAATATGCTGTCTACAAGAAACTCATTTTAGACCCAAAGACACCCCCAGATTTAAAATGAAGGGGTGGAAAACATTTTACCATGATAAATGACATCAAAAGAAAGCTGGAGTGGCAATCCTTATATTAGATAAATTAGATTTTAAGCCAAAGACTATAATAAGAGATGAAGAAGGACACATACCATACTCAAAGGATCTGTCCAACAAAAATATCTAACAATTTTAAATATATAAGCCCCTATCATGGGAGCAGCCAACTATATAAACCAATTAATAACATAATCAAAGAAACAAATCAGCAATTATAAAATAATAGTAGGGGACTTTAACACTCTCCTCACTGAAATGGACAGATCATCCAAGCAAAAGATCAACAAGGAAATAAAGGCCTTAAATGACACATGGGACCAGATGGACATCATAGATATATTCACAACATTCCACCCCAAAACAACAGAATACACATTCCTCTCTAGTGTGCTTGGAACATTCTCTAAAATAGATCACATCCTGGGTCACAAATCAGGTCTCAACTGGTACCAAAAGATTGGGATCATTCCCTGCATATTTACAGACCACAATGCTCTGAAGCTAGAACTCAATCACAAGAGGAAAGTAGAAAATAACCCAAATACATGGAGGCTAAAGAGCATCCTACTAAAGAATGAACAGGTCAACCAGGAAATTAAAGAAGAATTGAAAAAAATTCATGGAAACAAATGAAAATGAAAACACACAGTTCAAAATCTGTGGGACACAGCAAAGGCGATCCTGAGAGGAAAATATATATAGCGCTATAAGCCTTTCCCAAGAAACAAGAAAGGTCTCAAGTATACAACCTAACCCTGCACCTGAAGGAGCTGAAGAAAAAACAGCAAAGAAAGCCTAAACTCAGCTGAAGAAATCATAAATATCAGAGGAGAAATCAATGAAATAGAAACCAAAAAACCAACCAACCAACCAAACAAAAAAACCCAGTAGAACAAATCAATGAAACTAGGAGCTGGTACTTTGAAAAAATTAATAAGATTGATAAAGCCCTGTTCAGACTTATCAAAAGGAAAAGAGGAAGGACCCAAATAAATAAAAGCATGAATGAAAGAGGAGAGATCACAACCAACACCAAAGAAATACAATTATAAGAACGTACTATGAGCAACTATGTGCCAGCAAATTTGACAATCTGGAAGAAACAGATAAATTCCTAGAGAATATAAACTATCAAAAATGAACCAGGGAGAGATAGAAAACCTGAACAGACCCATAACCAGTAAGGAGATGGAAGCAGTCATCAAAAATCTCCCAACAAACAAGAGCCCAGGGCCAGATGGCTTCCCAGGGGAATTCTACTAAACATTTAAAGGAAAATCAATACCTATTCTGAAACTGTTCCAAAAAAATAGAAATGGGAGGAAAACTTCCAAACACATTTTATGAGGCCAGCATTACCTTGAGCCCCAAACCAGACAAACACCCCCTCAAAAAAGAGAATTATAGACCAATATCCTTGATGAACACAGACATGAAAATTCTCACCAAAATACTAGGCAGTAGGACCCAACAGTACGTTAAAAGGATTATTGACCATGGCCAAGTGGGATTTATTCCAGGGCTGAAAGGTTGGTTCAACATCTGAAAATCAATCAGTGTGATACAATACATTAATAAAAGAAAGAACAAGAACAGTATGATATTTTCAATAGATGCTGAAAAAGCATTTGACAAAGTACAGCATCCTTTCTTCGTCAAAACTCTTCAAAGTGCAGGAACGGAGGGTTCATAACTCAAAATCATCAAAGCCATTTGTGAAAAACCCACAGTGAATATCATTCTCAACAGAGAAAAACAGAGCTTTTCTGCTAAGGTCAGGAACATGGCAGGGAGGTCCATTTCCACCACTGCTATTCAACAGAGTACTAGAAGTCCTACCTCATCAATCAGACAACAAAAAGAAATTAAAGTCATCCAAATCAGCAAAGAGATCAAACTACTATTCATTACAGATGATACGATAATTTATATGGAAAGCCCAAAAGACTCTACTCCAAATCTGCTAGAACTTGTATAGGAATTCAGTATCCTGTCAGGATATAAAATCAATGCATAGAAATCAGCTACACTTCTATACACCAAGAACAAGACTTAAGGATTTAGTCTGAAAGTGAGATTTAAGGAGTCGATCCCATTCACAATTGCACCCAAAACCATAAGATCCCTAGGAATAAACCTAAACAAAGAGGCAAGAATCTGTACTCAAAAAAACTATAAAGTAGTCATGAAATAAATGGAGGAAGACACAAAGAAATGGAAAAATGTTCCATGTTCATGGGTTGGAAGAACAAATGTTGTGAATATGTCCATGCTACCTAAGGCATTCTACATGTTTAATACAATCCCTATCAAAATACCATCAATTTTTTTTCAATGAAATGGAACAAATAACCCTAAATTTATATGGAATCAGAAAAGACCTCGAATAGCCAGAAAAATGTTGAAAAAGAAAGCCAAAGTTGGTGGCATCACAATTCCAGACTCCAAGCTCTATTACAAAGCTGTCATCATCAAGACAGTATAGTACTGGGGCGCCTGGGTGGCTCAGTGGGTTAGGGCCTCTGCCTTCAGCTCGAGTCATGATCTCAGGGTCCTGGGATCAAGCCCCACGTCGGGCTCTCTGCTCAGCGGGGAGCCTGCTTCCTTCTCTCTCTCTGCCTGCTTCTCTGCCTGCTTGTGATCTCTCTCTGTCAAATAAATAAATAAAATTAAAAAAAAAAAAGACAGTATACTACTGGCACAAAAACAGACACATAGATCAATGGAACAGAACAGAGAGCCCAGAAATGGACCCTCAGCTCTATGGTCAACTAATTTTTGACAAAGCAGGAAAGAATGTCCAATGGAAAAAAGACTGTTTAACAAATGGTATTGGGAAAATTGGACAGCCACACGCAGAAAAATGAAACTGTACCATTTCCTTATACCACATACAAAAACAGACTCAAAATGTATGAAAGACATCAACGTGAGAAAGGAATCCATCAAAATCCTTGAAGAGAACACAGGCAGCAAGCTCTTCCACCTCAGCTGCAGCAACTTCTTCCTAGAAACATCACCAAAGCTTACGTAAGGGAAGCAAGGGCAAAAATGAACTATTGGGACTTCATCAAGATCAAAAGCTCTTGCACAGCAAAGGAAACAAAACCAAAAGACAACTGGCAAAATGGGAGAAGATATTTGCAAATGACCTATCAGATAAAGGGCTAGTATCCAAAATCCATAAAGAACTTATCAAACTAGACACCCAAAGAACAGATAATCTAAACAAGAAATGGGCAGAGTGGGGGGCACCTGGGTGGCTCAGTGGGTTAAAGCCTCTGCCTTTGGCTCAGGTCGTGATCCTGGAGTCCTGGGATCGAGCCCTGCATTGGGCTCTCTGCTCCGTGAGGAGCCTGCTTCCCCCTCTCTCTCTGCCTCCTTGTGATTTCTGTCTGTCAAATAAATAAATAAAATGTTAAAAAAAAAAAAAAAAGAAATGGGCAGAGGACATGAACAGACATTTCTGCAAAGAAGACATCCAGATGGCCAACAGATACATGAAAAAGTGCTCCACATCACTCCACATCAGGGAAATACAAATCAAAACCACAATAAGATACCACCTCACACCAGTCAGAATGGCTAAAATTAACAAGCCAGGAAATGACAGATGTTGGCGAGGATGTGGAGAAAGGGGAACCCTCCTACACTGTTGGTGGGAATGCAAGCTGGTGCAGCCACTCTGGAAAACAGCATGGAGGTTCCTCAAAAAGTTGAAAATAGAGCTACCCTATGACCCAACAATTGCACTACTGGGTAGTGATACAAATGTGGGGATCCGAAAGGGAACATGCACCCGAATGTTTATAGCAGCAATGTCCACAATGGCCAAACTATGGAAAGAATCTAGATGTCCATCAACAGATGTATGGATAAAGAAGATACGGTGTGTGTGTGTGTGTGTGTGTGTGTGTGTGTGTGTGTGTGTGTGTATACACATATATGCAATGAAATACTATGCAGCCCTCAAAAGAAATGAAATATTGCCATTTGCAATGACGTGGATGGAACTACGGGGTATAATGCTGAGCGAAATAAGTCAGTCAAAGAAAGACAATCATCATATGATCTCTCTGATATGAGGAATTTGAGAAACAGGTGGGAGGGGGTTGGGGGGTAGGGAAGGAAAAACTAAAACATGATTGGATTAGGAGAGACACAAACCATAAGAGACACTTAATCTGGGGCACCTGGGTGGCTCAGTGGTTTAAGCCGCTGCCTTCGGCTCAGGTCATGATCTCAGGGTCCTGGGATAGGGTCCCGCATCGGGTTCTCTGCTCGGCAGAGAGCCTGCTTCCCTCTCTCTCTCTCTGCCTGCCTCTCCATCTACTTGTGATTTCTCTCTGTCAAATAAATAAATAAAATCTTAAAAAAAAAAAAAAAAAGAGACACTTAACCTCACCAAACGAACTGTGGGTTGCTGGAGTCAGGGTGTGGGTATGGAGAGGGTGGATGGGTTATGGACACTGGGGAGGGTGTGTGCTATGGTGAGTGCTTTGAAGTATGTAAGCCTGATGATTCACACACCTGTACCCCTGGGGCAAATAATACATTATATGTTAATTTAAAAAATCTAAAATATAATATCTAGAGAATTAAAAGATAAGCCATACATTGGGAGAAAATATTTCCAAAAGACACATCTAATTAAGGACTGTTCTGCAAAATATACAAAAATCTTTAAAATCTAACAATAAGAAAATTACCAAAATTGGAATATCAGCCAAAAAGCTTAAAAAATATCTCACCATGGAGCACCTGTGTGGCTCAGTGGGTTAAAGCCTCTGCCTCTGGCTGAGGTCATGATCCCAGGGTCCTGGGCTCTCTGCTCAGTGGGGAGCCCACTTCCTCCTCTCGCTCTCTCTGCCTGCCTCTCTGCCTGCCTCTCTGCCTACTTAAGATCTCTATCTGTCAAATAAACAAATAAAATCTTAGAAAAAATAAATCTCACCAAAGAAGATACATAGGTAGTAAACAGGCATATGAGAAAATGCTGCACATTATATGTCATCAGGTAAATGCAATATTAAAAAAACAAAAAACAATTAACAGTACTCATCTATCCATTAGAATAGCCAAAATCTGAACACTGACAAGATCAAATGTTAGTGAGGATTTGGAGCAAAACAAATACTCCTACATTACTTGTGAGAATGCAAACGGTACAGCCATTTTTGAAATTAGTTTGGTGGTTTCTGACAACATTAAACATAGTCTTGCCATGTAATTCAGCAAACATGCTCCCTGGCATTTACCCAAATCAGCTGAAACTTAGGTGAACACAAAAACCTGCCCATAGATGTTTATAGTACAGTTTTCTTCATAACTGCCTAAACTTGGGAGAAACCAAGATGTCCTTTAGTAGATGAATGGATAAATTGTGATACACCCAGACAATGAAATATTATTTAGAGCTAAAATGAAATGAACTATCAACAATGCAAACACATGGGAGAACGTTGAATGCGTATTACTAAGTGAATGAAGTGAGTCGGAAAAGAGCACATACTGTATTATACCAACTATATGACATTTTGTAAAAAGCAAAACCATACAGATAGTAAAAAGATAAGGGGTTGCCAGGGGTCTGGGGTCAGATGAGGATTTGAATAGGCAGAACACAGAAGACTTTTGGGCAGTGAAAATAGTCTGTATGTATGCCACCATAGTGAAAGGTACTTATCGTTAAACATTTGTCCATACACATAGATTAGACAATGCCAAGAGTGTATCTTAAAATAAACTGTGGACTTTGGGTAATTATGATGTGCCAATGTAGATCCATCCTTAAGTGGTGGACCATTCTGGTGATTGATGTTGACAGTGGGGATAGCTATGCATGTTGTGGGTGTGGGGTGGAGGGAGTATATGGGAAATCTCTATCTCCCTCTCAGTTTTCATGTAAACATAAAACTGTTCTAAAAAAATTAAGTCTTTTAAAGAAAGCATACATATACAGAACTATGTGGTAGGGATTTAAGATATATTCTCAATACATAAGAATACACTGGCTACATATAAAAATGTACAGATTCCATTAATATCATGGTAGCATGGAGGACATGGGGAGTTAGAGAGGAGAAGGGAGTTGGGGGAAATTGGAAGGGGAAGTGAATCATGAGACACTATGGACTCTGATAAACAATCTGAAGGGTTTGAAGTGGCGGGGGGCGGTGGGAGGTTGGGGTACCAGGTGGTGGGTATTATAGAGGGCATGGATTGCATGGAGCACTGGGTGTGGTGAAAAAATAATGAATACTGTTATGCTGAAAGTAAATAAATTTAATTAAAAAAAAAGAATGGTTATTTCTGGCTGATGGGGTTATGGATAATTTTATTATATATATTGCTAATAATGTTAATAATATACATAATATATAATATTAAATATATATAATATTATAATATACATAATATATATTTTGGTTTTTCTATAAGGAAAATGTATTTGTTTTACAGATTGAACTATACACATTCCTAAATAGTTGAATGATTTGAATGATCAAGCATAAATGATGAATAAAGGTAGCTGATCAAGATTATAGACCAAGCACATGTTTCTTTGCCCCTCCTCTATACATGTAAATGAAATAATAAAAAGATTATTTTCTTTATAGGTCATGACAAAAATGGGTAGGAAGCACTAATCTGCAGTTAGTATGTGAAATGATTCAGCATTTCACAAATCCTCTCTATGTTGGGGTGATCTAAGCAATTCTAAAAGGTATCATCTAGAATAAAGGTGACCCTCCTTTTTAAAAATGAATTGAGTATTAGGCAAAAATAATCACAGATACCCTAAGGCAGGAAAATTTTGTGTATTTTTCTTAACAACAAATAAAATTGTACTTCTATCTTAGTAAATAGTAAAATTTGTAAAATAGTAAAGCACTAGATAATAAATTTTCCTTTTGAATTTTTGAATTAAGTGACAAAAATGGGTATGTGTGTAACTTTCTTAAAAACATTTATTTTTTTATTATGTAAGAGAGAGAGAGTGGAGAGGGGAGAGGGAGAGAGAGAATCTCAAGCAGAGTCCCTGCTGAGCACAGAGCTGGACACGGGGCTTGATCCCAGTACCCTCAGATCATGACCTGAGCCAAAACCAAGAGTTGGATGTTTAACCAGCTGAGCCACCCAGGTGCCCCTATATGTAATTTTTAAAGCTTGCCATATGCTTTTCAAAACATCCACCTTTTTTTAAAATTAATTTATTTTCAGAAAAACAGTATTCATTTTATTTTTCACCACAGCCAGTGCTCCATGCAATCCGTGCCCTCTATAATACCCACCACCTGGTACCCTGACCTACCACCCCCCCACCACTTCAAACCCCTCATATTGTTTTTCAGAGTCCATAGTCTCTCCTGATTCACCTCCCCTTCCAATTTACCCCAACTCCCTTCTCCTCTCTAACACCCCTTGTCCTCCATGATATTTGTTAAGCTCCACAAATAAGTGAAACCATATGATAATTGACTCTCTCTGCTTGACTTATTTCACTCAGCATAATCTCTTCCAGTCACGTTCATGTTGCTACAAAAGTTGGGTATTCATCCTTTCTGATGGAGGCATAATACTCCATAGTGTATCTTCCTTATCCATTCGTTCGTTGAAGGGCATCTTGGTTCTTTCCACAGTTTGGCGACCATGGCCATTGCTGCTATAAACATTGGGGTACAGATGGCCCTTCTTTTCACGACATCTGTATCTTTGGGGTAAATACCCAGGAGTGCAATTGCAGGGTCATAGGGAAGTTCTATTTTTAATTTCTTGAGGAGTCTCCACACTGTTTTCCAAAGAGGTTGCACCAACTTGCATTCCCACCAACAGTGTAAGAGGGTTCCCCTTTCTCCACATCCCAACACATGTTGTTTCCTGTCTTTCTAATTTTGGCCATTCTAACTGGTGTAAGGTGATATCTCAATGTGGTTTTAATTTGAATCTCCCTGAGGGCTAGTGATGATGAACATTTTTTCATGTGTCTGATAGCCATTTGTATGTCTTGATTGGAGAAGTGTCTGTTCATATCTTCTCCCCATTTTTGGATATGTTTGCCTGTTTCATGTGTGTTGAGTTTGAGGAGTTCATTATAGATCCTGGATATCAACCTTTTGTCTGTACTGTCATTTGCAAATATCTTCTCCCATTCCGTGGGTTGCCTCTTTGTTTTCTTGACTATTTCCTTTAAGGGGCTTTTTCCTACTGACCTCTTAGTCAAACTTGTTGCATAGAAATGGTATTATACATTGCAACTCGGAGTGTGGTCTTCAGACCAGTGGACTATTAGACA
Source organism: Mustela nigripes (assembly GCF_022355385.1). Lineage (NCBI taxonomy): Eukaryota > Metazoa > Chordata > Mammalia > Carnivora > Mustelidae > Mustela > Mustela nigripes. Next base: position 164,914,287 of record NC_081557.1, on the reverse strand, counting down.
TGCAAACACCCAGCCTCCACCCTGGACTTGCTAAATCAGAATATACTTTTTAAAAGGATCCCCAGTGATCTGAATGCACGTTGAAGTTTGATAAGCAGTGTGCAGTAACATTTTATACTTTAGTGTGATAACTTTCTGTTATATTATCATAGCATGAGCCATTAACTGAAATTATATCATGTATTTACCTGTCTCCTTGCTTCTTGTCCATCCATCTAGAAGTCAAGCTTTTGAGATCAGGCAATTAATTCTTTTCCTTCACCTCAATGTCTCCACTGCATATAAAAGGGCCTTTCACAGAGTAAATGCCCTAAGTATTTGTTGCCTGATTTAATGATTGAATTAATCCATGCCTAGCTTTTATTATCACAGCTAGGGTAGCAGTTGGTTTGACTCTCAAGGCCAGTAATTTATCTCTTACATTTTATGCCTGACTGTCTTAAAAAGGCACATCTCTGTTTCAGTCAGTATAACTCCAAAAACAGGAACTGAACCAAGCTTGAGAAAAATCACCATAGCTTAGAAAGCACTAAGCTTGCCTCCTTTCCTACACATTTCCATTGTTATGTTTTCTGAGAGATGCTAAGGCAATTTTAGTATCATCATTATATCAACATTATCTCCTATATCTAGACATATGAAGCACTGAGATAGAGGAACTGAAAGGCATAGGGCATGATAATACATACTCAACCTTGACATATTCAGCAATTTGCCAGTTTATGTTGTTATTTTTTCCTTACAATTAAGAAAGAAAAAGTACAGATTAATTTGAACAGAGATTCATAAACTGTATAGTTTGCATAATGCTCCACATGAAGTTGCAGTGGCATGAGACAATTTTTGTTATGTTACCTGAATAAAGAAGCCTATATGTGTGTATGTGTACAGATATATGCACATACATATGTATATGCATAAATACATATAAGTGTATATGTATATATAAATATACTATTTGTACATATAACAAGGAAAATCACAGTTACCTTAACTGATTTTTTTCTGAGAGGTGGAAATAAAAGTCATTTTCTTTTCCATTCTTTATAATAAACACTAGACTTTCAACAACTCATAAATATTACTTTTTCTAGTCACTAGACAAAAATGAACATCAAAAAATTATTCATCATTCTTGTTGGATAACAGGACACAACAATTCCATTTTTCATAAGTAAATTTATATATTTTTACAAGAGCAATAAATATTCATTGTGTGTAATTTAGAACACAAAAATAAAAAGAAGAAAATAAAATTACCTGTGGTTTCATTTCCTAGAGGTAACTCCAGTTGATTTTATGATATATATCCTTTTAGCCTTTGTTTGAGGAATATAAATGCATGTTTTTGAAAAAATAAAATGGGATAAGGTGTAATAGTGTTTTATACAAGCTACCTTGGAGAAACTGTAGGTCTAGTTCACTGCAGTAAAGCAAATATTGCAAAAAGGCAAGTCAAATAATTTGTTTCCTAGTTAACATAAAAATTATGTTTACACTATACTGTAGTCTATAAAGTTTGTGATAGCATTATGTAAAAAGTACATATCTTAACTAAAAAATATTTGCTAAATAGTTTTAGCAATATTTGCTAAAAATTACTAACCACTATCTGTGCTTTGAGGGGGTCATAATCTTTTTGCTGATGGAGGATCTTGCCTTGACATTAATGGCTGCTGACTGATCAGGGTGATGGTTGCTGAAGGTTTGTGTGACCGTGGCCATCTCTTAAAAAAACACAATGAAGTTTACCACATCGGCTGGCTCTTCTTTTCACAAATGCGTTCCCTCTAGCATGTGATGCTATTTGATAGCATTTTATCTATAGGAGAACTTTCTCCAAATTGGATTTAATCCTCTGAAACCCTCCTGCTACTTTATTGCCCAAGTTTAGATAATATTCTAAAACTTTTGTTGTCATTTCAACCATCTTCACAGCTTCTTCATCCGAAGAAGATTCCATCTCAAGAAACAACTTCCTTGCTCATCCATAACAAGAAGTCCTCATCCATTCATGGGATGGCAGCAATTCAGTCACTCCCTCAGATTCCACTTCTCATTCTAGTTCTCTTGCTATTTCCACCACACCTGTGATTACTTCCTCCACTAAAGTCTTGAAGTCCTCAAAGTGCTCCATGAAGGTTGGAATCAACTTCTTCCAAACTGCAGTTAATGCTGATAGGCTATGTCCATGAATCACAAATGTTTTTAATGACATCTGGAATAATGAATCCTTTCCAGAAGGTTTTCAATTTACTTTGCCCTGATCCAGCTATAGCCTTAATCACAGGATTTGAAAGTCAACATTTCTACTTGACCTCTGGGCTGCAGAATGGAAGCTGTGTTAGGAGGCATGAGAACATTAATCTCATTATGTTACTCCATCAGAGCTCTTGGGTGACTAAATGGATGATCAATGAGCAGTCATATTTTGAAAGGAATCTTTTATTCTGAGTAGGAGGTCTCAACAGTGGGCTTAAAATACTTAGTGAACCATGTTGTAGACAGACGTGCTGTCACCCATGTCTTCTTGTTTCATTTATAGAGCACAGAGAGTAGATTTCACATAGTTCTTCAGGGCCGTAGACTTTTCAAAATGGTAAATGAGCACTGCCTTCAACTTAAAGTCACTACGTTAGCCTCTAACAAGAGAGTCAGACTGTCCTTTGAAGCTTTGAAGCCAGGCATTGACTTCTCCTCTCTAGCTATGAAAGTCCTAAATGGCATTTTCTTTTAATAAAAGGCTGTTTCATCTACATTATAAATCTGTTGCTTAGTCTAGCCACTTTCATTAATGATCTTGGTTAGATCTTCCAGATAACTTGCTGCAGCTTCTACATCAGCACTTGTTGCTTTACTTTGCACTTTGATGTTATGGAGATGGCTTCTTTCCTTAAACCTCAAGAACCAACTTCTCTTCTGCAATTTCTCACCTCTCTTAGCCTACATAGACTTGAAGATTGAGTTAGGCAAGGCCCTAAGTTAGGTTTTGCCTTAAGGGGATGTCGTGGCTGGTTTGACCTATCCAGAACACAAAATTTCTCCGTATCAACAATAAGGCCATTTCACTGTCTTATCATGTGTGTGCTCACTAGTGTATCACTTTTAATTTCCTTGAAGAACTTTTCCTTTGCCTTCACAACTTCACTAACTGGCACAAGAGACCTAGCTTTCAGTCGATCTGGGCTTTTGAAATGTCTACCTCACTAAGCTTTCTTATTTATAGCTTCTTTTTACTTGAACATAGGAGGTCACTGTATGGTTATTAATTGGTCTAATTTCAATATGGCTTTGTCTCAGGGAACAGGAAGGCTCAAGGAGAAGGAGAGAGATGGGGAAGGCTGGTAGGCAGAACAGAGATGTATGTGTATACAACATTTACCCATTAAGTTTACCATCTTATATGGGTGTGGTTCACAGTGCCACAAAACAATTACAACAGTAACTTCAAAGGTCACTGATCACAGATCACCGTGATAAATATAAAAGTAATGAAAAGTTTTGAAATATTGGAAGAATTACCAAAATGTGATGCTGAGAAACAAAGTCAGCAAATGTTGGAAAAGAGAAGAGAAGCTTGCCTGATACAGTGTTGCCACAAACCTTCAGTTTGTAAATAACACAAAAACTGGGAAGCACAATGAAGCAAAGCACAATGAAGCAAAGCAAAGCACATCTTGCAGTCAAGATTTTCACATACATTATATTTTATTTTAAACACACGCATGAAACTATAGTCCCTGTTCAATGCTGGATTACTGAATTTATATCAGTCATTTAAAACTATCTGTAGAGAGTTTTAAAATTCTGTATCAGAAACTGTTCCTCCCCTATAAATTTTCCAGCTGAGCAGAACCTTTTATGTGCATACAATATAGTATTTGTATCAAACAGAGTTTAAAAAAAAAAATGGTAGATACAATTAATGCAGGAAGAAAGTAATAGAGCCTTAAATAGTGAATTCAAATCTTATATTTTGCAAATTAAACGCAGAGGATCCTATGGTCCTTGTGTAGGGCATAAAATATCAGTGTTGTTTATAAAATGACTTGAGTTTGTTCCTCATTAAGGGTTAAGTTTAACTAGAGAGACATTACTCTGTGCATGTGTACGTGCGTATCCGAAGAACACTTAATGCTCCACCTGCTGGTTGTCAAGACAAAGACCACTATGAGGATCGAGGATCAAGCATTCAGTCTGACCCTCTCAGAATAGGCCTTAAATATAAAACAATGAAGAGGGGAGAGGAGAACATTATAGTCACCAGAACCATGCTCCTATCACTCTTTCCTTTAATCCACAGGAGACTGAGGAACTATCTCGTTCATTGTTGAGCACGTAACAAATTCTCAGTAATAAGTTGTAAAATGGATGAAGTGATATATTTCAACTGAAAATGCTTGAAGAAGTTGAGGTTAGGGGAAATTGACTAAGAGCAAAGAAGTGCCAGCCTCTTTGTGTGATGGGTCTAAGTATAATTTTCTTTCCTTTCAAACTAGGGGAGCCATCCATTTTAAGGGCAATTATAATATTTTTGGTTTTGCTACTGCCTTCGATACAGGTATTTACACAGAACTACAGATTGAATATGGTAGGTTTCAGGAGACAACAGAGTACTAAGTCCAGGGAAGCAAGAGCAAGGCAATCGTGTCTAATCTGACTTCCTCAATGGTTCAGCAGAGAAGGGCATGAGCTTGTGGAGTAGCTAGACTTGAAGAACAACTCAACAGCTGAAAAAGAAAGGAGGGAAGCTATTAGAAGGACAAGAACAGGTTCTTAGAAAGACAGACTAGAAAGAGAAAGAAGGGCACATCCTTCTACAAAGCCCAAAAGTTTCCCTTGGAAAGAATGAGCAAAAGAGATTGTACATTTGAATTACCTAAGCATAAGTCAATAGAATGTTTCTTTTTAACTTCCATGAATGAATGATTAGATGAAATTAAATAATAAAAGCATGAAAAAATATATCAGGATATCACCCTCACTTCAAATTTCATGCCCTTGCTGTTGGACTTTAATTTCTCTGACATCATCAGTGAGTGAATATACATATTGTCTTAACAAGCTGATCTAACTCCTGACTTTTCCCCTCTCAATGTAGCAAGATCAATCATAAATTACTGTCAGAAAGCTGGGATTTTAGTAATGATGTTTAGTAAATGAAAAGGAAGCTATAATCAGTTCATTGCCTGAAAGGAAGATAATTTTTAAAAGAGATTTGATCTAAAATGAATACCCATGATTTTATAAACAAACTTCCTCAGGATTATTAATAACACCTAACAAGTATTGAACATTTACTATGTTAAGTAGTGTTTTTAGTGCTTTGCATATATTAACATACTTAATATCAGCCAACTGCATGAAGTAGATGATAATATCATCCTCATTTTACAAATTAATTCATTTGTTCTTCAAACACATATTTATGAAGCACTAACTACGTACTAAGTGTCAGGCAGGATGCTGAGGTGAGCCTTCCTTCCCAAACTTGCAATCTAATGGGGTGGAGGCAAACCTACCTGAATAAAATGTGGGGAGCAGCAGATGCTGGGGAGTGCTGGGAAGAAAATTAAAGCCAGGAAGCCTAATGGGACTTCAAGGAGATGGAGTGGGAGCTGCTGTTTTAAATGAGGAAAATGAAGGACTGGGCTGTGAATTAAGTCTTCCAAGGCCACACTGCTAGTTACTGCAGAAGACAAAGAGGAAACTAGTCAGATTTCAGAGATCCCTAGTCACTACACTATACTGTCTTCACACACGGTGAAATTATACATATGGCAATTTGTCACAGGGATGATCTGACAGAATCAAAGACACAAAATTTTCAGAGCTGTTAAAAACAACATATGGTCCACAACTCCACTGAAAATGTCTAAGGCATTAATCCTTATGATAACAAAAGACTGTACTCCATTTGACATTAAATTGATGTTCTAGTTAGGGTAGCTCATTTCCATAGAAATGGCAGTTTAAGTGTGAGTGTGTGTTTACCAGTCTTGTTATTCACTGAAATATCTCACAAGAATATTTTATTTTACAAAGAATTCCCAGGAGCTGCTTATGTGTGCTTGGATTGACTCTTGCTGCCAGAGAAAATAACTCTTTTTTATAATGCCGAACATGTGAAATCATTATCAATAGGTAATGACGACTTTTCTCAGTCTAAATTGGATTTGAAGGAGAAAGATACATTTCTGCTTTTTTTCTTTCGAGTATCTTCAAATTCTTTACAATTATCTAAGAGTAGAACTGGAATGTTGACAACAAACTTTCTTTCCTATGTTTCAGAAAAATGTCTACCAGCATTTAATGCATAGTAAATAATAATCGACACCTTAAGCTGATATATCTAAGATTATTTCCATAAAGTAGCGGAGACTTCGTACCTGAGGATGTTATTTGAACTGCCAAATTAAATAAAAAAATTCCAGTGCTATATGTAAATAACTTTAGGATGTGTTGTAGTTTTTAGTTTCATATTTTTATGTGACTAGACAAAATGACTTTGAAATTGCCTGCTTTCATGTGAAAGTAGCCTTTTAAGTGACATTCCGACTTTCTCAGAAGTATTATATTTAAGCATGACTCTTCTTTAACTTGAATAAAAATAATAGAAATGGAATCTACCCTCCTTTGGAGCAGAAATAGGTTTTGCTTTTTTTCCATTCCATGTGATATATTAAAATGAGGAAGAAATTTTTGCAGTTAAGCCAAAAGATTGTTTTTGAGGGAGAGCTCATCTTTTTGACAGAATGCCCCTAAAAGAAGTCTTTTTGGGGTGCGGTAAATATAAGAAGTGATGTGCATTGATTTCAGATTAAGTCTGAAATACCCTAGGTAGAGATTTATATACATAATTTCCTTTGATCCTCACAACTATCCTAAGAAATACATACTTTTGTTTTCTGATTTTACTGATGAACAATTGGGTTTTTAGAAAGTGAAACTGTCATAGCTCACAGAGCTGGGATGAAACTCTTTGATTCCAAACACTGGTCTGTCGGCCACAGAGCTATACTTTCCATTAAAGGGAAACAAACACCCTTTGCGGATCCATATACATCCTGCTCATCCCCAGCTTCACACACAAGCAAGCTGGCCTATCACCAGCCAATGGATTCTGTTAAGAGCTAAGAGGAGTTCTAATGACCCACTTTGTTTGCTTCATCTGTGACAATGCTTTACTCCCCTTGGAGCCATTCCAATCTCTTCCCCAGTCCCTGAACATAACCATAATCTTCCATTTTTTCATGTATGCTCCTTTTTAAAATTTATTTTTTATTTAAATTCAATTAATTAACATATAATGTATTATCGGTTTTAGAGGTAGAGGTTCCATGATTCATCAGTCATATTATGCCCAGGGCTCATTTGTTTTTTTCTTTTTGCTTGTTGTACCTAGTCCCATTTTTCCTCTTAATTTTTAACACTCCCATCAACACTCCTAGCTTCCTGGTAATCATAGCTCATATGAGGTACTATACATCATTAGAAAGTGTCACATGGATAGTATCATTTACATATTATTATTTTCCTATCTTTTTCATTACATAGTGAACTTTTGATAGTACAACTAATAATCATTTTTACCTCAATTTCAGGTGACTACCAATTTCAGGTGGCCACATAGTAGAAACCCAATAAATGTCTGTTGGCTAAAACCATTATTTAGTAGGAAATCAACCAAGCTTAAGCAGAAAACATGTATTGCAAAGAAAGGATCTTTATAGCCAATACATATATTTTAAAAGAAAATCATTCAAAATTGAGTAATGAAGAAAAATAAATAACACAGGTATTGTACTATCTAGCAGAGTAAGTGAAGAAGCATATTAGACATGGAAAATATGAATTTTCTGGGTTATGGAATAAGCATTCCTAATTTCTAAATGCCTTCAGAGTAATAAAAAAAAAAGCATTCTTAATATGTAACTGTAACAATAAAAGGGAAACTGATAAATGCTTGGTTCTAATGTTTCAATTAACAATGTGAAAATACATCCTGGAGATGAAAAGGCTAATCAAAGAAAGTGTCTAAGTGGATGATGATCAGAGCTGTTTGGTATGATTAATATGCTGATGAAGAAGGAACTATGGGTACCATTTTATGTTGTTGAGTCTGTTAATATGATAGACTATTTATCATGAAAAGCATAAAATAGGGAAGTAATTATTTGATAAGGAAACATGAAAACAAATTTTACTATATGTAAAATGAGATCAATGAGGGAGGCACATGTACTCAGAAGATGGCAGATCAGGAAAAGTGGGTAGTATTTTTTGTTTGTAATTTTGAAAGTTATCACAATTGAAATGTGATAACAATTTTGGAATGTGATTCCTAAAATGAAAAAAAGAATACATTTTGGATAAAAAAGGAAATGTTTCAAATGAAAAATTCAGAAACTTATTTATTTTAAAAGTTTTAATTTTTAAAGTATTGCTATACTGTTTCAGACAGGAAAATGTCCTGAAGCTTATTTAGCATAAGAAGGACAACTGGAATGGAAGAACAGCATAATACTGTATTCACATAAAATATATTGCAAGTTTGTAAACGTAAATCAAGACTTAGGACCCAAGACACAAAATCTGTCAAATTCTAACACTCCTATTAAATTTAGAATGTGGAGGTGGCTTATGAAACCTTAGCATCTCCCCACAATTGAAAATACAGATGATGGGGAAGGAGAAGATTCATTGCCTATGACAGCATTAGCCTCAGCAAAGCTCATTTTAGTTATTGTTACCTCAGGTTTTCACCCTAGCCTCTGAAATGTAAAAACCTGGACAATTTTTTAAGAATACTCTGAATAGAGTTGAGTATGTGTACATCCAAAAAAATTAAAAATGCTCTGGTATTCCCAAAGTACCCCAAAAGTTATTTGTTCAAAATCAATCCAGAATTTGTTCACTAGTCTATTTATTTGAAATGCGGGTGCCAGAAGTATCTGGTCCATTCTAGTTCTGTTATTTTCTTGTCGCTTACCCTCCTACGTTTGTATTTTTACTTAAATATCAGAATGGTACCAGTACCGAGACTTCACTGGTTCTCTAACAATTAAATACATATTTATATTAAGTTACAATAACAGTGCTTGACTCATAGAAATTCATAAATGAATATTAGAAAATATTTTTATTGAAAATGTAAGGAATAAATGGATCAATCATGAACAAAAAATGGAAGGGAAGTAATATGCTTTCTCATGTGAGCACTAGTGTCATTTGAAAGTGAGGCTTCAGAAGGGAGGAGCCAACATTTTGACTCATCATGGATTGTTCCAGATTCCTCCCCTCTGACAGCATGGAACCTGCACAAAGAATGTAATATCTTGGGGTCTAATGACATTATCTTTCAATAACAGTGTTGGGGAAGATATTATTTGAGATGAGTTTTACCCTGAAAACTTTAAGTTTCAACTCTGATTTATGTATAAAATGAGTTTTTAAAAATAATCCCTCATGTGAAATACTAGAACAATTTTCTTTATAATTTTATAACTTCTTTAATTTTTTCATAATAGTTCATTTGGTTGTACCTCATTTCTGAAATACTTTTGCTTTTCCCTACATCAATAGTTTGTACAATTCTGTGTAATTATCATTACCATTTAAATATATGCTTCCATCTATTCATATTTTATTTCATTATTTTGAACTATTTGTTTCAAATTGGAATCTTTCATTAAAGTACAACATTGATTTTGAGGGAGATTTTCATTTTCTCATGGAACAGTTTTTAATATATCATTCCCAAATCAAAGGCAAATTTGACATGCTGGGCTATCATTGCAAATGTTTTAAAATTAAAAAAAAATTTTTTTCATTCCCACATTCTTTCAGCAGGATGGTCCCATGCTTATTATGCTTTGCCTTTTCTTTGAACATAACTGATTTTGTGTTAAAATGACTGTATGTACATATTTGGCAAATACTCTTTCAACTTTAAAGTATCTTATATTCTACACATAAGAGTTAATCTTTGAAATAAAAATGCCAAAATGTTAACAGTGATTGCCACCAGGTATTGTCATTCTGAGTGACATTTTTGTGTCTTTTATATATATGTTTTCTTTAATATTATCCATATATGTGTGTTCCTTTTATATTATCCATACTATTCAGATTTTTATAATGAGAATAAATTATTTTTATAATTAGAATAAAATCTCTAAATGTTTTTTACTTTAAACTTCTTACCCATAATTCAAAGTCGGTGTCATATATTTGCTGAGATTAAAAAAAACTATAAAAAATAAATATGTGAAATTATATATTATCCTTAAGAAGGGAAGATAAAAAAACCCCACAACTGTATAGCTCCTTTTTCTTACCTTCTAAACAGTTTTGAAAGATGAAGAAACATTTACAAATTAGAGATGAACTTTACTTTCTCATATTTTCAAAGAATTTAAATGAGTTCAAAAGAACTTGGCCAGTTGAACAACAAAATTACTGTGTTTGGTTCTAGTCATTGTAGATAATGGAACAATGGTTGAGAAAATCCTTTACTTAAAAAGCTCTAGATTATTGAAAGGGATGATAAGAGAATTTGTTGGGGGGACTGGGTGGCATTCAAACAGGGCTGAAAAATGTGTGTTCTCAATTACTATAATAAATGGAATTCTTGTTGAGGTACTTGAATAAAAGGAAATGTTGAATAAAAGTTAAGCTTCATATGGGAAGCTATTAAAGAAACTGATGAGCATTACTTACATCCTTATAAATACACTTTATAGCATTATGATACCATTAACAGTAAAAAAAATACAGATACAGGATAAACTTAAGAGAAGGACTTCTGTTGATTTCCATCTGCCCAAACATTCTCATTACAATTCAAAAGGAAATCCTATTTGCCTAGTAAAGAGTACAACCATAAAAAGTTAATGGATATAGTTCCTAGGAAGACCTGCAATTTCAACTCTGCTATTATGCAACTGTTAAGTGGTGATTTGAAATTTTTTTCAGCTCTCCCAATATACAGGAGTATTAAGACACTCGTGAAAATAATCTGAAATCCCTCATGCAAACTTAAGGTGAAAAATATACATATTCCATATATGAATGTAAGTGAATTTCCATTTGGTGATATAAAAGGTCTGACTTTTTAAATCTTTTTATTTTTTTAATTTCTAAACATAATTTAAAACTGTGTATTTTGTTTCTCTGAAGAATTAAGTTAAAATATAAGCACCTCTCACTTTATTTCCTATATGAGATGTAAAAATATGGGAAATCAGTATCAGATCCATTGTTTTGTTTTAAGCTGTTAGTTAATCTGGTATGATTCTAAATTTGATCTTCTAGCATAAGCGTAGGTATGGATGGGAAAATATTACTGATGTTAAAAAAAGAAAAGTTAAAAAGTCTGCCTAGGAAAATAACTACCAAGACTCACAAATGGTTAGTTAGCTACCAGCTAGAATAAGCCATGTTTAAGTAAAATGCAGTTCATATGGAAAATTCCCCTCCAATGGCTCAATCTTCACTTGAGAGTGCACTTCTATAAACCTCAGACTACAATCCATACACTTCAAGATATTGACTCTCTTGACATACATTTCAAAGCTAGATATATATTTTCTGCAATAAGAGAGGGCAATCTTTTGCTTTTCTGTCCTATACATATGTTATAGTGTCCTATAACACTAGAATTAATGTTCAGAGAAACCTCAGATTGATTCTGTTAATACAGTAGATGGGCATTTACAGGTGTAACTGAAACATGCAAAAGACCAGCTTTTGGAAAAAATGAAAGCAGGATATCTGGAGTAGCAAAGAATGACAAAAACTAGGTAGTACGTAATTAATAGCATAATGACTCTGAGTAATACGAAACAGTACACCTTAGCTTTGATTCAACAAAGGGAGGTAGTAGAAATCTGGAATAGAGGGCAATATATTTATAATATGAATGTGATGAAGAGCTACCTAGCATAGTGATTAAAATGCCATTGCAGGGGTGCCTGGGTGGTGCAGTTGGTTAAATATCTCATTCTTGGTTTCAGCTCAGGTTCTGATCTTGGGGGCGTGAGACAGAAGCCCACTACTGGCTCCACACTAAGGGCAGAGTCTGCTTGAGATTCTCTCTCTAAAATAAATAAATAAATCTTTTAAAAGACCATTGCCAATACAATTGAAAATATCCCGACTAAATGTCTTTATGTTATTTTCAATAAAAAACTTGCAATTACACTCTGTTGTCTAGGACTAATAAGCTTCTGCTAACAATTTTGGTATTTGAATTTCATTCTTCAACGTATATCATAATGACCAAAAAAAATGACATAATGTCCTAATGTCCTAATATATAAAATAAAATGAAGAAAAATAGGATTCAAAAAGATAAATTGATTAAAATGCTAAAAGATAGACTTTAAAGAGACTTTGAAAATATGTCATGAAGTGGGGAGAACACCTTGAACCCTTAGTCTCTGTAGCCCCAGAAATAATTTGAGCTAGTTTATAAAATCATCTAAGCCAGAGAAGCTTACAGGGACAAAATAAAACCCTGTGTAGAGCATCACATACCTGAACTCACATTTATAATTCAGACTTTCTGAGTAATACTCTTTTCAAACAATCCATCATTTTAATTGGAATTCTGAAGTTATAATGAACTATTAGTTTCTTAGAGAAAGAAAAAAAGCAGATATTCAATCCTTGAATCTAGAAGTTGGCAGCTAATAATTTCTCAAACCTTAATACATTCTAGAAGTACAAAAACGGTTCTACCAGCCTTTGTCTTAAAGAAACAAAGTTATTATTATTCACTTACTATTAGAATTGACTAATTATTGTCTAAATTAGCGAACAATCAATGTATGTGTTTTAAATCATGTCACCACTTAAAATATTTGATTATGAGCAAGCTTGTTGCTGCTCTAAGGCACTTTGACTTTATTTTGTTGGTGATGTAGAATCCCATAATCTGTCTGTGCGTTGGAAAGAAAGGAAAGGAGCCACCAGCAGCAGACTGGAAAGAGAAAGATGATGATTGACCAGAAGGTCAATCGGGATGGAGAATGGGAAGGCAAAGGCACTTTTCTAAGGCAGAGAATTTGGCTGAATGTGGAAGAGAGGGTTCTGTGATACCACTGGGGTGACTGAGCAGTAGTAATGTCTTTAAAATATGGAACACATGAGTAGGGTTCATTGTTTTTAACAGAGGGAAAGTAGAAGAAACAATGATTTTACCAAATCCAAAAGTGGAACATAAACAACGTGAAATCTAGGGGAAAAGTGTAGAGTAGAGCAATGATTCAAGGAGTCTCTGAAGTCAAAACAATTTCCATGATAATACTAAGATGTCATTTGCCTATGACGGCACAAAAGCAGTGGAGAGTAAACCCACCGTCATCTAAGCTTTAAATACAAAGACAGTGGTGCCAAACTGTGTTATCAATCACTGGGCACTCATGGTTAAAATACATATTTATTTTGTATAAGGAAAAAAAAAACAGTAAGATACCCCTCTACAACTATTAAAATGACTGAAATTAAAAACTGACCAAGTATTGACAGGGTGTTGAGCAACTGGAACTCTTAACATGGCTGGTAAGAGAGTAAAATGATATAACTACTTTGGAACACAGTTTTGTAGTTCATGTTCCACTAATAATGTAAATATCTTTTCATGTGCTTTGTTGTGCTCTGGATATCTTTTTTTTTTTTTTTTTCTGTAAAGTATCTTTTACTCAGTTTTTTTCATTGGCTGTTTGTTCTTTTTATTATTGTGTTTTCAGAGCTCTCTCTATATTCCGGATACAAGCCCTTTTAGACTGATTTTTCTATTGATTATTGGAAAATTGTCCTGCTTCTTTGCTTGCTGGATAATGTTTGATCTGCTGGTGGGCATGATGAACTTTATCTTCTTGGGTGCTACCTTCCTACAGATATTCCTGAGCTTTGCTCTGGGATGCAGTTGTTTTACTTAAAAACACTTTGATATTTTTAAGGCTTGCTTAAAATAAATATTTTCTGAGAGGCAGCCAGAATAGCCTTTAATCTATGGTTAATTTTGCCTCCACTACCCAGGCAATACCTTTCTAAATATCCTACCCAATGTTTCTTGGATTATAAGGTTTTCCCACTCTTGGTGGTGGCAACAAAACTCTTTCCAGCTCTGAGCTCCTGAAATGTTCCTCTCCTCCCTTAGATGTATCTTCCGCAGGTCTTGAGGAGTTTCTTGGCGGGCATATCCTGAAGAGTATTCAGCTGAGGATTCAAGGGGGAATCCCGTGCACCTTTCCACAGCTCCCTCTCTGAGCAATTTTTACCTGCCTGTGAACTCGAGATTCCACAGTCTCCTGTACTTCCACCTCCATCTCTGAACTCTGGGAGGCTACTAACTACGTGGGTTACTCTTTCCTGTGTTGTGGCCTAGAATCTCTCTTCAGGTAGTAAGTGGGGGCAAGTATATTTTTGTTTTTGAAAAATAGCCCTTTTCCATAGAAATAAGTTATTTATGTTCACATGTAATGAGCTTATTATTTTTAAATGAAATAATTTTTAAAATTCTACCTTTTAATTTCTGACATAGTAAAAAAGTCAATAGATTTAACTGACATAAACAAAAGCTCTTTGGGGTTCTCAAAATATTTTAAGAATATAAAGTTGTTTTGAGAGCAAAAGTTTTAAGAATTGCTAGCCTAGAATTACAGATCTGAAAGTCTTCAGTTTAGACAAAATGTTTCAAACTACATTTAGGGAGAGCTAGTTGGAATTAAACGGTGAAGGACAGAAATCTGAGAGAGAGCCTCACCTTCTTGTGATTGCTCAACCTCTATATATGCAATCTGTCCTTACAACTTGTTTATTTGATCCTTGAAACATCTTTCCAATTTGTTCTCTAGAATCCATTCCCCTGTTAATTCCTTAATTCAGGCTCTCATGCTTCTCTTCTGTATCATTGTAGTGTCTTTCTTTCCCAGTCATTAGAGCCATTATCTGTCCCAGAAAGCCTTCTAAAACACTTATCTCGTTTTATCTTACCAACATTTAAGATGGCTTTGAAACCAGGGCCTTGAAGATAAAATCTGGACTCCACAGAAGCATGAAAAGGCCCTTCCGTCTGCATAGCTCAGGCTTGCTCTCCAGTCTCTCTATGCAGGAACACCTGCACATGAATTGTCACTTAAAGCTACATATGTTTTCTCAGTGAAACAGATTTGCCTTAGTGTCAGAGCGCTTGTCCATGTTGTCACATACTCCCCAAACCAAAGATTTAAATAAATAAAAACAAGTAATTGAGCCTACCTAGAGTCATTTTTTAATCACCCTACATTTATGAATAACAGACATTAATATAAACAGGTGACTAGACAACAGTTACTCTAAGGTTTTCTTTCTAATCAGGTAAACAATTATACAAGAGTAAAACTGACAAGAAATTATCTGAATGTGATATTTACATGGGAGAAAAAACAGTCACCCTATGGTAGGTTTACACTTTCTGATCACTGCAATTGACTATGTTTAAATTTAAAGAAAGTTGTAATAGACTGAAGTAATGAACTTGATTATTACTATTCATGTACTCTAGTTACAATCTAAGGGTTTATGAATTTATCTAAAACATTCTTTTTTAGCTATACCTTAGTTTCATCCTATGGCCTCTCCTCCCCCAACTTCCTCATACCTCACTAAATTGGCAGACTGTGTATTCAAAAGAATACTCAGTAAAGCCAAAAGTAGATTTTATGCCACATTTCCCCAAGCACATCTGACCAAAGGCCAGCACACAGAAAATGCCTGATCACTGGATATCCTTTCCACTAAAGAACACCATGGTTCATAAAATAAGCTCTCCCAAAAGGTATCACCGCAAAAGAAATTTTCAAAGAAACCCATAATACAAATGTTTTCATTTAATTAATACACCATATCATGCTTATTTTTAATTTGCTGTTCCTACTAATCAGTAAGTTTCTTTAAGATTAGGTCCACTATGAAAAATACCAATATTTTCTTTGATATGAATCTGAACTCAACTACCTAATGCCGTGTCATGAATGCTAACAAAACATGACTATTAATTAAATCATATCTTTCCTACAATGACATGGGCTTACTTATATCTTTTATGACTGACAGATGATGGGAAAAGTAAAACACAGTCATTGTTTCTTATACTTTTTTCTTTCCAGTTAAAGAAACCTGGTTGGCTTATTTTGAAGTATTGATTAAATCTCACTGTTTCTAAGAAATCCCTTCCTCATATATGCTTATTTTTGTTCATGTGTTTAAATATCATTTATTTCATTGGAATCTTTAAAGAGAATTTTATTTGCAGCATTTTAGAGTCATTTAAAAACGTTTTTTCCTCTCAAATTAGAATGTCTACAAATTTTGCACTAACAATCTACTTAGGCTTTATGGATTTTTATTTCATGGGTGGATTGTGAAAATGAAAATAAAACATCTAGAGGAAAAGCAAAGAGAAAAGGCAGTTTTAGCTTTTGATATTTGGTTCAAAGCCTCCTGGAGGTCATTTCTCAAGATGCTTGCCAGAGACCTTAATTAGCTGAAATTTCTAATTGTTCACAGTCCTTATTATCCTTGTAAGATAACAATTCTTTTTACATTTTACAATAAGTATTTCTAGTAACCTGTTTACAGAAATATAACAGACTAGACATTCAGAAATATCCATCCCTTTATAGCAAACCTGAAATACTCTAAATAATAATATTTAGAACAATAATATTAATAACAATAATCATTTATGAATAACTGAAGATGAAGTAAGAAAATTTCTCAGAAACAAAAACAATATATAGGCACAAATTCATGGTCTTAAGGGACTACAGTGGAACCCATTTTTGCTCTGAGTTTTTTGCTGATCCCTGGTGGTACTGAGTATTAAGGAGACCCGTACTCATTGAAAAGGAGAAAAGTCCAGGCATGAGCAAAACGAGATATCAGACCAGAAATCTTTTTACAAACTAGGGTACCAAAACCTGCAAAAAGAAATTTTCTTTCTCAGCCTTGGCTCAGGGTGGAATTAAAATGCAGAAAGATTGTTTCTTAAGATTTCCCAGACTAAAAGTGTTCACATGGGTTTAGGACCTGGATAGATTTTACATAAAAAACTGCCAAAAAAACTGTAAGCCAAAAATTTAGTTTAAAGTGGTCCCAGGTGGAAATTTGAGTTCCTGGCAGAAAAAGACCTAAATCCTTTCTTTAGCAAAATACATTAAAATCAGACCTCAAAGGATTTCCATAGATAAAGTTCCATGTTACATCAATTATAATGAAAAAATTACTTAAATAGCAGAAAGTCTTAGAGAACCAGGCCAGCAATCCACATATTACTATTTCCAGGAAAAGAATATAAATAAGTGTTAATATACTGAAAGAAATAAAAAAAGAAAATGGGGCTGTGAAGAAATCAAAGATTATTAAGATGGGCCAGGCTTTGATAAAACACCCAAATGGAACTCTTAGAGATAAAATATGTAGTGTCAGGTAATAACTGAATTTAGAATCACAATGAAATTTTCAAAGGCAGATGAGAAATGGCTGAGACATCTAAAAGATAAATCTCAAGAAATTAAGTAAAGTGAAGCGAGAGGGACAAAGAGAAAGCAGATGTGAAAGGGTGGTTAAGAGATATACAGGGAGAATGAGAAGGTTGAGCATGTGCTTAATCATAGGGTTCCAGGAGAGAATGAAAGAATGGAGAAGAGGGAAGATTCTAGAAGATGAAATGGCTAACATTTTTCAGATTATGGAAAGACATGGAATCTCAGATCTAAGAAGCTCAAATAATTACATGCAGGATAAATAAAAGTATTAAAAATCTAGGACACATCATAACTGAAGAAACCCATATACGATGAGAGGATCTTAATAGCAATAGCTGACCGTGAAAAAAACAGAAAAACAGATTGCCTACAGAAGAATGGATGCCAGATATCCAGCTTCTCAGCAGCAACATGGGTATGAGGAAACAAGAATAATATTTTCAAGAACTGAGAGAAAACTATTCATCTATTTAATGAGGTTGTCTTCAATAACGATGCAAATAGTGATATTTTTGGTGCAAACTGAAATTGAGATTTATTTATTTATTTTTATTTATTACCACAAGAGCTCACCAAAGAAAATCTTTAAAGATATATTTCATGGGGGAGGAAAATAACCCTAGGAAGAGAGTTTGAGATGCAAGAAAGAACAGCATACAAAGAAAATTGTAAATATATGGTTTAAGTTAAACAAATATTAATTCTACATGTATAAAAAATGTGGAAAAAACTAAGAGTTATTACCCTGTAAAATTGGAAAAGAGATGTTTAGAGTTGAAACATTATAAAAGATCTTTTTATTTTTCAGTACAAAGGAAATGTAATAATTATAGATAATAGTTAATAATTAAAGGTAATTTTTAATAATTTACTTGCCACTTTAAGTACACATTCTGAAGTTTCTAGGATATCAATAAAAGAATAAAGTAGCACACCAATGGAATGCAGAGGGACTCAAGCTAAAAGGTGGCAAAAAAAAGACTAAAGAAAAGAGAAACATAAAAAAACAGAACAAATAAAGAAACAATAAAGATGAAATTAAATCCATATATATCAGGTATCATAATCAATGTAAACTGATTAAATTATACATTAAAAGATTAAGGTGCTAAGACTGAATTTTACAAATCCAGCTAGGTACCTTTTATAAAACATATACCTAATCTATAAAGACAGAGCAAATATATAAAGATAGTTCAAAATAAAACAATGTAAAAAGACATATAAGTAACAAGCTTGATCCAATGGCCATAAATAACAGTGCATACTAAATATGGAGGTAAGTGCTCTCTTCAAGCACACGTGGAATATTTTAACAAACAGTCAGATACAAGGCCATAAATAGAACTCAATAAATTTCAAACAACCTAAGATAGACTGCATTCTCTGACCAAACAATAAGATTTAAAAATCAATGTCAAAAAGATAAATTAAAACCCATACCGGGGCACTTGGGTGGCTCAGTGGGTTAAAGCCTCTGCCTTCGGCTCAGGTCATGATCTCAGGGTCCTGGGATTGAGCCCTGCATGGGGCTCTCTGCTCAGTGGGGAGTCTGATTCCCCCTCTCTCTCTGCCTGCCTGCCTCTCCACCTACTTGGGATCTCTAT
Source organism: Mustela nigripes (assembly GCF_022355385.1). Taxonomy (NCBI): domain Eukaryota; kingdom Metazoa; phylum Chordata; class Mammalia; order Carnivora; family Mustelidae; genus Mustela; species Mustela nigripes. Next base: position 164,895,143 of record NC_081557.1, on the reverse strand, counting down.
CTGTCAAATAAATAAATAAAATCTAAAAAGAAAAAAAACCAACAACCCATGCTACTGTTTATTTATAATACTTTTAAAGAAGAAATCAAAATAGAATTAGAAAATAGGTGGAACTGAATAATATTGAAAAGAGTTGTAAGAACCTGTTGGATATAGATGAAGAAGTACTTAGTAATTATTGCCTTTAATGTTTATTGTAAAAAGGGAAAACAGAAAGATTACATGTCCATGAGATAAGCATTTAAAAAATTTCAAAAAATATAACATATTAAATGTAATAAAAATAACTAAACAAAAAATATTCAACAGAAATAATTTTTTTTAAATTCGAGTCCCTCTGCATTCCATTGGTGTGCTACTTTATTCTTTTATTGATATCTTAGAAACTTCAGAATGTATACTTAAAGTGGCAAGTTATCTTTTGAAATGGACAAATGACATTGAAAAACTGAGAAGCTCAACTGATATTTAAAAAAGGAGACACACACACAAAGGATCTTAGAAACAAAAAAGCACGGGGGTCCCTGAGTGGCTCAGCAAGGGTAAGCCTTGCCTTCGGCTCAGGTCATGATCTCCGGGTCCTGGGATCGAGCCCTGCATGGGGCTCTCTGCTCAGCTGGGACCCTGCTTCCTTCTCTCTCTCTGCCTGCCTCTCTGACTACTTGTGATCTCTCTCTGTCAAATAAATAAATACAATCTTAAAAATAAAGAAATAAAAAAGCATGTAATTTCGTATTAATATAAAAAATAAGGAATGTTATAAACAACTTTATATAGAGAAATCTGAAAACAAGTGAAATCAGCAAATTCTTAAAAAACAAAAATGGCTCAAATAGAAAATCTGAATGGTTCCAAAACTCTTAAATATATTTGATTGAAACATTCAAAAAACAGGTAATTCACAATGGAAAACAATCTGTAGGCCAACCTCATACTGCAGACAGAATTAATTCCAGATGTTGTTATATGTTAATGAGAAAGTCAAAAGTTTCAAATTTTTAGAAGATATTTGTATGACCTAAGAGAGGCAAAGATTTCTTAGACAGGATATAATAAATAGTAACCTTAAAAATTATTTACACACTTAACTATATTAAGAGCATATTTATCAAAACTGTTAAAAGGTAAGTTAAAAAAGATTGAAGCCCTAAACTCAAACTTTGAGAAGGTATCTGTAAAATATTAACGAGTATTTTTAAAATTACCCTACAAATCAATTTTACAAAGACAAAAAAAGGTGGGTAGAAGACACAAGGAAGCACCTCATAAAACAAAACTGGAGACTGAATATATGAAATATATAAATATGTAAATATAAGAGAAAATGTCCATTAGTGATCAAGAAAGTATAAATTAAATCTATAATAAGTTATATTTTCACAGCCACTAAACTGCAAAACTAAAAACTAAGAAAGCACCAAATATTGGAAAGATGGGAAGCACTGGGAACTCTTACATTTTTATCAAGTAAACTGGCACAACAGTGCTAGAAAGACAGTTTACATTAAGTATTATATCCTGTGACCCAACAATTCTTTTCCTGTACACATGCTCCAAAACTAACACTTGGGTACCAGGATTGTAATTGCATTGATTAAAGAAAACCAAAACCAAAAAGCTCTGTAAGTAGTTATAATTTATGTGAAAAATAAAATGGAAAGATAAACTGTGGTGTTTTCCAATTATGGGCAATGAAAATAATTCAACTATATATACATCAACATGAGTAGGTCTCAAAAACACAATATTGAATCAGAAAAAAGTTAATACATATGTTTCCATTAATATAAGGTAAAAAGCCCAAGCAACCAGATAATATATTTTATAGATAAATACACATGAAGTAAAACTATAAAAAGAAATTGCAGAATGGTGGTTATCTAAGAAAAAGGGAAAGAGAAAGATGATGAGGAGAAGTCCCCAGGGAGTTCAAGGGAATTAGTAACATTCTGTATCTTAAGGTGAAGGCAAGCCTGCAGGTATGTGATTTTTAAATCTCTCTACAAAATGCTTATACACATATACTCTGCTATGTATGCCTAATGTATTTCACCTTAGAGGACAAGAATAGAATTTCAAAAATAACATTTTCATAACAGTAAAAATGATCAGGCGTCATGTTTCAAGGTAATCATTACTTTCTAAACTAAGGAGGTAAATTATAATTACATACACACAAAATCAACATAAATGAGTTTCTTTTCTAAAAGAAAATTTGGAAATTTTCAAACAACAGAGGAGAGATACTGATTTAAAATGCATAATGCCATTATTTCTATTATTTGAGCAATGCTTTATTGTCCATTAACAAAGATTATATTCATGAGAAAACTGGTCCAGATCAGTGATTCTTAAATTTGAGGGTGCGCAAGCCACAAAGGGAATTCATTTAATGTCTATTCCCAAGTCCTCTGCTCTCTGCTTTTACAACTCACTCCCGGAGCTGTAATTCAGTTGGACTAGGGTAGTGCTAGGTATCTGAAATCTTGGCAAGTCCTCTCCCCACTCCTTGCATAGCCTGACTAAGATGGATAGAGACTCACCAAGTGAATAATGATTTGTGTTTATTTTTTTTTTTTGCTATCATATAAAGATGGAACAATGTAGGGAGGCTTCCTTTACTTCATGAAACAATAGAGTAAGACTTTCATTACGTCATAAAAGCAGTAAATTTATTTACCATTTTAAGTTCCCTTTAGTCTTTTTTTTTTTTTTTAATTTTTATCAGAGAGGGAGAAGGGGTTAAGGGCAGAGGGAGAGGGAGAGAGAGCATCTCAAGCAGGCTCCATGCCCAACGCAGAGCCCAACGTGGGGCTTGATCTCACAACTCTGAGATCATGACCTGAGGCAAAATCAAGAGTCAGACACTTAACCAACCTAGTCACACAGGCGCCCCAAGTTCCCTTTTACTCTTAAAAAAATCTTAAACTTTGAAAATTACAAACATTTAATAAACTAGGAGTGGCTCTATTTCATTCATCTTATTAGAGAAAGCCCAAACCCATCAAATTATGAAAATGAACAACTAGAACCACTAGAAAATAGAATTTATACTTGTTTTTAACATGTATATACTACTCTCCATATTTACCACAGTCAGCTAGTGAGAAAAAAAAAAACAATTGTCTGTCTATCCTCTCCCACTCTTTCTCCCTTCCTTTCTCTCATTTTATGTATAGAAAGAAAAGTAATAAAACCAACTTATATTTATTGAGCACTGATTTTTTTGCAGAAACTATTTAAAGCTCTTCATATGTAAAAATAATTCAATCAGCATAATAATATCAGGTGAAAAGTATTATTACTTAAGTCAGCTCTCTACTACCCCTATTATTCTGAGGCAACTAGTAGGGTTTCTGTATGAAATATATTTATTTAAAATTTGTTTAATGACCAAAATAAATTTATCTTTCAAACATTCAGCTTATATAGGAAATTTTGAGGATAAACTCATTGTAAGTTGAAGATTCCTAATCATCATCTAATGTGTTTGAACCAGTTAGTTTTTCTAAAAGGAAAACACAATATACAACAAACCAGAGTACAAGACATAGATACGGAACTTGACATAAGGGCTATATATTATTAGAAAAAAAGATTGACTTCTCATGCCTCATGCCAGATGATTCCCCCCTTCCCCACAGTAAGAATGGCAGGAGAATGCTGTATCATTACATATGAAATAAACATTTAGAGGCTCCATGGATGCCAATCACAGGGTAACTAGGTCGAACTTCACAGTGCATGCACTCAACTATGTCCTCAGAAAAGCATCCTTTCTCAAAGCTGCACAACTATTAACCCCTAGCACAAGAATGAGCTTACTTTGCTCATTTGGAAAGTAGATAACTCAGGATATTTAGCCAATTATCATACATATAATACACTCAGAGACATACGTCTAAACATATGACTGGGTAAATAGATGCATTTGTCTATCTATACATGTGTGTGTTTATATATATGCCAATTGACATCCTGCTATATTACCTCTAAACACTTCAATACATACTTCCTCAAAAATGGGATACTCTTCTTACATAACCAAAACAATTCCGAAATTTGAGAAGAGAATATCATACAACACTAATACACAGTTGATAATCACATTTCATCGATTGCCCCACATTTCCTAGTCCAACATCCAGTTCAAGATTATCATTGTATACATCTTTCATATAATTTTGGATTCCTTTAATCTGTAAAAATAGTTCATCCTTTCTTTTAGTTTCTTGACCTTAGCATTTTTGAAGAGTACAAAAAATTCTTTTGTGGACTCTCTTTTAGTTTGGATTTGTCTGATATTTTCATCAGGATTAGATTCAGTTACGTATTCTTGGCAAGGATACTTCAGTAAACCTTTTCATAATTATCAAAAGAAAAGCCCAACTGCACCAATAAACATTCATAAACCTGCACTTAAAAAGCACAATTTGTACTCTTCCATTGCTTTTTGGAGGTTTAGAATGCTGAAATATTTTAAAAAGAAACTTACCAGCATTACATTCTTAAAATTGAAATAGGGAGAAGAAAAGAAATTGTCAAAAATAATTATAAAGAACTGAGAATCCTCGGTAAACAATAAAATTTTTAATAGCATTAGGGAAAAAGGAGAAATGATCTGAGATGAATTCATTGATCAAGCAGCTTTTTACAGCTGACCTTGAAGAATGGCTGGGATTTCATCTGAAAATATGGGGAAGGGTATTCTGGGTAAAGAAGGCAGTGTAAGAACAATGGTACAGAGGCAGGAATGTTAAATTCTGTTTATTCAATGGGAGGTGGTGTAATTGCCCTACTGTACAGTCTGTGCCTACACTAAGGGTAACAACAGAGATGGCCTGACCCTCTATGCTAGAACCATACCCTCGGGGAGCTGAAAGCCCATGCAGAAAGGATGGACTTTATTTCAAAGGCCATCTGACTTCACTGAGCAGAGCAAATGAGAGCTCTTGCAAATATGACTCAAATGGGAAGAAAGAAGAGCAAATGCTTCCGGATAGTTTGTTTCTGTTGTGTTGTTGTTGTTTTGTTTTTCTAGTAACTCCATGATTAACATTGTTATTCTTGTTATTAAAATTTTATTTATTTAATTATTTGTTTATTTATTTATTATTTAGGGAGTGAGTGCAAGTAGGGGGAAGGGCAGAGGGAGAGAATCTCAAGCAGACTCTGTGCTGAGCACAGAGCCTGACCCCAGGCTTGATCTCAAGATCTGGATATCATGACCTGAGCGGAAATCAAGAGTTGGATGCTTAAGCAACTGAGTCACCCAGGCTCTCCTAACACTGCTATTCTTAATTTTAGGTTGCTTCTTTAAGTTTAATGAAGCTAAGAAATCAGAGTCCTTGGTTTGGTAATATGGTGACAAAATTAAAATGTTAAAGTTCTTTGTGAAAGAGCAGCTTTCCCACCGCCATGACATCTACCATTTGACAATGAAGAAAGTCAGATAAATATGAAATACTGAAATATAAAATTATTAGGCAAGGAAGCTAGGCAGGAACAATAGGAGGATGGGCCTTACACGTGGTGATGGCAAGCCCCAACTGACGACTGCCCAGACATCTCCCCCCTGCATCCAACTAGCGGTCAGTTTGCCATTACAGTATCCCATCCAAGGAAGAGTTAAGTTTGTGGTGCTTGCTACAAGCAGCCCCTTGTCCTTATTTGACCTATCTCTAGAACAGAAATAATGTTGTGGTTTCTTACCCCAAGGCAGGCATTTTGAATACCTCTTGGGAAAGGACATGGGTAGCTGGCTAATTATTATATAATCCAGGCCTGTCTCTCAAATGTTGTGATCTAAGGACCTCTTCGAAAGAGAAAAATTAGTGTAAGCCCACATCCCGGAGTTTCTCAGCCCTTGTCTCTCCTGACCAGCCCACTTCCCCCTTGAAGTGCACTTTAATAAAACTTTGCTTGGTTTTACTTTTGTTGCATTGTCCTGTAATTCTTTACTGTGGCAATGAAAAGAACTGAGGCTTCTTTCTTTTTCCATCTCACCCTCGGTAAGGAAATGAATAGGAAACATGAATATTATATCTTGACATACATATGAAAACACGATAAAATAAAGGTTGGAGAGCACTGACCCAACTGTTAGAACAAACACTGTGCTTGTAAGAGTCCAAAGGCAAAAGATGTCCTAATATAAAACAAAGAACAGGGAGGAAAGAGACCAATAAATGTGCCATGATCACAGAAACGACTCATCTTTTAGAGGTAAGATTTATAAACAATAACGTATACAATGGTAACACAAAAATGTTAGTTTATTTTATGTAAGTCTGACAGTAGATCATTTATATTCTATATAAACAATGCTATATTGAAACCTACATATGTAGAAAGACTAGATGGAAAAAAATGAGGTAAAGCTCCAAAAATAAAAAAAGAAATAGAAGACCAAAAAAGGAAGAAACATGGTCAAAGTGGTTGTACCACACACAGAAATGTGGAAAACACAGATGGTTTTGTATTACTTTCAATTCGGGAATTAAGAAGACAGGAAATTTAACTTCCTTAATTCCTTAAAAGGAAATAAAATACTCAGATTAACCATGAACATACTTTTCTTCATCTTTTTTTATATTAAAAAATTCTCTGGAGCCTTGATTAATTATAAAATATCTTTCTTTTTCATTAACTTTTATAAAAATCTCCTTTGGTTTTTCCTTCTTACGTGACTGTATTAGAACATTTAATTATTTCCATGACTTTCTGGCATTTTTATTATTCTCTTTATCATGTTTCTGAATAATAAGTTTCCTTTTTCTTTGCATAATTTCTCTGTGGGATAAGGAGGAGGTAAGAAAGGAGGCAATAAAAATCGAATTCCATGCTTTTCATCCTATTTCGCCTATTTTTTAAAAGCCAGACTTTATGTATTCAACACCCATAGCAGTATGAAACAAAATATTTTAACAGATCATTTAAACTTTTATTAAAACATTTATTGTTCCATAAATTACAGCATTCAGCATCAATTTTGTCAAGGGACACAACCTACACATAAAAGTTCTTCTATGCATGGTTTGCAAATTGTTCATAGATCTACATTCTGGTTGCATGCTTGTAGTTCAGATAAATGTATCACCTTGGAATGTATTTTCCCGCACAACTTCATTATATTTTCCACTGGGCAGGTGCATCTAAGTTACTTTAAGAAATCAGATTCTAGGGGCGTCTGGGTGGCTCAGTGGGTTAAGCCGCTGCCTTCGGCTCAGGTCATGATCTCAGGGTCCTGGGATTGAGTCCCGCATCGGGCTCTCTGCTCAGCAGGGAGCCTGCTTCCTCCTCTCTCTCTCTCTGCCTGCCTCTCTGCCTACTTGTGATCTCTCTCTGTCAAATAAATAAATAAAATCTTTAAAAAAAAAAAAAAAAAAAGAAATCAGATTCTAAAACTTGAATGTGGGAAGATGAGAGTTAAAGTGTCTTCAAAAGTCAGTCCTGTGTTGTCCAAAAAGTGTAAGCTTTTCTCCTACTAAACATCAATAGACTATAATCTGAAGATACAGTAGGGGCACCACTGACATAGATACCCAAAGGTACTTATCATAAAACAAATAAAACAGCAAAAAGATATTCAATATTTTTACCTACCAGTGATATCATAATTTAAGTGGTCAAAAAAAAACTCAAGCTCTTCAAGAAAATAGAAATGATGGGTGTGGACAATCACTCACTTGAAATATTGCCACCAATTTTTAGTGCTCCTCTGTCTCAGGGAGAAAATTAGCATAAAATTGCTTGCACTTTATGTACATCATTGTAATTTTTTCCATAATTTCCAACTGTAACATTTTTCCTTTTCAACAACAACAACAAAAAAACCCCCAAAGCCTATAATGTCATGAGGAGGACTAAAAAACCCAGAGACTGTAAGAAACTTGAGGACTGACAATTTGAAAATTGTAGCGCAGAGTCAGTATTTCCCGTTTTATTCCTGGAAATCATTCCAACACACAGAGAATGAAAGACAACTATGCAAATGCCCTATGTATTGAAAATAGGAAACAGAGCAATCCTAGACCCACAGATCAATGGAATGGCTCCAAAATCAGTGATGGCTGAGCAAAAGGGTGTGCAGGAGGAAAAAGAGAAAAGAAACCTTGAAGAAATAATCCAGAAGCTGCAGATTTCAAAAAAGAGCTAACAAACCTACCTACCTTAAGGCCAGGAGCCATGCCTTTCTATGTTTGTAGACATAAAATGCAGCAGTTTCAGGTGGAAGCATCTGTGGATGGTTTCAGAAAGCAGAGAAAGTGAGGCTAAATGAAGAAATATACAGAAAAGACAAATTTACAGAAAGTAGTCTATACCTGTGGAAACAGAGAAGTAAAGTCTTTCATTGTATGTGAGAGGAACAGAACAAAACAAACAACAAAACCCACATTGCCTATCTCCTCTGGCTAGACTAAGAAAAACTCACTCAGCTCTGTGATAGAAAAGAAAAACTGGACCAGCACTGGGTCTATATAAAGATGTTACAAGAGCGGGAGAAAAGGGTGGGGGAAGAGAGGAGCAGCAAACCAATGGCATACGGGGGAAGACACACTAAAAACACGTTAGTATTAATGAAGCAGAAAATTGTGAGCAAATATTTCATCATGAACTTTTCAAATGTAATGAATAGCAATCACCTTTTTGAAGCAACTAGGTAATGCAAATATGCAAGGTGTCAAGGCAAGGTTAGCAGCACAAGAGCAAGAGATGAACCGTAAGCTTCCAGTACTCAACCAAATGGCATAATGGAAAAAAATAAAAGCACAAGAAAAATGAAGGAGAAACTGGAAATAATACAGGGGAAGAGAGGGTACTGAAAGCATAAGAAAGTAGCAAGGATTGAAGTGATGCAAACTAAATAAATATATATTGAATGAATGAATGAATGAATCAAAAGAATTTGAATGAATGAATGAATGAAAAAGAATTAGAAATTATAGAGTACATCACAGACAAAATAAATCCCATACACATATAAAAGGAATCATTGAAGAAGAAAATAATAATAAAATAGTGCAAATAATAACAATAAAATAGTGGAAATACTTAAAGATATAAGTTAAGAACACTTCAATCTCTATCTTGGGGAAAGACCAAAGGAAAAAAAAAAAAAAAAAAGAAAGAAAGACAAAAATCACCATGTCTGTGTGGGCAAAATACTTCAGAACAGTCAGCACTAGAATAAAATTCTAGTGAAAATCACTAGACTTCAAATATAAATTAAGAATCATTTATTCAGTCATGTAATTAAGAATTCCCTAAATTCTACAATGCTAGAAGAAAGAAGAGCCAAATGGTTCTCAGCCCAACTATACTCCGAGAAACAAACATGCAAGAATTTTGAAAATGCAAAATTTCAGAAATATGATTCCCAAGGTCCCTTCCTCAGGAATCCATGAGAGATGACTTTCATCCAATGAGATGATTAAAAAAATAACAAACTTGCCAATAAAGTATATGCTCCTGTTAGAAGTAAATCTTCCCCCAGTGACCAGTGGAGCCTTCACATGACTGTAGCTTTGGACAGACTGACGGCAATCTCACAAGATACCCTGATCCATAAGCTCCCAGCTAAGCAGCACCTAAGTTCCTTAATTGCATAAACTGTGATATAACCATCATTTGCTGTTTTAAGTTGCTAAATTTTAGAGTAACTTGGTGTGCAACCATAGATAATTAAAACGAGGCTTAGAAAGTATTGGATTTGAAGAAGCTGGAATACTAGAAAATAGAAAGAGGATATTCTATTTTTTTAAGGATTTTATTTATTTATTTATTTGACAAAGACATAGTGAGAGAGGGAACATAAGCAGGGAGAGTGGGAGAGGGACAACAGGCATCCTGCAGAGCTGGGAGTCTGCTGATATGGGGCCTGATGTGGCGCCTGATCCCAGGACCCTGGGATCATAACCTGAGCCGAAGGCAGACACTCAACATCTTCAAGCACAGTGAGTGACCTGGGCCTCCAGCAAAGCACTGGGGATTGACAGATGTTCTCTGGTTTTACAGAACAAGGTTGGTGCTAGACCCATGTTTGGAAGCGACTCAAGGCAAGAGGCTGTGGCTGTATTGCTGCTCGAAGGGTTAGATGGTGTTGGCTATACAGAAAATGGCATGCATGCCCAGCAGTCTGACTGGAAAAGACAAACACATGTTTTTACAGACAGATGTGGGCCAATTGAAAGAAAAGATTAGGTGGGGGAAATCTCGGAGTGATTTCTTTCAAAAGTGAAACTGGAGAGAGCCACAGATATCGACAGTAAGAAAGCATAGTGGGTGGACCACCACAAGTAGGAGCTTCAAAAGAGGACACAGTCGTCTCGTTAAGGAGCCACAGGTGATACATCCCAGTGAATGAAGGCAACTCCAAAGACCCAGAAATATGCCCCAAGAAAAGGAGGCAACGCTTCATATTTGATACGGCCAGTAGAAATTAAAAACCCCACCTCTTCCCTGTAGGAAAGGGAGCCATAGTTAGAATCCTAGGAATAAAAGGTTTAAACAGAGGTTGAGAAAACCAGGAATGCAGCTGACATGGCACCACCTCTGCACTCAGGCAGAAGCAGAAAAGAACAGGGGAAGGGAGAAACTTTAACATTAGAGACCTTCCGAGATTTGATTATTACATGGAACTGTAATTAATTATCCGAGGGGAACCCTGTGTTCTGCTCTTTGACATGTGGCTATATGATTAAAACAAATTTTTTATTTAAAACTAATTAAACAATAACAGTATTCCATAATATAGTTACAGAAATCACATAATTGTCAGCACAATGGAAGTTTTATAATTCTAAAGCACACCTTCAAAGCTTGGACTGCTACTGACTGGTAATAGTAATAGGGTAGATAGTAACTCAAGCACTACCAGTTAAGGGGCACCTGGGTAGCTCAGTGGGTTAAAACCTCTGCTCAGGTCATGATCCCATGGTCCTGTGATTGAGCCCCACATTGAGCTCTCTGCTCAGCAGGGAGCCTGCTTCCGGCTCCCCACCCCTGCTCTCTCTGCCTGCCTCTCTGCCTACTAGTGATCTTTGTCTGTCAAATAAATAAATAAAATCTTAAAAAAAAAAAAAAAGAAACTAACTTCTAGAACCAAACTGCCCTATAGTGTAGCATACCATAATTGTTCTATCAAGTATGAGCTCACATGGGCTACCCTAAGGAATATATTTATAAACCATTTTTAAAACAACTGATAAGCCCTGATTCGAAGAAAATAGCTAAAAATTAAGAACATTCATGCATTTGAAGAAAGTGCAACATACATTCAACATAAAGTTGGCTTCCATTTTTCTTTTTTATCTTAGTATCAGATAGTCATTGGTTCAATTTAGATTTCTTAATTATAAAAAAATATAAAGAAGATTTGGCAACATTACCTCCGAATATAATACTCTCAATTACAGCGATGTAATCTTGGGGCTCCTGCTCAGTAGACATCTCCCATTTGCCTCCAGCGATATTTAATAGTTTGTAGAGCTGATCTGAACTTGTCACCCCACACAGCAGAGTAACCACACTCTCTGGTGAATAAAGTACCTTTTCCAGAAACTGACATTTCATTGGAGTTAGGTCTTTAAGCAGGCCATTTGATAATATCAGAAGTTTACATTTGTAAGAGTTTAAATTCAGCAATTCCAAATCCCAAAAAGAGTAATTCTCCAAGCGATATAATAGGACTGCTTCCCTTTTCACAACATGTAAAAAAACTTCTGTCAAGTACAGAGCCCATTCCTCAGCATCTTCTTCATATATCATTATGATGTCTCTTGTATTTTCTGGAAAAACAGAAAACAGTGTATTAATTTTCTTATGTTTGAAATATTAACAACATATTATATTATTAATATCAATTTTTTTATGTACTCTCTAGGGAATATATTACTTTTATTATACCAGAGACCAATAATATAATTCATGTTATCCCCATTATGAAATCATCCAGGATTAAAGTAATCCTTAAGGTCAACACAGTTCATGCTTTGTGCGAATCTACACTATACTCATTGTGCCAGAGTGAACTAGGATGCTCAACCCAAAGAAGAGAGAGGTTTCATGGCAGAATAAAAGGAATATTTTGCAGGATTATAGGAGCTAGGCTCAGACATAGCTGTGCCGGTAACCACAAAATTTATCCAGATTCACAGTATTTAACTCCTTTGAGCTACTGTTTCTTCTTCTACTAAATGAAGGTAAAAGTAAAAAATAAATAAGCCCTAGCTAAGGAATCAGATTGTTCTGTGAAGGTATGAGAGAATTTTCACGAGTCTTTTTTTCCAGGTAAAGATGACTGCCTAAAGACAGGTGCTCAGAATTCTAACAAAACAAAAATTGTTAAAAAAAATTAAAAATAAAAGGAAAGAAAGAAATTCAATAGCAGAAATGAAATAAAGGGGGTACTACCTCATGTCATAAACTAAATTTTATGCTGATAAAATAATTAGAAGGTTCTGATGGAACAACACTAATCTGAAACCTCTCTCTGAACCTATAACCAATTCTGATAAAGAAAATTGAGTCACCACCAAAACCACCACGGTGCTTATGAATCTCTTCTCCATTTGGAAACTGACCAGGGAGTGTCTGCAGCAGTAAGAAAGGCTGTCAGGACTCTCCACAGGCCAGGGCTCACGGATGAGTCAGGGAAGCCCAGCAAATCCCACAGGAACCCAAGTGCATCCTTGGGCAGAGGGCAGGGGCCTTACAGACAATATTTAACAGGTCTCATTAGAGACTACCACTCAGGACCACCAACCCGGGACACTTTGCTTCTCCTCCCCTTTTCTTTCTGGTCATTAAAAACTGATTGGAATATAGATTTTTGTCACCCAAACTGTAGCTTGAAGGGAAAAATAAAAAGTAGCAAAAAAGAGAGGGACGGGAATTTAAAGAATAATTTGTCCACACTATCTTAAGCAAACAGATGCTTTAACAGAGCTAAGAGAAACACAAGCAAAATGAAAAGATAAATAATACAAATTTGTAGTTTCAGGAAGGGAATACACAAATAATATTAACAGTAATAATAGGATCATAAAAATAATTAAAGTAACACAGCATGCGAAGACTAGTAGAAATCATAAGCAGGGAAGTAAAAAACTCCATAGAAGTTATCTATAGTGTAAAAAGGCTAGAGATTAAATAAAATCAGAGTTCAAACACAAGTTGATTTAACTTTTTTAAAAAAGTAGCATTTAAAAGTGTATGAGATAAGGAGACAAATTGAACCAAAACAGTACCATTACCCAGAGATACATAAATTAGAAAAAGCAATAACTAGGATAAACATAGATAATATTTTAATTTCTGGACTAAAAGAAAAGCTTGATATTTTCATAGTAAATGCAGAAAAAGAGAACAAGGTATAGCAATTGGTACAAATATATCTGCATAAGAGACTAAAAAGGAAAAGACTTTGTATAAAGACACTTTAAAGGCTGCAGTAGAAAAGAACAAAACACACTAACATATTTTAAAATATAATTTTAAAAATCTTTAAAATATAAAAGAAAAATGAACCAGTTCCATATATCAGTGGGGCATGATCAAGTTCTAAGAAAAATTATTAAGGGAAAGTCTATCTTGATGAAATTGCCTTTGGTTTAATGATTACTATAAATAAAATGTCTTCATGTAGTTCAGGAAGGAAAAGCGACTCACCCAGGAGGAGAAAAATATGAAGTTGGTCAAAGATTTCTTCAGAGAAATTTCAAGCCCAGGTTAGAATGAATTTTAAGAAAGTTCTTATAAAAATAATATTATATTCATATTATAGAATATTGTTCATCCATAAAAATGAACCACTGCTACATGCAACATGGATAAATCCAAAGACAAAAGATAGAGTGAAAGAAGAAAAAGGGTGTATTCTGCAATGATTGTATTTATATGAAGTTCAAAAAGAAACAAACAAAAAAACATTCATGGTGATACAGATAGGATATCTGGTCATAGGATTAATGAATGAAAGCAGGCATGGGAGAACCTGCCAGGATTCTGGAGATGTTCTCATCTTGGTCTGAATGGTTGTCACACAAAGTGTATGTATGTGCGTGTGTGTGTATAAACTTTATGTGTAAAGTTAATTTATCTGTATTTCTTAGATTGTGTGTGTAAATTATTCTGCAATAAAAAAGTAAAGTACCAAAAGAAAGAAGAAGGTTCCAAGATGACAGCTATGCAAGAAGCCTGGTCTACAGACCAGTAGGGACTTAAAACAGGTGAATGGAGCATTTGAGGAGGGAGAGCCCAAGAGCATTACAGGAAACCAACAGATACTAGTTAGAATTAGTAAATCAAGAAGTTGTAGGATAGATGTATCTTTTAGAAACAGAACAATAAAAAGGAAAAATCTGAAAGAGCTATGGTTCTTGAGGTTCTATGGAGAATCAAATTGTGTTTGGTGACGGCGAGAGCAGAGGATTGCTGGTTTTCATTATAGATGTTTACCATAATTCAATATGCAAGTGTAACCATACTCAAAATGTAAATAAAAAAGAAAAATACAGGCTACAAATAGAAGAACCAGAGTAAATAAAATGAAAATGTAAAAAATTTGAAAAAAGAAAGCACAGTAGGTTTCATATAAGTACATACAGAACAAAGATAAAATGTTGAGGGGATTATGATTGCACTACAAAATCAGATATTAAAAATCTTGATCAAACGTACTCATGGGATGGGAAAGCTGAGCATTTTTGGAAAAAATAGTATAAAATATTAACCTCATCCTTGATAGAATTTAGTCATTTAATACTTCCTAAATTTGATTTATGAATTTAAAAAATAATTCCATCCTCTCACTATTTTTTATCATTTTCCCTAAACAATAATAATTTAGAGTATTCTAAGTAAAGATTTTTATCTGAAAATTAACGTCCTTCAAATTTACTTTATATTATTATTATTATTTTTAAAGATTTTATTTATTTATTTGACAGAGAGAGATCACAAGTAGGCAGAGAGGCAGGCAGAGAGAGAGGAGGAATCAGGGTCCCTGCTGAGCAGAGAGCCGGATGCAGGAGTCTATCCCAGGACCCTGAGATCATGACCTGAGCCGAGGGCAGCGGCTTAACCCACTGAGCCACCCAGGCGCCCCTACTTTATATTATTTTATTTGAAAAATAGCTTGTAGAATATGATCTCATTTTTTAAAATTTTTAAATTTTTTTTAATGATTTTATTTATTTATTTGACAGAGAGAGAGGAGGAAGCAGGCTCCCTGCTGAGCAGAGAGTCTGATTCGGGGCTCAATCCCAGGACCCTGAGATCATGACCTGAGCCGAAGGTAGCGGCTTAACCCATTGAGCCACCCAGGAGCCCCTGATCTCATTTTTTTAAAGATTTTATTTATTTATTTGAGAGAGAGAGTACAAGTAGGCAGAGAGGCAGGTGGCGGTGGGGGGGAGGCGGCGGGGGGGCAGTCTCCCTGCTGAGCAGAAAGCCCAATGCAAGGCTTGATTCCAGGACCCTGTGACCATGACCCTGAGACCATGACCTGAGCCAAAGGCAGAGGCTTAACCCATTGAGCCACCCAGATGCCCCTATGATCTCATTTTTAAACAATCACTCCATGAGCATTTACTTAAAATAATTTTATTGATAGTAACAGTTACCCATGAAAGATAGGACTGTGAGAGATACATTGCTTTCTTTAAAAAAAAAAAAAAAAAAAACTCTTCCAGAGGATCCTGGCTGGTTCAGTCAGTTAAGCATCTGCTTTCAGGTCAGGTCATGATCTCAGGGTCCCGGGATCCAGCCCCATGTTGGGCTCCCTGCTCAGAGGGGAGTCTACTTCTCCCTTTCCCTCTGCCCCTCCCAACTCTTTGTGCTCTCTTGTTCTCTCTCTAAAGTAAATGAACAAAATCTTAAAAAATAAAGAATTAAAAACTTCCATATTGCTTATATTTCCATAGTAAACCTGTATTATTTTATAAAACAAAATAATCATCCTTAAAAATCAGTGGTAAGGTATTATCATGAATACAAAGAGCAAAACACCAAAACTCTTGTAATCTACAATTATCTTTTTTTTCTTCTGGATATAAAGCTTGTATTTTCTATAACACCAATGGGCCAATTAAGACTATAATGATTTTGAGAGCTATTGTATTTTTATTGAATTATCTGCATCTTTTCTCATGATATAAATATCATTTCCGAGGACAGATGCTTCCTTTTTCAACTCCTTGATTCCTAAATAATGTCTTTCATAATTTCTTGAACAGGTATTCAATAGAATTTTTAATATGCTTATGTGTGCAGCATGAAGATGACATCTGGAAGAAAACATATGGGAATAATACACAAGTTGTGTATGAGTCATCAGGGTTGCTCTGCTATTCTCCGTGTAGCATCTCACCCAGCCTGGATGCTAAATACATACTTGTTGAACAAAAACAAACATGGCACCATAATTCAGTATTTTTATGTTTGAGGAAGGGTAGAGAAAGAGGTTCCTTTCTATTACATATAGCCAGAGTAGGCTACCATAGAATTCTAAACTAGAGAGTAAAGACAAAATTCATAATGTGAATTATTAAGTGTTTCAAGTAAACTAGGACTCCAATGTGTTTTATATATATCATTTTACTTTATTCTCAAAATTACCCTATTGAGTGGATTCAAACATTATTGTCATTTTACAGATGGGAAAACTGAAGTGGTACTAGATTTGGATTCCATTGCAGGCAGTCTGATCCTACAGCCTGTACTTTTAAACTCTAACAGCAAAGGACACAACATTATTTAAGAGATTAAGACAGATTCTTCATAGGTGATATGAGTTGGGTTATTCAATATTTAGCAGCCTATGAGTTAATCTCAAGTATGCAAAGTCTGTGAAATCTTACAAGGACTCTGGTTCCCACCAAGGAAAAAGAGGAAATAGAACATATGAGGTACTCCAAGAGTATGGTTATCTATGAAGAACTTACAAAACTATTTTCTTGACTCTAAAACATAAGTCAATAAAATTATAGAACAAGTATAGAATAAGGGGTGCTTGGGTTGCTCAGTCAGTTAAATCTCTGACTCTTAATTTTGGCTGAGGTCATGATCTCAGGGTTGTGCGACCAAAAGCCAGAGAGGGTTCCATGCTCAATGTAGAGTCTGCCTGTCCTTCTCCCTCTGCTCCTTGCTCCCCTCTCATATGATCTCTCTAAAATAAATAAATAAATAAATAAAATCTTTAAAGTACAGAATGAGGGGCACCTGGGTGGCTCAGTGGGTTAAAGCCTCTGCCTTCGGCTCAGGTCATGATCCCAGGATCCCGGGATCGAGCCCAGTATCGGGCTATCTGCTCAGAGGGGAGCCTGCTTCCTCCTCTCTCTGCCTGCCTCTCTGCCTACTTGTGACCTCTGTCTGTCAAAAAATAAATAAAATCTTTAAAAAAAATGAAGTACAGAATGAATATTTCCATGTTACGTAGTTGAGTATCATACTACCATAGGAAATCAATTCTAGAGACAATCATAACTTATCTTTCCAAAACTTCCCAAGAAATAGTAGACAGGTAACCTTTCTCTATATTCTATGGTCATTTTATTCTTAGGTTAAAACTGATCTTTCCTTCCAAATTTATATTTGACTTACAGTTAGTCTATAACCCCTGTATGACAATTTCCAAAAGCTTAAAGATAAGCACTCAATGTCACCCCTTTCTTCTCTATAGATAAAGTCATTTCAATCCTTTAATCTTTAACTTTCTCAATTATTATTTACTGACACTTTCCATGTAATAGGCATGTTGCTAAGCATGTTACATGTATTATTTCATTTTATATTCCTAAAACTACATGGAGTTGCCCTGCTATTCTTACTTTACTGCTGATCACACTGATCCTCAGAGAGGTTCAGTAACTTGTCAGGGCTACAAGGACAGTGATTGTTCCTTGTGCTGCCTTCCAGTCTTTCATTTTGAAACCATGTTGAGTCAAAATGCAAAAGTTATATAAAAGGCCTTTTCACAGCCATGGTTTTCTTCTTCTTTACTCAGAAAACAGAAGTCTGTCCTTGAGTAAGATCTGGACTGTGCCCCAACAATAGTTCTCTATTGATTTTCATGAGACACCTACTGGCCTTTGTTTTACACACTTGAAATAATCAAACTTACATCATTATTTGCCAGTTTAAAAAGGAAGGTTATTGTTGCTAAGATTGACTGACTTTTATAGACTGTGAAATGAAACAATAAAAGTTGAATCTGAAACACAGAAATAAAATTTTCATTCCTGGAAAGCTTTATCAAAATAAAAGAAAGTTGTTTTTGGAGATTCAATTAAGGTCTGTAAATAAATTATTTAAAATGTAAATCTCCAGTCTAACAACATAATATAAATGACAGAATTTTACAAGGGTAGAACAGAATATAGCCATATTAATTTTTATAAATTTACTCTAAAGTGGTATCTCAGATTCCACAATGATGTCTTTTATTTATCCTACAAAGTACTATAACAAATTCTTTTAACTTGAAGGAAATTTGTATCAATAATTGATATCAATAATTGCTTTTGCACTGGGAACAGATTATACTACATATTACCAAAGAATGAGACTGAGCATGAATCAAACCCTTCCTATTACATATGTGTAGGTTCAAATGGCATATTTTTTCTTTTTGAATAAGATCCCATCTCTTACCAATGTTTGTGCAAAATGAAGAAAGATAGCATAATGCATCTTTTCAATATTATATTTTTTCTACCTGGTGATCAAAGTGCAGAAGAAAAAAGAGCAGAAAATTACAAAGAAATGACTTATAGCCCAAAAGGACTCAGTGGTGGTAACACAAACATTAATCTTGATTGAATCACACACACACACACACACACACAAATATATCATTACTCAAAGTACATAGGAAGTGTAACTTGTTCTGTGCTCTAACTTTGTACTTTAACTAGCACAAGGAAACAAAACTGGGGATTTTTCTCGAAGGCATTAACGTAGTAAAATCACTATAACTCGTTGGTTAATTTCACTTATTCAGAGTGGCAAAAAATACCAGGTGTTTTTTGTGTGTATCTGTGTAGCAGATTCTGCTAATGTACATCCCATATCTTCCTGGCCCAAGAGCTGCAGGTTAGTGGTCAGCAGTTAAGCACACTGACCATTTCCAACCTCTGTTTTGCTGCTTGAGGACTTTCTCTGTTCTGAAGGAGCTTCCTCACTCAGTGCCATGCATCTGCCTGGCAGCTCAGAAGTGTGAGGATTTAGGGCAGTGAGGGCTGGGAGGCAACCTCAGTCACCCTCCACTCACCTTCCTCAAAGGCTGGATGTTTTGAAGCTGAGTGAGGCCCTCCCTAACCAACGCTCATCTGCTTGCCCACAAATCTCAGCTCACTTTTGCCATGGCCCAAATCCGTAGTATTATATACTACTGTACTACATAATCCAAGATTATGGAAATCAGTGTGTAAATAATAGCTTGCCCATCCTTCAGGGGGTTTATTCTACATTAGGGATGCTGAATTGTAATTGTCTATTGTGTTTTTTGCTTATTAATATACTTTTTAATATATACTATTGTGTTTTCTGCTTATTAACATACTTTTTAATGTGCTTTTCTCCCCTTGTCTCCCATTTCCTATTTTTTCACTAGTGCTTCATGGGCTCATCCTCTAAATCAACTACCTACACTTATGTCCAATTCTCAGAGTTTTCTTCAGGGGAAATCTTTCTCTGTCACATCAATTTAGCTCTTCCTTTCAAATACAGGAAGGCACGAACATATCAATTTAAGATTATGCTTTTTAGCTATGATGAAGAACAACCAGGAAAAGTTATTTTTATATAAATGCAGAACCTTCCTCTTTCTTCTTCCTTTTAAGATGCAAACAAATGCATTTGTGCTTCACAGAGCAACCCTGTTTAGAGAAAAAAAACAACCTTGTAAGAGAAAAAAAAAAGCATGGTGAACTGCTACAGGATTAGTCTGCAAAGATCTTCTATCCCTCATATATAAACTGCAAATGTTCAACTCTTTCACCTTACCAGTTTTTAATCTCTGATACAAATTATGAATAGTTTATTTAAAATTATAAACACAAATGATTCTATATCTGTGAACAGGTTTTAAAATACGTCAGTGCAAATTTGTGGAGTCCTATTTCTGCAATGTCTATAGCCTTTCTCTCCTTTTACTGTCATTACTGATAATTCAATCTAACATAACATTGACCATAAGACAGGTTATTATTTGATATTCCTCTAAGGAAAAAAATATTATGGTCAAATAAACTATAATATATTGTAATTTTTTTAAGAGGGGGAAAGGGAACGAGAGAATCTTAAGCAGTCTCCATACCCAGCACCAAGCCTAACGCAGGGCTTGATCTCATAACCCTGAGATCATAACCTGAGCTGAAATCAAGAGTTGGACGTTTAACCAACTAAGCCATCCAGGTGCCACAATATACTATAACTTTTTTTTTTAAGATTTTATTTACTTATTTGACAGACAGAGATCACAAGTAGGCAGAGAGGCAAGCAGAGAGAGAGGAGGAAGCAGGCTCCCTGCTGAGTAGAGAGCCCAATGCTGGGCTCGATCCCATAATCCTGGGATCATGACTGAGCAGAGGGCAGAGGCTTTAACCTACTGAGCCACCCAGGTGCCCCTATACTATAACTTATAAGATGAATTCTGATTTCAGAGAATTTGACTAGCCCCAAACAGAAAAATACTGTCAGAATTAATTAAATATGGTAATAGTGTCACCTTTACACAGTCTCTTAAATGTTTCTCATTTCTTCAATTCACCTTCAAGAATAATCTCCTTAGGACCTGTATATTTTTTATGATCTGTCCAGGCTGATTCTTCCCATATGTATTACATCACTCAGGCTCCCGTGCCCACACTAGTGGAAAGCACATCAGAACATCAGCAGGTGAGAGAAAGGAATGATAGGGTTAATTACTAGCTCTCTCATTTACTTCCCCATTCTGGTTTTGGCAGTACCTGCTTTCTTTTGTGGCCCTCTTTTCTGTGGCTTTTCTTCTGTGGCTCTAGTTTTTATGTAGCTCTAGCAACCATTTTCCTTCCCCTTCCCTTACAAGGGTACTAAAAGATTCCTGCTGTTAGTCTTTCAATACTTACCTATCTCTTCTTGGATGCTACAGTCCTGTACATATTAATAAATAATCCCTCCCTTTTTTTTCCCCCAGTTAAAATCTTTGATGGTGATATCTGTTTCCTGCCAGGATCCTGATAAATACAAGTACTAGGAGTGGCCACAGGAAATAGATTCTATGGGACAGATTTTGGAATTGTGTTGCTTTCATAATTAGAGAATACAAGCGACCCCTTGCCAAAAGAAAATAATAGATTGACAATTTATGGCATGCAGAAGCAACATAATGACTCAATTTTTCACCAGGGATAATTTGTCAATGGAGGGGAAAATTTGGGGAGCTCGAGTGCCTATGGAATTTAGTTAATATTGTGGCAACAGGAATTACAGGGATGGGGTGATTGGTGTATAATGGTTTCTCTGACTGTCCCAGAGAATGCATATACACAGACAGGGTTACAGCTCCAGTAGCAGGCAACTCCCCATCCCCAAGATTCTTAAGCCAATGTGAGGACACTGTTTAAAAAAGTGTGGAATCATAAGACTCAAGAGAGACTGGGGACAGAGATGAGGCTGAGAACTTTAAATTCCCTAGCATCTCTGGATCATTTTTAACCGAGGGAACGTGTGTTCCCTTTAAAAACAAACAAAAACAAACAAAAAAAGTTTTAAGAATTTTATCTAAGGCAACTGCCTCACAAATGATGTCAACTTTTCTCAGCATCTATGCCAATACCCCTCCTTGACTGCCCATAAGGTCAGTAACTAGCGTTAGATCCCATAAGTAAAAGGAATTTTAGAAAAACCATTTCACACACAAAAATTATTATATAATTCTGCCAATATGTATCAGCATTAGTCTGGAAATAATGTATGGAATAGATTTTAAGAGTTATTAGACCAAGGATGGCAAAAGGGAAGACATAACCGGATTAAATCCATCAATATGGCTGTAGTCCTACAAGATTCAGAACTTAATGTGTTAACTCAAGTGCCTGGGGGTGGGGAGGCACTTGCAGCCTATTAGAATGGATAATTAAAATCTGGACTCCATCACTATGGAGTCAATGTGATTACATTGCCAGACTTGCCTTCTACGATGGAGAAAAGGGGTCAGCAAGCATTTTTTTTTTTTTTTTATAAACACTCAGACAGTAAATACTTCAGGCTTTGTGGTGAAATAAGATACTTTCTTCTTCTTTTTCTCTCTACCCTATGCTTTACCTCATTTTCTTTCTTTCTTTCTTTCTTTCTTTCTAAATAACCCTTTAAAAGTATAAAAACTATGCTTAGCTGACAAACTATTCACAAATAGGTCACCAGCTAGATTTTGCATATTGGTTATAGGTTGGTGATCCTTGCTCTAGAGTATTCTGACATTCTCTCTACTAAGCATTAAGAAATTCATAGGGACGCCTGGGTGGCTCAGTTGGTTAAGAAATTCAATCATGAAAAGCTCT
This sequence comes from Mustela nigripes, assembly GCF_022355385.1. Taxonomy (NCBI): domain Eukaryota; kingdom Metazoa; phylum Chordata; class Mammalia; order Carnivora; family Mustelidae; genus Mustela; species Mustela nigripes. Next base: position 164,872,599 of record NC_081557.1, on the reverse strand, counting down.
GTGATATACGTCCTGTGTAGCCTGGACACAGTGATAACAACTGGATCTTCAAATTGAACTTTTTATGTCAATGAGGCATAATGAAGTCTGGATTGGTAGAGAAGTCTAAATGGTAGCACTTAATCATTAGAGGCAATTTAACTAATCTACATATTTTTTCAGGGATCTGCTGTGGTAACCTACTGAGCTGAAGGTCCTTATGAATGAAGTACATGTATAGCCTATGAACCCTTAGTTTTACCTTAATAAACAAAACAATTCTAGAATTAGGTGCAAAAAATGACTTAAGTTGAAGTAAGTGGAGATTCACAGGCCTCTATCTGGTTTATAGACTCAGAGCCCTTTGGCTGAGGAAAAGTCAAATCCCCTTGAAAAATGATTCCTCTATCTAAAGAAGCTTCTAAATGTATATACAATGAATCTTCCTCTAAGCATTTCCCCAGAGGCCTGCAGCTATGTACACTGGGAACAAAGAATGCCCATATATCCTAATGTCTATTAGTTACTGATCTCCATTGACACAGATTCCTGAAGACCCAAAATGTCAGCATGGTACCCTAGTAAGAACAGGAACTTACGGAAGTCAGGTGTAATGACAAATGACATCTTGCCTTGGGTATATTTAACAAAAGTTTCAGTGGCCCACAGAGATATCTTAGGGTAACATATAATGGCCATACACATAAATAGCAAATGCCAGAATCCTTACAGAGAAAGATATTATAGTAGGAAAGGGAATATATGTCTAGAATTGTCTAACTCCTTCAGCCTACCACCCACCATCAAAAACATAAACTAAAGCAAATACTATATTCCTGGTATAACTGTAAAGACTGGCACCACAAAGAAAGATGTGAAAGATGTAATAGTGATTATATCTTCACATCTTCATTCAACTCATCAGTTTGCCAGTACAAAATAACTGTTGATTTTTACAAACATAACTAGGTGTTGATATCGACTTCTGTTCTACACATATCTTTACTGGAACAAATTAACCAGCTTACAGAAACTATATACAGATATTGACCTGGTAAATACTTCCCTTGAAATTGCAATCAATAAAGATAATAAGCAGTTTGCATTCACCTGTCACGGACAGGAGCACCTGTCACTGACCTCAAGGCTATGCTCGCTGTCATAATACAGTCTGCAAAAAATACTGATACTGTAAAGAAATAGGTATGAAGTATATGTATAGCCTATGAACCCTTAGGTAACATACAATAAGGTATGTTACCATAATGTATAATATATAATTGGTGACATTATTCTAATTAAACTTGCTCATAAAGAAAGAGCTAATGTCCTTGAAGCTTTAATATGACACTTATGTACCAGAGTGTGAGGTTTATCACCATGCTAAAGGTCACTATTCTGCAACATTGGCAAACTTTCTACACATCCAATGGTTTAAGGCATATCAGGATACCACTGCATATTGAAAAATAAGTTACTGCATTTCACCACTGGATGGACCTTTTTGCATTTTGGAAGGCAGCTATGCTCACCACTATACCACCAACGCCCTTTTAGCATTTTGAAGGAAGCATACATACCTGGTCAGTATCCTGACCATTTACCAGGTAGCCAATAAGGATACCAGCTCTGAGTGGGGCCAGATTAAGTTCTGCTACAAGGCCAGGTTGCAGTGCAGACTTCCCTGCCATTTAGGCTTTATAATAATGCTATCTCATACTTCTGACAACTCTCAATAAGAAAATCCACAACTCATACCCCTAATGTTTTGGAGAAAGACCATGCTTTATTCTTCTAACAACACTTTTCTATCTGAAAATTAACTTGTGAGTATACTTGAGTCCAGACAGACATTAAGGTTTGCCTATAGGACACTAAGTGTTTATGAAGCTTAACTGGTCATTCATAAACTCCATGTTATATGACCCACCAAATGATACATTTGGTTGTGAGTAACCATATTCCATTAGGAAACTAAAATGATAAATATACAACCAGACCCATATAGTTGTCTGGGCTTAAATTCACATGGATTACGTACACTGGCTTGGGTATCAAGCCATAATGCAGGCAATATTCTTGAACAAATGAAATAAACTGCACTCCCTTCCTTAAGGTTTCCAATGGATAAAAGCATATGATCAGTTATTAGACTATAAAGAGAGAATTATCTTTAGATACATTGGCAAATGTAAATTTGCTGTCCTAGTTCTGAGCAAGAGAAAATTATATTGGTATTCCCTTGTTTCTTTGCTCTCCCTCACTCCCCATTTTAACCTCTTCTTTCCGGAGCACAAGATGATGGCAGTGGTGGGGGGGAAAAGTATAGCCAGCCATGGCTTTAAAACAATGACCAAACAGCTTGCTTTTCTTCCTGAATTCTTTTCATGGACTTTAGGGGAGATTTAATTGCGCAAATGAATGCTCTTCGGTTCCTGTTTCTGAAGTATATAAAACAAGGACATGACAAATACACTCCATATTCTCAAACTCTAATGAAATCTTCCAATGTAATTACACAAGCAAATATCTGATTATCATTTAGACACAAATGTCTTTCAACAGTTTTGTTATGTGCAGAATTACATATGATGTCATAATATGAGAATATAACTGAGTAAGAACACACCTTTAGCAAAACCCTCTGTAGAAAGTTTATCTCACAACCTACTATGGGGATTCTAGTATATGTGCTGCCGAAGCGAGCACCCTACTATGGGGATTCTAAAATATCTCAGAAATGTCTATATACTAGAAATAAGTACATACTGGAAGGAAGAATAGGATGATTAGCTACTCCTTTGTTGAAAGTTACATCAGCAAGCATGTAAACCCCCACCCCTTCCTGATGTCTGAATCTTCTGCAGCCATTCTTGACTAAAAGGGAAACAGCAAACTAGCAAAGTGTGTCTCCTACCACTCCCAGAAGCAACCCAAAGCCTCCTGGGGCTTATGCTCTTGGTAAACATGACTTCTGGTTAGAGCTCACACAACAGCAACGGATCAAAACCCTAAGCACCTCTAGAAAAGTCCTCAACCCTGTTATGTATTTGATAAAAGCTACACTGCTCTATTGTGACCCCATTCTCTCCTCATAATTTGGTCAAGGCATTACTTGCACCAGAACCACTTTGGGAACTTGGAAAGAACTGGGATTGGGACCTAGAATTAGGATCGGGACTTGGAAAGAATTGAGATCAGGGTTATCATCCATCATAATGAAGCACCCAGAGCAATCCTGGTAATTCTTTAGTCCACTCAAGTTTGAGAATTACTGTAGTCTCTTTTTCTTATATAGACAGTACTTCTAGTAGTATATTTGATGATTACAGTTGCAATTATTATCTCTCAAGTTTTTCTGATATATAAAAATATAAAGATTTTGGTCTTTTTTAATAAGAAAAAAATCCAAATGGCTCATGTTGTTTACTAAGGAATGAATGCATGCATATGTATTATTTAATTACTAAAATCATTAACTTGCTCAAAATCTGCCTTATTTCACCAAGGGGATTTTGTTAGTCATATATGGCCAAATTGTTCTAAAAAAAGAACACAATATTTGAAATTATATATTTAAAATTTAGGTTGTAATTCTAAAGTGAATATTTTGTTTATGATGTTTATCCAAAACTATATGAAGTAATATAGATGGGGAGGAATTTATACTGTATGTGGTTAAGTAAAAGCAATTTTAAAACTATTCCACTTCATACCAACTTTTATAAAAATTGCTGTTTTACTATTATTAATTATCATGCTCCAGGTGCCTTATTAGGAAAATGAACAGCCCAGAAGTCAGGCACTAACCTGGTTATAAATACCAAAGATAAAAAAAAAAAAAAACAGTTCAATTACTTTATCTATGGCTAATATTCTGCACAAGATTAAATACTAGATAGAATACTAAATTTTATTCTGAACTGAAATAATGAAGCATAAAGAATTCTTGATGGGGTTATTTTCATTAATATTTGACATTTGGAAATGTATAATATAATAAAATCTATGCATGAATTCTTTTAAAAATGTGAACTTTCTGACAAAGAAGTAGAATTTTAGGTTACAAAGAAACAAAAAGAATTTTTACAATTATTTCTACATTTCTTCCCTCCTATTAAAATAGATAAGGAGAAGCTCTACACCATGTAAAGTTTTAAAGATAGAGCTATCAAGGATATATGAAAATAAATGCTTTAAATTATTCTTAATTTTTGTAATTCATCTTATTTATTGAATCTGATTGCTTAGTTACTTACATTTAAACATAATGTAGAGAAATAGTTATCCAAATACTGAATTTCCCCTTATACTTTTTTCTGAAGGCATAAAAATAAGATACTCTTCATATTTAAAAGTTGAGGAATTCTTATATTTTAATGTGGTTTGCAATTGCAAGTTGAAAATTAGCAACAGACTTGAAAATACATAGAGAGATGAATGATACAGTTCATTCATTGGAAATTATTAACAGTTCCAAACAGTCATATTTAACACATATTTGTTCCTACCTTCTGGATCTTGACCCTCACTGCTCTACAGTATTTTTGTTTTAATTTCTTTTTTTAAATGTTTTATTTTAATTCCATTTAGTTAACATATAGTGTGATACTAGTTTCAAGTGTACTATACAGTGATTCAATAATTCCATACATTACCTGGTGCTCATTATGACAAGTGCCCTCCTCAATCCCCATCACCTATTTAAAATGTTCTAACATTTTATAGTCTCACTCATTGCTTGGATTTTCAGATCCAGCATTTTGACATTTAGCAGGATATTTTCCATAATCATCCATAAGTATAATGTTGACAACAATACCTCAATATCAATTTCATAATCATTTATACCTTTTCATATATTTACTTAATAACCACTTAATGATTATTATTCAAAACAACTGTTCAGACTTTAAGAGATATAAAGATTGTGAAGGACAATTCCTGCCCTTAAAGGAATTTACATATTAGAAAAAGGAATGGATTTTTAGAAATTACCTCAATACGAGGTAGTTTATTGTAATATTGCATTAAGACCTGTAATTGAAGAATCTTCTGAATTTATTTATCCTAGGGTTAATGTAAAAGTATTATCTTGGAAAGAAAGTATCAGTAAGTCCTTCAATATCACAAAATGCAGAATTGAACTACTTAACAAATTTAAAAGATTTAAATTTTACAAAATGTCTCTTTTGACATAAAAGAATGAAAATGTATCATGAATCAATGTGCAAATCAGATTGAAGATTTCAAAACGATATATACAATGTGAACTCTTTATGAATGCACATACAAACTCATTAATTCAAGATAAATATTAACAACACTTATTTCTGAGGAGAAGACTGTGGTATATTATAATTTTATTCTGATATTTTCCATTTTTAAAATGTTTACAATGCATATATATAATACTTTTATAAGAAAATTCCCTTAAAGATTTTATCACATATGGTTCTATTCATGCCTAACCAGTCTGGCTCCAACCAAATTTTTATCACTAGGAGAAAACAGTTTCAAAATAATTCTCTACCAGGGTTAAAAATGGTTCACATTCAGAGTAAACAGAGTAGAACTATAATACAATATTAGTGACCTTTTATGAAAAGTGCACATCTAAATCCGTTATCTCTCAGAGTATCTTTGTCCTTCGAAGGGCTGGGACAGAAAATCTTTATGTAGTGGAAGCAGATGGCATCTAGCACTAAACCTAGAAGTTTAGCTAGATGTATCAGAACAGTCCTCACTCCTCAACTGATTAAGTTGTTTCAGTTTCTTAACCTGAAAAAATGGGGATACTAATCCGTAATTCCTAGAAAGAAAATCTGAAGCCTGTGTATCAGAATAGGTCATGGCATTCAGCACTCACTGATAAGCGTAGCAGGGATTATAACAATGATGATGATAATTACAATAAAGACTGACTAAATGTAGCTAGTTCTTAATATGTGCCAATGACTGTTTTGGTGTTTATAAGAATTAACTTCTTTTAACCTCATAAGAAGAACCTTGTGAGCATATGCTCTTCCTATCCCATTTTGCACTTGTGGTACCTGAGGCACTGAGAAAGTAGATACTTTATGAAGCTCACAGATCTGTACTAGTAAGAACTGTGATAGCAACAGCAGCCAGTAGCATTAATGATAAGGATTATTAAACGGATTAAAAACTCCAAACGTGAACAAACAATAATGGGACTTCCTTTTTTATTTCACTATTAAAACAACAGTGAATTCCAGAGAGAGGTTCCAATAATGAATAAGGATATATCTTGCCAAAGATAACCACCTAATGCTATTATTGATATGCTGTTTACATTTTATAAAAGTTTATTTCCTCATGGTTATAATCCAGTGTTTTAATTAGACTGATGGTGTGTGAAGTCTGATAGATATGACCTGATCTGTGATATTCATGCTACTCTTTGTCCTTGTGGTATCCACATGTTTAAAAAATCTGCATTCATTTCCTATTGCTGCCATGTAAGATCACCATAAACTTGTGGCATAAAGTAATACAAATTTATTATCTGACAGTTTTGAAGGTTAGAAGTCTGAAACAGGTCCCAGTAAGCTAAAATCAAAACATTGGCAAGGCTACGTTCCTCTGGAGGCATTAGGAAAGAATCTATTTATTTGCATTTTCTAGAAGTCATCCACAGCTCCTGGCTCATGGCCCCATTCCATCTTCAAGCCAGCAAAATTGGGCTGAGTCCTTCTCATGCTGCTGCCCTGTCTCTGGTTCCCCTCTAATGCCTCTCTCTTTGTCTTATAAGGACCTTTGTGATTACGTTGGGTCCAGTTGGATAGTCCATGATCATCTCTCCATCTCAAGGTAAATTGATATAGCAATCTTAATTCCAGCTGTAACCTTTGCCATGTAGCCTAACGTATTCACAGCTCCAGGGATTAAGATGTAGACACTTTAGGGGAGCCATTATTCTGTCTATCAAACATCTGAACACTACTTCAGCTCTAGGTCCTTTCTGCTTTCCTCACAGAGTGTTTGCAGGATGACCCTGATTAAATAGTTTAAATGATCATTGTTTAGATTTCTCACTGAGTCAAAGTAAATGATACATTAGGAGAATTTTCTAAAAGTCAATTAGTAGGGTTTGAAAATTCCTTTAAGGTCGCAAAGCATTAGGCAGACACAAATTATTAGCCTTCCACTTTTAGAGTACTCTTCATTGTAGCCATTTAGCAATATATTTTAATCACATCTCTATTCCAGCCTTGATGATTTTAAATATCCAGTGACCTTCATTAAAGACATTGTTTTTCTAGCATTATGTTGTAGATATTTCAGTTCCTGTTATTTCATTAACCTCTAAGGACCCTGAAAGCAGCAAAACTTTCTAAAAGTTTACAATTATTAGTTAGAAACTGTGGTTGCTTATTCTATCCCTTGCAAAGAATGTTTCAATGTTGGCCTATTAATGGGTAACAATATCATCTTTTATGTTACTTATTTTCTATTAAAATGACTTTCTATATACATGACTACTTCACTGAAATGGAAATGTCCACATGGGAGGAATGCTTTTCTAACATGAGTGTACATGTGTGTTTTTGTGAGACTAAAATGAGATTATTTCAGAGAGTTATAGAGTGGCTAGGAGGTCAGGCTTTGGAATCAGGCTGTCTTGGAATCCTAATTCAGCCAGCTTCAAGCAAATAATTAACCTCTCTGAGCTTGGATTCCCCCATTTATAATGAACAGATAATATCACCTATGAAATCTGTTGTTGTGAGAAATAAATGAGATAAACTATGTAGAGAATTTATCATCGTTCCTGACACCTGTAAGTGCTAAATAAAACTTCATTTCAACCTTCTGTAAGGTGAACTTGGCCTTTGGAGGACAGCATTAGCCAGCGGGTGGGATGCCAACTCCCAGAAACATAGTGACAGCGAATCCGAGAAAGTCATTCCCTTCAGAATATTTCTTCAACTTTGATTTGGTAAAGGATAGTGTCTTAGATTGAAGCTCCTGTGACTTCATGAACTCTAACACTATCAAACAGAGGTGGATCTATGTGTCCAGAACCTGTCCTAACCTATAATTTTTCAACATTATTTTATTTTCAATCCGTTTATTTGTATGGCCACCTTCTCTTTAGGGTGAGTGGTAATGATTTTTCATTTATGGTAGTGATGTAAATGTTCCTTTAAAATATGTTTAAGCTAAAAAAAATATTAAAGAATTTTTTTCTTAAACAAGAGGGTACAATAGCCAAAAATTTGAGGAAGGTTTTGTGAAAATGACTGAAATTTGCAAAATGCTGTCCCAGGGGACTACACTCATGACCGCCTTCTGAAATGAGTAGTGACTTTCTGGAACAGAAGTTATGCATCAAGAGTCACCCCCAGTAGTCACAGTGAACACTCTTAGCTGTAGCTCACCCTGCTAACTAGTTTTCATAACCAAATTATTCAGATCTCAGCAGTGAAGGTTTTTGAGTCATCTGATGTTCAATCAGAATGTAGGTAAAAAGAAATAGTTCCATTCAGCTTTTCCCATCCTTATTTCACTTAAGTGTAGTCTCCGAGGGCTGAAGCCACCTTTTTATGTGTTTCTTGAACCTAGCACAGATCAAGAATAAATGTTTGAACAGTGAATGAATAAAGGATAATTACTCCTGCATAGACAATAAAGGCATTAGTCCACTCTTTCTTGATGGATATCCTCAATCCCAAATGCCTAGAGAAAGCAATTTTAATTTCTGCAGTGGTTTTCTCCTAAAATAAGAGATATTAATTGAATTAGTATTATGAGCCAATCATTCTTATGAAGAATTAATGTGATCATCAATATAAATAATGTCTCCTGGGCATCAGAGAGTCATATCATTCATTAGTGACAGAGCCACTACTTGATCCATTGTGTGTTGGGTTTTCTTTTGTTGCTTGTTTGTTTGTTTTAGATTTTTGTTTATTGAAGAGACAGAGTAGGAGCGGGGGGGGGGGTGCAGAAGGAGAGGGAGAAGCAGACTCCCTGCTGAGCAGGGAGCCTAATGTGGGGCTAGATCCCAGGACCCTGAGATCAGACTTTCCCAGGACCCTGAGATCACACTTGAGCCCAAGGCAGGTGGTTAACTGACTGAGCACCCGGGCACCCAATCCTATGCTTTTTTTTACTTCAAATCCAGCACAGTGAAAAAGTATTTCCTATATCATTAAAAATTATTCACGCTTTCTTTAGGTTAGTAATGGTTTTGTATGGAGGATGATCTTTATCCAATAAATTTTTGTGGATTTTCTTTTCTTTTTAAACACTGTACAATAGATTTATATGAAGAGAGCAAAACTGAAATATTTATGAATAACAGGACACCAAACTGCTATACAAATGTAACTTTTAAGTGCATAAACGAATATTACATATATTAACACTGCAAAGCTGAACAAGTAAAATTGTTAAAAGTAAACATAGAAAAATAAAAAGTACAAGTATATATACCATGTCTTTTCCTATTTTTTAGCCATTGTACATATTTTCAATTATGTGCAAGTATTATTCTAGAAAAAAGAACAATAAAAAAATTTCATCTTCTAGACACACAAGAAGGGTATTAAATTTTATTTGCTTTTAGACACTGATCAGATTTTTTTCTATTTGCCCCAGAATATATTTTAAATATAAGCTAAATATTATAAGTTATAAACATTTCAATAAAAATAAATTAGTTGTTATCAGGTTAAAAGTTAATTTAATATTGGAAAATGCCCTAAAATTATCTTTATGTAAAAGGTTTTGTGAATTTTTAATTTTTTTTCATAATTAAAGAAAGCCCTTCTGCAAACTGATTTGAAAAGGAAAGTTGAAACCAGGGTTGTTATCTATAGCTAGATTTATAACTCAGAAGTGGGGAATTCAGAAATGGCTATAACTTCATTTATCCTTTCCATTAACTTAATTTGGTGACTTTACTGTCACTCTTGTGTTACCAGCAAATCAGCAAGCATCTACTAATGTGCTTACCTCTGCTAAGCAGATGTCAGATGCTACTCCCTCCTTTCAAGAGCATCCAATCTATGTGAGTAATAAAAGCCATTGTCTTATTAGTGTTGTTTACATGCACTGTTTGTCAATCTCCAAGACATAAAATTCTCAGCTTAAACTATTTGCATTTATATCAGTTATTATTGTTTCCATCAGAAAAATATTTCAGCAGTAATTTACTTGTGTGACTCCTAATAACCTATGCTGGCTTCAAAGGTGTGTTCCACTTACAAATATTTCTAACATGTAAACTATCTGGCTATAACCAGATAGTCAACTTAATCTTGATCTTAACTTTGGAATGTTCTGATGAATAAAATCCCAATATTTGAACAACGTGAGGCTACTTACACGGCTTACATGATTATTGACATAGTGACTGGTTTATGTAGTCTGACATGTGAAAATATCTGTAAAATCAGTTGCTCGGTTGAGACACATACATACTATTTAAATACCAATTGCATAAGCACACACACTCCAAAATACTCTTATATTTAGAATATGGTATGCATGTTCCCAGTCTTTTTTTTAAGGTTTTACTTATTTATTTGAGAGAGAGAGGGTGCCTGAGTGGGGCTTGGGCAGAGAGAGAAGCAGAATCTTCAATGAGCAGGGAGCCCGAAGGAGGGCTGGATTCCAGGACCTCAGAATCATGACCCGAGCTAAAGGCAGACACTTAACTGACTGAGCCATCCAGGTGCCCCACACATACCCAGTCTTATTGCATTCATACAACTTTACTTTTCTTAACAGATGATCCCCTTCTAATTTTCCTCCCATTTTCTCTGGCGCATCTCACAAAGTCCTCATTTGAATAGTAAGAATTAATCATAAGGGAATTAAAGAAACGGCCAAATCTTGTGTGCCCTACACAGCCTGTTAATATCATTTTGCCTACTCTATATCTTCTTCTGTTTCTATTCCTAATATAGATATAGCCCTTATATAGCCCATCTCCCTCTCACTCAAAAGGTGGCCAGAGCACTGAGGAAAATATGGTTAAAAGCAGTGTAACCGACCTCTGGTTTGAAAGAACCATCCTCTCAAGAACTATTTGCCATTTAACAGGGATAAAAACTTGGTGCAAAAAAAACCCTTTCTCTCTACCAGTGTTAAGATGACAATGCATTCCATGATTAAATACATTTGTGAAACAATGGACTAGAGAAAATTGAAGATACATTGTTAGTTGCAGAATTTCTCAGACCACTAGAATGTCCCAGTATGCACATTCAAAACTGATTTTATAGAACAATTTTTCCAAGGAACATTTATGCTACATAATACCGTTCATGCAGCACAGTACTAAAGCAAGCAAGCCCTGGGACTATGAGCTCAGGTTTTTCAGGTATTGGCCACCAGACAAAAGAAGTTATGAGTCAGCATTCATAATGTCCCATGAGTCCACCCATTTGACTCACCTAGAAACAGACATGATAACTATCAATCCCAGAGCACCTACTATGTTGCAAGTCTTACCAAATGCTCTTTTCATCATGAGGTACAAAGAGGTCTTGTAACAGAATTACCTAAAGAATGAGGAGCCTAGATTTTTATATGTACCAGATGAGAAAATTATTCTAAGGAGTCATAAAGTAATAAAATATTTGAAAATAATATCATAAAATATGAACATACTTTTTAAATGAATCTTCTGTATTTTTCTAAGGAGAAGCAGAGATGAAGTATGTGTTAATTGCTAACTTCTCAGCAGACTGGTCCTCACAAGAGAATAGAAAAGCCCTCTCTTTCTTTCCATAATTACTAGTACTTTCTAATTACTCATAGGTTACTTAGAACTATTTGCTTAGATGGACATTTCTATTATTCTCCTGACCCTCAAAGATCTAGGTGTAAGTCTATACAATGACTATACAATGACTTACACTCTTTGGGGAACAAACTGTTTAGAACTGTTTGTTCTTTGAGGAACAAACTGTTTAGACATAATTAAAGCAATTCTGAAAATATCACTAAAGCTTTATCTATACAACTGTATCAACTTATTTTTACCTATATGAGGATATTAGAAATGCCTTCATCACAAAAATTAAAAGACTCTGAATCAACTCTACTATGACCCAGTTTCCATGTGTGTTGTTTTCTTCTTTGGTGGGGGGGGGGGTGGCCGAAGGGATGGAAGATAATATACGGATAATATATAAATCTTCAAGAATAAAGAAAATTTAAAAATCACATTTTTATTTTAAAATAATATGATATAAAAACAGAATTCTCAAAATGGGATAAGTGTTCTTTATCCACTAACTATTTTCCCTGAAGACAATATACAATTTCACATATAAAATCATATAATTTTTTTCATAGCAGATCATGGGTTTCAATAAGTCCAATCTGTAGGGAATACCCAGAGAAGCACATTTGAGATATTCCTGTGTTTAATATAGCAATCAGAAAAATTGAACAGGACAACTGAAAGAACATTTATATGAGGCTCTCCATCTTGAGATTCATAAGTATGTGACACCAGAAGTGCTAAGAAAGAGCCATGTAAACACATTCCTTCTAATAAAGTGAAATTTGAATACTACCTCATGCTGAAAAGTAATAACATTTGCCATTTGCTAAGCACCTGCTCTGAATGCTCTAGGCACTTTACAAATAGAATTACATTTAATTATATCAAAAATAGGTGTGCTACCTATTTCAGATATAAAGAAATTGGATTTTACAGGAGTAATTTGCTCAAAGTCACAGAATAAGTGACAGTTCCCATATTTGAATTGATATAGCTAGACAGAGATATTGTATAGGCAATCAATCAACAAAGGTGGCCATATTTAGTTGTCTTTAAAATAATATTTAATATCAATGTCAAATTGGAAAAATGTTAGGAAAACAGGTGAGAGATTAGTTTGACTGCTCTGTAATATAAATAAAAACCTTGATATATTTTAAGCTGCAATTCTATATGCATATCCAAAGATCTAACTTAAATTTCTATTAAAAAGGCATTGCATGCTTTTTTTTTATTGTAATATCTTACACAATTTATAACTAACCAATAAAACATTAGCTACTTCTATATAAAGGTCACAATTAATGATTTAAAGAATTTTAAAGAATTTTGTGAGAAAATTGACTTACATGGGAGGACATTTTAAATATAGAAAGCAATACTTTGTCACATTTGTTCACAGAATCACAACAGGAAAAGTTCAACTTTCATGTGGTTATAACATGAATGAGTGGAAAGTTCCCAACTTTATCATTTGACTTAAGTAAGCCAAGTTATTGTATATTTCTTTTGAAACCTAGGATCTTTCATATGCAGAATTTTCTACACCAATTAATCCAATAGAAGATTTAGTAACATTTAAAGTTGATTCTCCTCAAATTAGTATATAAATATTATACCATTCCAATGGAATGAAAGGCATCTATTTTTGTTGGTGCAGATCCAGCAAATAGGAGATGGCTCATGAGCCAGAAATTCTTGGGATCCTGGCCTAGTCTGTTCCAGGTGCTAACAAGCAGGTTCAGTGCCTTCTGATTCCCCAGCTTCCTGATAGTAATAAATTAGCAGATCCCCCTGGCCGATTATGAAAACTGGTTCCTGTAGCTTTGTTAGCAAAATGATTCCTGATGAGCAAGACTAGAGATTGCTCCCAAACCCCCAACATCGTTATATAAAAACTCAACTTCCTATATTAAACTTCTTTCTGTTTAAAACGGTGAGATTGCTTTCATTAAATGCCTCTAAATCAAGTGTTAAACAATATTCCAATTGTTTCATGGAAGGAGAAGTAGATAAAATAATCTCTAAATGGAAGTGGAAGAATGGAAGAATATCTAATAAGAAACAAGAAAACTATGGAAAAGAAGATCTCTTAGGAGTACTTTCCTTACCAGATACTGGCTTTGAAATAAACAAATACAACTGGAACAGAATAGAGAAATCAGAATTCATATTCTAAGATATGTAAGACTTTATTATATGGCAAAGGTGGTATAGCCAACACTTGATCAACGCAGGGGTTAGAGGCACCAGCCTCCCATGTGGTTGAAAATACTGCATCTAACTTGTGATTCCTCAAAAACTTAACTACCAATAGCCTACTATTGACCAGAGGCCTTATCAATAACATAGTCAATTAACACAGTTTGTATGCTATATGTATTATATACTATATTCTTACAATAAAATAAGCTGTAGAAAAAGAAAATGTCAAGAAAATCATATCAAAGAGAAAATACATTTACAGTATGATACTGTATCAAAAACAAAACATGTATATGTGAACCTGCACAGTTCAAATTAATGTTAAGGATCAACTGTATTTTAACTTACTGGGAAAAGCATGATTCATTTAATAAATGCTGATTTCTCAAGTGCTGCCCTTATTTTGAAAAACTTAATCCCCCAGGGGTACTGAGAGAATAGCTAGTAAGCTATGCTACTTTTATACCTCCACTTCTGCTTTTACCAAGATAAATGTCATAGGCATTCTCTCACTCTGTATGCCCCAATTTAAATACATTTTTAAAATTCCCCCCAAACAGCACACCACCAATTTTATAAAAACATCTTATTAAAAACATTTAAAAATAGTTATAATTTTATAATTAATACAGCTTTATAACTACATAATTCAAAATTCTAAACTTAACACTGATTAACTCTTAGAATATTAAACTTTGAATTATTTCCTCACCAACTCTAGGGTCTTTAAGTTTAGAGACAAAAATAACTGCATGAATTTTCTTCAAATTTCAGTACCAAAGCAAGATAATTCCAAATATTCTTATCAGGAGGATTATTAGACTTATAAGACATCCTATTCTCAGTGCATAAAAGATATAACTTTGATTAACTTTGGATGGAAGATGCATAGCAGACATCATTTTAACAATAACAACAACTTTCTAAAAGAAAAGAAGTTTACAGAAACAGGAGAGGTAGTATTGGAGAAATAAAACAGGAAAAGTTCAAATTTCAAGGCATTCTAGTCCAAAATCTTTTCCTCCAAATAAAGAGAACTCGTTCAAACTTGTTCACCTAAAAAGAAGGCAATTGTAAGGATACTACAGGCATTTTATGGAGACCAGATCAGAAGTACAAGTGCAGCTAGGTCTTACATGAGCTAGAAATGGAAAGTCAGAAACTAAGACTATCTCTCCTGCTTTCAGTCTTCAATTCCCTCAACTCATCTTTCTAATCATCCATTGTGGACGAGAGTCAACTGACGGTCATCCTCTATTGTGTGTCATCAAACAGTACCCTTCCACTGACAGAAGTCTCATTCTCTTTTTTGAAAGGAAAGGTTTGTTGAGTCCAACAAATCTGCAAAAGCCAGACAAAGCACATCATTGGCTAGTAAGCAAAAGCAGCAAGCTGCCTCTGAAGTTAGTGTCTCTTCTTGACCCAAGTGACTGTTTCCAAGAATCTGAATGATACATGGTTTTACCCATTTAACATGGGTACAGATGGACAGAGCATGATAAAAAGGGGTCTCTGGTCTATAAAGAAGTGCCTGGAGTAGTGAAAGTTCTAAAGTTTTATTGAAAAGTGATGACAAAATTAACGCAAGTACCTCATTAACTGAACTGAAGGTAGAATTTTGCTTCAATTTTATCTCACTGACTTCCTCATTAGTGACCCAGTAGTTCACTAATTGTACTAAAATGCAGTTGTCTCCTGAGATTTTATATCAGTCTATTAAATCGAAATAAAATGCAATCAACCAATGAGGAAAGTGGTTAAATCTTAGGAATTCTTCACACAGTCCCAAGAAATACTCTACAGTTTGTCATTCTAGTAACGTGATTTCACAGAATCATACCACTTTGATATTGTAGGTTTCTTCCCCACATCTCTGATGTGGGTGTTTCTCTACTCTCTACACCCTCCAAAAAAGATATGATGACTTAGACGTTACAACTTTAATAGTTTAGAAAAGCTGTTGTAGGAAATGAAATAAAGTAATGAATTATTACATACTTTCATATAATTGTACTGAATGATATAACTTTTTTTGAAGATTTTATTTATTTGACAGAGAGAGATCACAAGTAGACAGAGAAGCAGGTGGGGAAGCAGGCTCCCTGCTGAGCAGAGAGCCCTTTGTGGGGCTCTATCCCAGGACCCTGGGATCATGACCTGAGCCGGAGGTCAGTGATCATGATCACTGAGCCACCCAGGAACACCAACGATATAACTTCTTATTCAGAGTAGGTGCTAATCTTCTGATGTTCTCACTTATCAAGGTAATGTGATATCCATATCATATGAATTCAAAGTAGTTGACACAATAAATGCAGTCTTAAAAGAAGGCCAGGATTTCAAGTGGTCTTGGCACTATGTTATTTTTCTGAAAGTTAGGCATGATCCTTCTTACGGCAAAGTTAGAACAAAAAATGAATGGAATATTGATTCTTACCAAAGGGTGAGACTTAGTCTTCAGCATGGATCATAATTAAAAATGAGGCATATGGTAAATGAAATTCCAAGTAAGAAACTGTTCTTGCACCTTTTAGAATGCCTTTATAAAGTGGAACACATTAAAAATGAAAGCATGGGAATTGCTAATACAGAAAAGCAGTATAAGAGCTTAAAAAGAAAGGAAAACATGACACATAGTGTGATAAGGCATAACTTATTTTAATTGATTGGACACACAGGAAATCTTATAAAAGACCACAAGGCATTGAAAAATTACTTCTCATGATTAGAAAGGGAAGTGGTCTTTCTGGATTATTTCAATGTGGAGGACTTGAAAACAACAAAGAAATTTCTGTTCAGGTAAATGTTTAAAAAAATAATTCTTTTTCTCTGAGTAAAAAATACATTCAAGAGGGATAGAATTCCATATAATATCAATATTTTTACCACCTGGACTATTTCAATGTCTGCCAGTGAAACTTAGATACCATTCTTTATATTTAGAACAGCAAAGAATCACAAGGCCACAAAACAACTTATTTTTAAATAATAACTTCTGGAATATTTGCCCTTCCTATTATTATTTCATAGCTATCTCTGAAATTACTGTAAGATATTCTATAATATATAAAGAAAGTAATAAAATGACAATGTAACTCATGTAATCAGGTAACAGTTATTTAAGTTCTTAAAACCTGCAACATATATTTGGCAGGAATAATACTCTTTATATTGGAGTTTTTAAAACACGTTGTAAATATTTTGGTAAAGGAGATTCTCCATCATCTTATAATTCAATGAAGTATCCCATAATGTTCAGTTCAATCCTTACTTTTCCACATACATTTACATACATATATATTTTGAACTGGGTCACAACTGGTACTCTGTGATACGGGAAAATAAAACATGTTCTCATTTTGTCCTATTAAATTCCCATTTTTTCTTCCTTATAAATGCCCTAGTCCAATGTCCTTTTAATCAATTTATGCTTAGTTCTTCCCACTGTGGGTTCTTCTTTTTCTCCTCTCAGAACTACTAACCACAATATTTCCCCAAGGATAGGCAGCATCTTTCTACAGGAAGCCATATTCCCTCATCTGTTTCATGTGGGAGCTTGATGCCTTCATTCAAGTTTTCCCCCAATTCAAAAGAGTTTGTTTTCTCAATATAAACTCTATCTTTTATATGTGAATATGACACTATTGACCAATGACCTAAGAATTAAAATAACAGCTATCATGTATTAAGCAATTACTATTTGCTATGGTACCGTGAACATCACTTCACATGCATTTTTTCTCTTTTAATTCTCAAAGCTACTCTTTCAAATAAGTGTTATTGTTCTCTCCACTTCTGCTTTTTAAATGAATAAACTGAGATAATGACAGATTTAGTTATTTATCCAAGGTCAAACAGTAAGTAAGTAATAAAGCAGACTGATGCAAGGTGGTCTGAGTCCAGAGCGCATGATCACCAACAAATTCGTGGAAAAATTCTTGCTGATTTTCCAAGTATACATCACATACATTGCTGTTTAAGTCAAAAACCCTAAGCGATATTATAGAATTATTTCACATTAAAATGAAAACACCCTAAGAGAGCTACCTCTCTTTAAAATCTCAGCAAAAGTAACCTTATCAGAACATTTCCAGCTGTCTAAAGGAGGCAAGTTTTACCAGTCACCAGAATAGAACCAGGGTATTTCCTTGGAACGCGAAATCAATGTTATTTGCTATGTTAGAAGACTGCAGTCAGAATGAAAAGCTTCAAATCTTCAATAACTTTAAGACAAAGAGAGAACTGAGTCCCTCACAAGTTGCATATAAGCATCTAGCACATGGTGAGACAGGGTAGGTGCCTTCCCTTTTTCGACTAATAATTTATTTAACTCTCTTCATTGGAGGCATCAAATAATGTTAATAAAAACTACAAAAACTATGGGGTGGGGAAAAATCTGCACTTTAACAGTCCTTATTGAAGGTAGCAGTTAAAAATTAAATTTGTTTTTAAAATCACTAGTTTCGGGAATAAAGCAAAGGCAAAATTTCTCATTTGGATATCAGAGAACAGTATCTAGTTAAATATAAAAAAGAAAAATACATTCTAAATGAAAAATTTTTAAAAGATTTTATTTATTTTTTTGACAGACAGAGATCACAAGTAGGCAGAGAGGCAGGCAGAGAGAGAGGAGAAAGCAGGCTCCCCACTGTGCAGAGAAAGCCTGATGCGGGGCTCGATCTCAGAACCCTGGGATCATGACCTGAACCAAAAGCAGAGGCTTTAACCCACTGAGCCACCCAGGTGCCCCTCTAAATGGAATTTTCATCTACTGTGCAACATTTTTACATTGTTTTAGTACTGGGTATCATATTTTTCCTACTTCCATTAAAAGACAAGTTGGTTACTCATCCATCTTTCTGGTGACACCATACATAGATGTCATTATAATATACCATACACCTACTGCTAGAAATATAAAATCTTCATAGGTATGAAACTGTTTACCATTTTATACTCATATTATTACACAACTTTTGTAGGGAATAGAAGATTGTTGGTGAAGTCATGAATAGATGATCTTCAAATAATTATTAATTATGGGACCATGGGAAAATCACGACTTGGGTCTCAGCTTTCACTTCTCTAAAATGAAGTTGGACTAACTTTACCACAACGTGTCATGTTAAGCTGAAGTCTACCATGCTCTGGGAACACTTGTCCAAAGCAGGTAGAAAGGTCACGTGAAAAGGTTCTCCATGTGTTAAAAGAATTAATCAGAACTTGTTCTCATAGAAGACTATTCATAGGACTAGGCATGGGTAGTATCAAAAGATAGTTCCTTATAAGAAAAATATTTCAGGGGTGCCTGGGTGATTGGTTCAGAGTCTGCCTTCAACTCAGGTCATGATCTGAGTCCTGGGATGGAGGCCTCTATCCGGCTCCCTGCTCAGCATCTGCTTCTCTCTCTAAATCTCCCTCTGAGCTCTCTTTCTCTCTCTAAAATAAATAAATAAAATCTTTTTAAAAAGGGGGGGGGGACGATTACCTTGGCCAATGGAAGTAAATGAAATAAGTGATAAATACCATATGGGGAAGGACCAAAGTAAATGGAGAAAAACACACAGACCGAACAGTAATAATCAGAATGAGCTAAAAGTTGGGTCACATCACTCTAGCGTTATTCACAATAGCAAGTACTTCAAAGTATTCTTGAGTGCCAGTTGGAATAAAAGTCATTTTCTGGCTAAACTGTTCAAACAAGAAGTTTGAACAAACTGTAGCCCATTCTGTTTAACTAAATCGTTAGGCTGAAATCACAAATGTTAACACATTAAGATATCAAGGGCTCTAATTCCTTTCTTGTCATTTAAATTGTCACAAATATATTTTCCACTTTAAAAAAAGCAGTCTTCTAAAATTTTTATATTAAAAATAAACACTAGCCAAGGGAACCAACATTCCTCAAAAAATGCTGGTAAGCTATGAGAAATTCTATTTAGCAAATGAATATTTTCACTCCGATTTTCTTGTTGCATTTCTCACTGTGAACGACTCCAGTAATTTTAATACTCAAGCGAAGGCTTTTTCAAAATTTTAAAACCGAACACTTTATAATCATTATAAAGTTCGCAGATGCATTTGAAACACTCAGGAAGAATTGAGTGCACCTGCCTCCACGTGATCTATTAATCCAGTTACGTATTCAACAACACTGACGGTTTCTCAGTCAGCAAAATCTGCCCAGTGAGGAGGCTGGACACAGAGTAACCTGTCCGATAAGCGGATCACAGTCCGCCCTTAGCAGTTTACCGGGCTGGATTTGAAAGGCCCGGCAGATAAACCGGACAGGCCGTTTTGCAATGCCCCGTTAATTTTTAGAATTATGCATGATTTTTTAAAACACGCGCTTCACTTAAAAACCCGTCGCAAGGCGACTGGAGAAACTGGACGCCCCCGTCCCAGGTGCTCTGGCAAGTTCCAAGCACTCCGAAGTTGGCGGCGCACGCGGGTCCGAACACAGAACGCTCCCACCTTGTCCCCCCCCCCCCCCAGACTGCCTCTCAAAGACGCCCGCCACGGAGGGGCCGGGCCGCCGGCTGAGCGGCTGACCGCGGCGGGAAGGAGCCGCCCCGGTGCCCCATCCCCGAGGCGCGCCGGCGTCTGCGGCCGGAGCGCAATTCTCGCTCAGCCCCGGAGCCCTGCCGGCCTCCCCAGTGGCTGCCGGCGCGCGCGAACACCCACCTGGGGGCGCTGGGCCGCTGGAGGTCCGCTCCCGGCTCCCGCCCGCCCGCACCGACGCCGCAGGCAGCATCGCAGCGGCCGAAGCCAGGCAGCCTGCGGACGGATGCGCGCCGAGCCTCGGACTCCCGCGGCCTGAGCTTCCCCGGCGAGCTCGTCTCTCGGCCGCCGCCCCTTGTCAGAGCACCTCCCGCGGCTGCGGCCAGCGGGTCCGGAAACGCAGCCCCCGGGCTCAGGCCACGGGGCCACCGCCCGGCCTCGCGGGGCGACTGAGGAAGTGAAACTACCCCGGGGCTTAGGCTTGCCTGCTTTTTAGGCTGCTCCGTTTCTCCGAACACTCTCTGGTCCTGGTCTCTCCTCACCTTTTCACTCGGAGTACCTGAGAGCAACGTTCCGGGTCACTCCAACTCTTGACCCATTCTAGGCCTTCCACCATGCCCCCGCTTCCGGGAATAAATAGGGGTACCAGAAGTAGACATCTGCTGGGAAAGGGGAGTAATAGATGCATAGATCTGGTTATTGAAAGATATAAAGATGTAGATGTAGATATACAGTTGAATGTTTTTAATATTTCATTTTGGCCAGACTTTGTAGCCTAGAATCATAAATTGTAAAGTGATTTAAAATCCCGTATAAAATTTATTTCCCTCTCCTGCTCCAAGTCAGAACTGGTTCCAGCAAAAAATTAGATGCGGATTGAAATAGGTTCTCCAGATAAGTTTACTTCGCTTGCTTTCAAGACGGAAATACTAAGATTTTTTTCCCAGAGCCTTAATATAAATGTCCCTTCTTCTCTCACGATCTCTAAATTAGTAATTTACCTTTTGAAATTGAAAATACTTTTGAAGATTTACTTGAAGATCTGGTAATAATTCATGGCTTAAATGTCTCTCTCCCTCTTTTTAGAAAAGAAATCTAAAAGGGAGAGCTGTGTAGCAACTATTTATCTCAGGCAAAGTCTTTTTTAGTATCCAAAGTATCCAAAATGTTAACTTTTTTTCACATAACTCAATTTGTTTTTATGGTTTATACCACAATAAAGAAACCCTGAAGAAATATGTGAAATGACAGCAATTTTGAAACTATCACAGATATATTTTCCTGCTTTCCAATATTTCCTTTAAGGTCATGATTAACTTTAAGTTGATTTTCTGTATTGGAATTAATATAGCAAGAGATTTTATCTAATTTATGAAACAATATATTGAGAAGTTTGTTGTCTTCTATAAATATCTGTTTACTAAGAGATCTCAGTACAATAAGGTAAAGACAGAGGGTTTGGTTTATAGGGAACATATGAACCCTTGGAAAATAGTTTTAGAAATTCAATTCTTAAGAACATGTAAGTCTTTTTAAAACAACCCACTGGGGAGATCATGTCCTAGCTGATGCATTCGCATATATATATGTCATATATATACACACACACACATATATAATATGCAAAATTTGTATATATGCAAATGCATGTGTGTGTGTGTGTGTGTATTCTTCACAAATATTTCAACCATGGTTTTGAGGCAAAAGGAAGAGACATAAACATTCCACCTTATGCTCCCCAATTAAGTGTCCAAATCTCCGAAGGCATTTCAGTTTGTTCCATGGAAATACACAGTGCTCACTCCCTCCATGGGCACAAAGATTTGTTAATAAGGATAGTCTTGAGATAGCAAACTGTATCTGACACATGTATGGAGGGACTTTCCTGTAGGAAGAGCCCTGGACTGGAAATCAGAAGGCTATGGTTGCCATCTTCACCACTTTCCACCTTGCTATCTGGGCAACCAGGGAAATTCTGAATATTTCTGAGCCTTGTACAATCACTAAATGAGGAACTTGAAGTAATTATATTCAACTGTCTGCCAGCTACACAATTTTATGATACTGTCTTCTCTAATACACATAGAATAAGATGGAAAATACACAGGAAAATTAAGTACATTTTCAGATCATTACTTGGACAATTTACATCAATATAATCCTGGTAGACAGAAAAATAAAAGCAAAAATGTGTTTAAAATTTGGTGCTGATTTTTAAAAACTATTAAATAAGATTTTGTGCTAGAAAATACTGAAAAATCCCCCACTAAAGTTCAAAAATTATTCCAGCTTTGTTTTTGTTTCAGGTATTGAATGAGAATATAACTCCTGTTCAAAGTTATGAGGTAATGGTTAGCTCCTCTACCTGTTTATTCTTGTGTTTCATTACTGCTGCTGTTAATACCCTATTTTGTTTTGTATTCTATGTGCCAAACACTATGTTAAGTATTTTACAATGTTGAAAATAATGTGGCTTTAACCATATTTTACAAATGAGGATTCTGGGTTTTAAAAGTTTTGAATAACAGAGGTAGTATTTAATCTTAGATCTGATTCCATGGCCTGCCCTCTTATTATGCTCCTCCCCTTCCTTTTCAGTTTATGTAAAGTCATTGCTAAGGATTACATGGATATCACACGCAAGGTTACACCTATATCCATATTGAAAAGTTGCTTTTGTTTTCCTACCGACTTTCCCCCAGGAAATAATCTCATGGAAATAAACATCTATATCTTTAAGAATAGGCATGGGGGCACCTGGGTGGCTCAGTGGGTTAAGTCTCTGCCTTCAGCTCAGGTCGTGATCTCAGGGTCCTGGGATCGAGCCCTGCTTCGGCTGTCTGCTCGGCAGCGAGCCTCTTCCCCCTCTCTCTGCCTACTTGTTATCTGTCTGTCAAATAAATAAATAAAATCTTAAAAAAAAAAAAAAAGAAGAGGCATGAACTGCACTCATAATTCATTATAATGTCTGTGCTGCTTCACTGATGGTATGTAGACACTGTTTTCACAAAGATAGGAAAATGTGTAGAGATCACAGACACACAGAGATGCTGGGGCCCAAGTCTTACATGTATCCTAACTGCCTGTGCATTTATAAAAAGATATTTTAGAAATGTTTTCACTCCTTTGTTCTTGTTTCTCACGGTCAAGCACATTCTTCAGTCACAGTTGACTTTATTTTCCTGTGCTTTCTCCCTTAAGGATACTATACTGTCTGAAATGCTGGGTTATCTCTTGTTTCACATTTGTTCTCAGGGAAGAGGCACTCAGTAATTCTCACACTGAGATGCTTTTTCAGGCAGAATGCCACCAGCAGCATGTAATCACAGGCTTCTGATTGCACCTGTGTTACAGAATGACAAAAAATGCTAGCCACAGTTGGTTTCTTGTTTCTCAATATATCAAACTCTTGGATCCATTGACTTCTTCCCTTGTATTCTTTTTCTAGCAGCATATTGAAGGCCTCAATGTCATTACCCCACTTGGTGGAGATTGTAAGAGTCTCACGCTGACTCTGTGTTCCAATAAGCGGACAGCTAAGGCTATTCGCTGTTGCCCTGTTGCAGTTGCTATGGCTGATTCCTGTACCCTTTGCAGACTGGATGCTTTTGCTAATGCTGTTGGCTTCATTTCTACTTTTAGATTCTTGATCTTTTTAAAAAATAGAACTGTTTTGGTTTTTTTTTTCCCCCAAAGCAGTAACTTGTTGTAAAAGCAAAATAATATTTTGCTTTTTCATGGTTATATATTAATGGACAATTTTCCTTTTGAAGAACAGGTCCAGATCTTTAGACACTGAATTACATGTTATTCTCATAGGATGTTATTATATTTTGCTAGCTCAAAACTAGAAGAAACACTCAGAAGATTTGAAGGAATTTCCTAGAAGAAACACTCAGAAGATTTGAAGGAATTTCCTAGCAATAAGACCTTTCTTTTGGTTATTGAGAGGCTTTCCTCATTTTCTTCTCTTTCCCCATGTTTAACTTAATTATTTAATACTAATCTAACTGTGTAATGGTCTCCCTAAAGATGTCCACATTTTGATCCCTAAAACCTGTGTATATGTTACCTTACATTACAAGGAAAATGGGACTGAGTTAAGGATCTTGGAATGGGAAGAGTATGCTGGATTACCCAGGTGGGACCAATATAATCACAGGGGTATTTATAAGATGGAGGCAGGAAAGTCAGAGAAGAGACATGGTGAGGAAATAGAGATTGGAATAATGTGCTTTGAAAATGAAGAAGGGGACACAAATGAAGAAATCCAGGCAGCCTCCAAAAGGTGGCAAAGGAAATAGGTTCCCTGGAGAGCCTTCAGAAGGAAACAGCCCAGCTGACACTTGGGTTTTACCTAAGTAAGACTGATTTTGAACTTCTGATTTCCAAAATGTAAGATAATAAGTTTGTGTTATTTTAAGCCATTAAGTTTGTGGTAATTTGTTATATAGCAGCAATAGGAAACTAACATACCAACCTATGATAAACTGAGTGTTTGGGGAAGTTAATTAATAAAAAAATGTATATTCTTCTTAATAGACATATATTAAAGGATAGCCACAGCAAAATACACATTTGTTTCAAGTGCACATAGAATACTGTCCAAGATAGATCACATGGTAGAGTACAAAGTAATTATTAATAAATTTAAGAATACTAAAATCATATTATGTGTCTTTTTTAACTACGACAGTATGAAACTTGAAATCAATTACAAGAAAAAAAAGGAAACAAACATGTGGAGGTTAAGCAAATTGCTATTAAACAACAAACGGGTCAAGAAAGAAATTAAAGAGAAAATAAAAAACACCTGAGACAAATGAAAATGGAAATACAATGGTTCAAAATCTTTAGGATCCAGAAAAAGCAATTCTAAGAGGGAATTTTATAGTACTATAGTCCTGCCATAAGAAATTAGAAAAATCTAAAACAATATAACTTTACATCTAAAGGAACCAGGAAAAGAAAACTAAAGCCCAAAGTTAGTAAAAGAAAGGAAATAATAAAGAACACAGTGGAGTAGAAACTAAAACAAAAGAAAAGATCAATGAAACTAACACCTGGTTCTTTGAAAAGATAAACAAAATTACAAACATTTAGACAGACTCATCAAGATGAAGAGAGAAATGACTCAAATAAATAAAATCATAAATGAGAAAGGAGGAGTTAACCGACACTGTAAATTTCTTAAAAAGTATGAGATCACTATGAAAAATTTTGCCAGTAAATTAGACAATGTAGAAGAAATATAAATTCCCAGAAACATACAATCTTTCAAGACTGAGTCAGGAAGAAATTGAACATCTGAACAGACTGATTATTAGTAACAAAATTGAATTGATAATTTAAAAACTCCCAACAAAGTCCAGGGTCAAATGGCTTCATAGATGAGATTACATCAAACATTAAAGAAGAGTTAATACCTATCCTTCTGAAACTATTTCAAAAGACTGAAGAGGAAGGAAAGCTTACAAATTCTTTATATGATAGTAACATTAGCCTGATATTAAAACCAAAGACATTACCAAAAAGAAAGAAAGAAAGAGAGAAAGAAAGAAAGAAAGAAAGAAAGAAAGAAAGAAAGAAAGAGTGGGAGGGAGGACAGGAGGGAGGGAGGAAAGAAGGAAGATTTCAGGCCAATGTCACTGAGAAGCATAGATACAAATATCCTCAATGAAATATTTGCAAACGGAATTCAGTATGTTAAAATGATCATTTAAGGCAATCATGTGGGATTTATTCCAGGGTACAAGGATGGTTTAATACCCACAAATCAATCAATGTGATAGCAACATTAACAAAATAAAGGAAAAAAAATACATGATCATTTCAATAGATGCAGAAAAGGCATTTGAGAAAATTCAATATCCATTTATGATAAAAAAAATCTTTAAAAAGTGGATTTAGAGGGAACATACCTCAACATAATAAAAGCCATGAGTGACAAACCAATAGCTCACATCACACTTACTGGTAAAAAAATTGAAAGATTTTCTTCTAAACTCAAGAATAAGACAAAGATTTCCACTCTCTCCACTTTTATTCAACACAGTACTAGAAGAACTAACCTTAGCAGTCAGAAAAGAAAAAGAAATGAAGCGCCTGTATTGGTAAAGAAAAAGTTAAACTGTTACTATCTGCAGAAGATAAAATACTATAAACAGAAAACCCTTAAGATTACACCAAAAAAAAACTTAAGAAAAATTAAGGGATATGGAAGTAACATACAGAAATTTGTTGCATTTCTGTACACTAAGAATTAACTTAACAGAAAGAGAAATTAAGATAACATTCCCATTTAAAATTGAATAAAGAACAAAATGTCTAGGAATAAACTTAAGCAAGGATATGAAAGACTTAGACTCCAAACTATAAGAAATTGACGAAAGAAATTAGAGACACAAATAAATGTAAAGTTATACCATGTTCATGGATTAGAAGAATATTGTTAAAATATTCATACTACTGAAAGCAATCTACAGATTTAATGCATTCTGTATCAAAATACCAACAACATTTTTCACAGAACTAAGATAAATGACTCTAAAATTTTTATGGAACCATAAAAGACCCCAAAGAGTCAAAACAATCTCAAGAAAGAATAAAGCTGAAGTTATCATAATCTCAGACTGCAAACTATATTACAGAGCTGTAGTAATGAAAACAGTATGGTACTGGCACAAAAATAGACGCATAGATCAATGGCACAGAATAGAGAACCTACAAATAAATTCACGCTTACATGGTGAATCACTCTATAATGAAAGAGGTAAGAATATACAGGGGAAAAGAGAGTCTTTTCAATAAATGGTGCTGGGAAAACTGGACAGCTACATGCAAAAATGCAAAAGAATAAAACTGGATCATTTCCGTATACCTTACACAAAAATAAACTCAAAATGGAATAAAGACCTCAGTGTGAGACCTGAAACCCTAAAGAAAAAAATCCTAAAGAAAACACAGGTGATAATCTCTTGGACATTGACTTTAGCAATATTCTTCTGGCTGTGTCTCCCCAGTCAGGGAAAGCAAAAGCAAAAATAAACTATTAGGATTATACCAAACTAAGAAGCTTTTGTATAGTGAATGTAATCATCAACAAAACAGGAAGGCAACATACTGAATGGGAGAAGATATTTGCAAATGATATATCTGAAAAGGAATTAATATCCAAAATATATAAAGAAGTCCAAACAACCCAATTAAAACATGGATAGAGGACCTGAATAGGCATTTTTTTCAAAGAAGACATAGAAATGGGCAACAGACATATGGAAAGATGTTCAACATCCCCAATCATCAGGGAAAAGCAAATTAACAACAATGAGATATCACCTGACCACAGTCAGAATGGCTACTATAAAAAAGACAAGAAATAACCAGTGCTGATGAAGATGTGGAGAAACGGAGACACTTACGCACTGTTGGTGGGAATATAAGTTGGTGTAGTCACTATGGGAAACAGTATGGAGGTTCCTTAAAAAATTAAAAATAGGATTACCATGTGATCCACTAATTTCACTTCCGGATATTTACCTGAAGAAAACAACACTAATTCAATAATAAAAAGGAATATTCAAGGGGGTTTGGGATAAGGGGGTGGGATTATGGACATTGGGGAGGGTATGTGATTTGGTGAGTGCTGTGAAGTGTGTAAACCTGGTGATTCACAGACCTGTACCCCTGGGGATAAAAATATATGTTTATAAAAAATAAAAAATAAAAAAAAAAAAAAAGGAATATTCAGTTCATTTTAGCATTAATTTGCTAAGTCCATGTGAAATAGTATTTCATTATCAATTGGTGGTTGTGGTAGCTATTTGATGTTCCTTCCTGTGGGCTATTTGAATTAGGTACTTGCTTCTGTTCTCGTAATTGAGTAGATGTGCTGAATCTGCTCTTTTCTATTCAGCTGAGGATGACTTGTGGAGCTGAATTTTCTGCTTATACTGTAGCTGACTCTGCCCCCACTTCCATGCTCTTGAATGTGCCAACAAGCAAAAGTGAGTTTACTGTAAGGGAGCCTACTCATATCTGAGTGTTAACACCAAAAATTATAAAATGTTTGAATGTCAAGAAATCTAAAACTCTCCATTTTTCTTTTTGTTTGTTTGGCTGTCTTTGTGAACTCTGGTAATTTGCCTCCATTTCTACCCTTTAGTTATTGATTAGATTAGAATTTCAGCCTCGCTTTCTACCCAATTTATATTGATATTTTCCTTAAGCCCTAATTCACCACAGTTATCTGAATCAGTTAGCTTCATGTCTCATTCCTCCTTTGATAAATAGTGACATTACCCCTCAGGTTTTCATTATTCATTTATTAATTCATCCAAAAAGAGTTTAGTAAGTGCCTACAATATACAAGACACAGTGCCCGACACTGAATATTCAGTGATGAAGGGTTCAGCCCTTTCTAGACATTCTGCTTCAGTTTTTGTGGAGAATTGTGTAAGATAAAGTAATAGAAAATGGTTCTAGAGTAATTGAAAAATACCTTTGGATCATCAGATGGATCAAGAATATTCCTGTAAGTGGGACGCCTGGGTGGCTCAGTTGGTTAAGCAGCTGCCTTCGGCTCAGGTCATGATCCCACGGTCCTGGGATCGAGTCCCACATTGGGCTCCTTGCTCGGCAGGGAGCCTGCTTCTCCCTCTGCCTCTGCCTGCCTCTCTGTCTGCCTGTGCTCGCGCACTCTCTCTCCCTCTGTCTCTGACAAATAAATAAAATCTTTAAAAAAAAAAAAAGAATATTCCTGTAAGTAATGTGATTGTTGGGGCAATTTCCATTGTAAATAAATCATCTTAAATAAAAATTGACATTGGGAGCGTTTGGAACAAGAAGTCAATAACAGGAAGTGGTTGGAGACAAATTTCAACAGAAAGAGAAGCAAAGATGTTTCTAGCCAGTGGTGTAACTAGCGATTACTCTGCTCAGGGCAGGTTCTAAGAAGTGTGCCTCCTTGACACAGTCCAAGAACTGGAAGAGAATAGAGAAATTATTTTCCAAATCTACCACATAATTTCATAGGGTAGTAAACTGGTAACAGTTTAGAAGAGAAGAAAATGAGGACATTTATCTGAAGCAAGTGAAGCAAGTTTCCTTCTGAAGTCAGATCATCTTGGACTATGACGTGAAAAGCAAGTCATTGCCATCAGTGTCTGAAACACTCATTCAGAGAAGTAAAAGCAGTTAGCATAATAGACTTAATCAAGAACTAAAAAAAAAAAAAAAAAAAGAAAAGAGGAATAGGAACAGGAAGTGGCGTTGTGT
This sequence comes from Mustela nigripes, assembly GCF_022355385.1. Taxonomy (NCBI): domain Eukaryota; kingdom Metazoa; phylum Chordata; class Mammalia; order Carnivora; family Mustelidae; genus Mustela; species Mustela nigripes. Next base: position 164,842,871 of record NC_081557.1, on the reverse strand, counting down.
GGTGAGAAATCTTACTAAAAATTAAGTCTTCATTCTCCAGAAGCAAATAATAGGAATGTTTATAACGTGAAACCAATACCAAGAGAATAATGTCTCCTGCAGATATTCTGAGAATTATTTTGTTTCTTTCCTGTGGCTAGCTTAGAGTTCATTCCCTGCCTTCCTCAGAAGATACCACCAGCTGTGTGGTACCAATTCCTTTTTCTTAAAGAGAAGATTTTAGGACAGGCGGTTCTCAATGTCATAGGCTCTATATTCTATTGCAAGACCTCATATAGAAGTCATGCATTCTGAGCCTTTGAGGAATGCTGGGGGAAATCTCAGGCCATCCTTAACTGGGATCTGTGATAGTATAATTTATAAGAAATATATATTTGGTCATCCAGATGACCAATTATATACTTCTCATATATTTTTTTGTCTGTGTCCACAGCTCCCAAAGCCCCTGGAAGGTTCTAAGTGTTGACAGTGATACAAACTATGTTTTGTTATGTTAATTAGGTCACTTTTGTAAGCACCCAAAGATGGGGGCTGTTTTCCAGGAGAACCAAACAAATGATTAGAAGGTTGGAACTTTTAGGGAGGAAGGGATGGGGGTGTTGACTTTGTCAATGGCCAATGATTTAATCAATTATGGCTATATAATGAAACCTCCATAAAAACCTGAAAGAACTGGGTTCAGAGGGCTTACAGGTTGGTGAACACTTGAAGGTGCTGGGAGAGGGGTGTACTTGAGAGAGCTTGGAGGCTCTGTCCCTTCCCACATGCCTATACTATACTTCTCTTTTATGTGGCTATTCTGGATTTTTATCCTTTTACAACAAACTGGTGATCTTGTAAGTAAAATGTTTTTGAATTCTATGACCCATTCTAGGAAATTAATTGAACCCCAAGGAGGAAGTCATGAGAACCTCTGAGCCAGCCCCAGCTGGTCAGAAGCACAGGTAACCACCTCTGCTTGTGACTAGTGTCTGAAGTGGAGGATCCTGAAGAGTAGAATCTCATGCTGTCTCCAGGTAAATAGTGTCAGAATGTAGTTGAATTTTCAGATGCCTTGTTGGTGTCTGAAAATTATTTGTTGGTGTGGGGAAATCTCTAGACACACACACACACACACATGCACACACACAGGCACACACACACATACATTTTGGAATTGGGTCCAGGAATGCTTTAAGGATCAATTAAAAAAAAAATATTTCTTCATGAAGATCTCCTGGAATCAAAACCACATATACTTTTGAAGAAAAGAGAAGGTGGGGGTGATTTCTCTGTGAGTCTAAGTCAAATGTATGTAGGAGAGGAACATTTAAAATGATATTGAAATAGATAGGCATTTAAGGCATGAGCATAGCTACCTCCTAGGAGGTAGTCTAAATAGACAAAAAACAAAAAGTAAAGGGTATAGTGAATTTGTCAAATGGCTAGAGATGTGAGTAGGTAAGCCCTTTGAAAACTTGACTGAGAGGGGCACCAGGGTGGCTCAGTGGGTTAAGCCGCTGCCTTTGGCTCAGGTCATGATCTCAGGGTCCTGGCATCGAGTCCCGCATCGGGCTCTCTGCTCAGCAGGGAGCCTGCTTCCTCCTCTCTCTCTCTGCCTGCCTCTCTGCCTACTTGTGATCTCTCTCTGTCAAATAAATAAATAAAATCTTTAAAAAAAAAAAAGAAAACTTGAATGAGAAATCTAAGAAATATATTTGATCCTGTACTACTGAAATTATTTTGTATAAATTTTGCTACATTTGTTTCCCGCTGATAAAAAAAAAATGTGCCTTTTATTTTGGAAGACAGAAATTAGTATTGAAGAGTAACTGAATAGAATATAAAAAAATAAAAAAAATTAAGATTAAAAAGAAAGCTATTTTCACTCTATAAATATTTACTGAGTGTCTTCTATGTGTAGAATATTTTCATGATATACAATGGATGGACATTACATATGCTAAACTATATAATTCATGAAGAGCCCTTAATAATATAATATTTAATAGATAGGATTGATAAAAATTCAACTTAAAAGTTAAAGAATTTTGTTTGATAGACACAATCAATTGTTGCCATGAAATTCCACTAAGGAATCTGAAAAAAGGTGAATATTTAAAACAATTATAATGGATTATTATCTAGGCACTCAGCAATTATGTGTGAATATCTGCTATGTGTCATGACCATGATTTCTATGCTTGGAGTATTTCCCTTAAGACAAATAATAGTAATAGTAACAAAATAATTGTAGGAGAGTATTCCAATATAATAATAGAGAAGGAATAATATTATAGAGTAGGCAAAGGGTTATATGGGTTGTTTAGCCGATTGCAGAAGGACATGGGGTTAGTTGGCCTAGCATTGCAGTAAGGGAAACTCTCCCTGAGGTTCAATTTTCCTTATACCTGACCAATTTAAAGCAATCTCTAAAGTAGTCATAACCAAATCTCCAAAGTGTCCCTTGGAACATTGAAACTATTTTCACAAAATGAACTTCAACTTACAAAAAAACCAAACAAATAAGAAAATCATAATAGATTGGTAAAACTATCATAGTATATAATAAAGAGAGTTTACTTTACTTTCTAAATCTTTACTATAGTTCACTTTACTCTCTAAATCTTTGCTGTAACTTATTCATTACTATAATAGCCTTAAAAGGGGTATTTTTTCAGTCTTCTTTTCTTAAAATTCTGATTGAAGTGACAGAGTTGATAGTTTCCCCTTTCATTCATTTACACTTAGTAAAAAGGGATATGATTTCAGTGACCAACTGATAAATTACAATTTCTATCTGGCCCACAACTTTTTTTTCTTTAGATAGACATATGACCTTAAAGAAGAAAGAAAGAAGCTCCATGTGAAGGAAGTCTGTTGTTTTCTTCACCACTTGCAGAAGCACTTATTATGCAAGGTTTTGGGTAGTCCCCTCCCAAATAAACATAAGCAATGAGAATGGTCTACTAGTCAGTTAGGATCCTTCTAGTTCCCAAAAGGAGGCCTAGTTCTCTAGTTTCTATTAAGACACTAAGGGGAAAAGAATCTATCATCTGAGATGTGTCCAAATGAACTAGAGATCACAATACAGATTAGTTTAAGACTTGTGGCTCCATTGTGAATCTGAAACAGGCTAGTTAGTGAACTCACTTAGAGTACAGATTAACCCTTGTTTAACCACTGCATATGCTTGTCAGAATCTAAAAAGGATTTCCTCCTTGGGCTTAACAGTGGATTTGCCTATAAATCTAAGATTTAATGATCTGAGTAGAATTAGCACCATCTTCTTACATCCCCTGTACATATTTTTATTTTTACCTTAACAGCAGTTATATAGTTTATTCATATTGACTTAAATATAGATTTCCCATAATAAAATATAAGCCCCTCATGGGATATTATTTATTTTCCTAACCCTAGGCCTATCATAGTGTCTTTAATAGAATAGATGACTAACATGTAAAAATTAGTGTTTGTTGAACACATTTCCATAAGAACATTTCCATAAGAAATGCGAAGTTGAACAAGAAAAATCTCAGGTCTCAAAGAGCTTTCAGTCTAATGAAGAAGACAGATGTAAACTAATGACAATTTAATTCACATAGAAGAAAACCCTAAAAAAAGGCGTTAAATTTTTAAGCTTAAAATGGAAGAGATTATTAGATATACTAAGGAGTCTTCTTGGCAAAGTAAGTTTTGGAGTTTAGTGCTTTAAGGCTGGAGATTATTTCCAAAGAGAGGTTATTTCCATAAAGAGATGAGGGAGGTACAAAGAGGGAGCCCTGTAAGTTTTTCTAGACTTTAGACTTCTGTGATTTAAATAACTTCCCTGCTGGTAGTGTTACTTAAGGTTTTATCAGAAGTCATGAATTCCCCTGAACTTTTTTGTATGCACATGACAGAAACCTTAGTTTTAAGCTCTTTATGTAAAAATGAGATATTTTAATTGTTCATATAACTAAGCAGGCTTTGTGGGAAAATGAAATAAAGGACCGGTTCTCTCTCCCTCCACTTCTTTTCTCTTATTCTAGAATAACTTTTTTAAAGGGTTGAAAACATGCTCTACTAAGGCAAACTGAGTAGGACTGAGGGTTGATCTCTCTGGCATAAAATTTAGAAAATCATGAGGCACAAGTATTCAAAGAAGCACTTTTCACAATAATCAAAAAGTGAAAACAGGGGCGCCTGGGTGGCTCAGTAGGTTAAAGCCTCTGCCTTTGGCTCAGGTCATGATCCCAGGATCCTGGGATTGAGCCCCACACATGGGGCTCTCTGCTCAGAGGGGAGCCTGCTTCCTCCTCTCTCTCTGCCTGCCTCTCTGCCTCCTTGTGATTTCTGTCTGTCAAATAAATAAACAAATCTTTAAAAAAAAAAAAAGTGAAAACAACCTAAATGTCCAACAACTGATTAATGGATTAAAAAATTCTGTGAGTATAATATACAATGGAATATTATCCTGCAATAAAAAAGAATGAAGTACTAATACACACTTTAACATGGAAATATTATGTGAATTTAAAGAAGACAGACAAAAAAGACCACATATTGTATCATTTTATTTACATGAAATGTCAAGAATAGGCAAATGCTTAAGGACAGAAAGTAGGTTAGTAAGTGCCGAAGGTTGGGGGTTATGGTTAGAAAGTAGGTTAGTAATTGCCAAGAGTTAGATGAAGAATGACTACTAAAGAGTTCAGGGTTTTTCTTTAGGGTGATGAAAATATTCTAAAATTAGATAGTCAGTTGATTGTGGAACTGGATGAATATACAAATAATGACCAAGTTATGCACTTTTAAAGGGTGAATTTTATGGTATGTGAATTATATCTCAATAAACTATTATAAAAATTCATAAAGAAGTGTTTTAGTTGACCTAGATTGATTCAGGAGCTAATCTTTGCAGTTAGAGAAGGAGTGTAGAGCATGCTAATTCATCTTGCTGAGGATAGGTGCTTATTCTTGGGACAATTAACAACAGTGGAGAAGGAGTTAGGATAGTTAAGAAGATGGCTACACAAATTCAGAGCACATGGTTGGATTAGAAGGAAATAATTTCCTAGGAAAAGATCAAAGTTATTCCCAGAAGGAAGAGAGAAGTGATGTGGGTAGATTAAAAAATAGATGTCTACTCTGAGAGATCAGTTTGAAAAGCCTAGATATGGCTTTAGTAATCAGCTAAAGTAGAGCTTGCTGTGGTGTATTGGAAGCCACTTCCTCAGTTCTGTGCCATGTACCTCCCAACTACTGGGCACATTGACCAAGGACAGCTCACAACTGTGTTTTCTCGAGGAACTGCCCTTGGCAAAAAAGAAGCTGCCTTATTGCCTTACAGGAAAGATTGCTCACCTTCCCTATAAGGCAACCTATATCCAGAAGTGGTTCCAGTGGGAGTATAATATGGCTAATATTAATAAATATTAATTAATAGATTAATTAATAAAAGGCTAGAACCTTTACCCAATTGGGACACCTCTCTTTTTAAGATTTTATTCATCCATTTGACATACAGAGAGAAAGAATGACAGAGAGACAGAAAGAGTACAAGCAGGGGGAGAAGCAGAGGTAGAGGGAGAAGCAGTCTCCCTGTTGAGGAGGGAACCCAGTGTGGGACTTGATCCCACAATTGGGACATCTTTGAAGGGTCATCCAGCACAAGAACTCCTGAAAGTATAACTTGAGGTCTCTGTCTCAACTGCTTCTTTGTTCAACTTCTTCCTTTGCTCAATCCTACTTCCCTTATCCCTTATGTGTGTTGTTCCTAAGAATATTTCTCAACAAATTTCTTATACGTAAATATCAAATTTATTTCCCAGAGAACTTATGACAGTTAGTACCAGGAGCAGCCCTAGGAAGCACACTCTAAAATGAAATTTGGAGCTGGATCCCACTCCAGTCCTGAGGATATCATCACTGGGACTGATAGCTCCCAGCATATGGTTTCAGTGTAATTGCTAAAACTTTTTTTTCAGTAGTGAACTGGGATGGGAAGTCAGTGATTGATGGCTGCAATATCTCAGACATACGAGAGGTAGGAGGAAATAGTAATGATAAGGATTATAGAACTGGATGGCTGTAGCAAAAACCATTAATTCATTGAAAAAAGAAAACAAATGGTGGAGGGTGATTAATCATCAATATAAAACAAATTTTTAAAGACCAAGAGCCTCCTAGGGAAGCATATAAAGAATAAAGAGATTCCCATCCCCTGTGGCTGGAGGTCAGAGACGGCTAAGGATCAGGTCCAAGGCTTAATTTTATGAGTAGCAGAACTCCAGAGAAGTTCAAATTTTCAATTCCAAAAAGTCTGCTATGCCAAGATCAGGGCTCTGACTGAGAATAAATGGACCCTGAAATGGGATGGTGATATTTGGATCTCTGGGTCAAAACACTTAAAAATCTTAATCTTCAGATTCCTCTCAACTCCATGCCCAGGAATTATATCACCTCTCCATGAAAAAGGCTAGCACTTCCTCCTTGCCTGACAATACACAAGCTTGTGACTTAGAAAACAAGATATTTTATCTCTCCACACTATTCATCTCCATCTTCTCTCTTGGCTACCAGATTAATAAGTAGGATCCAGCAGCAGTATGACCAGGTAAAAAAGAATAGGCCCCGTCAAGGAAGAAAGGGTCTATAAGCCAAAAGATGGAAGACCTAGTCAACATGTGCCAGCAAGATTCAGGACTGGATCCTGAAGAAAGTGAATCAAATTAGGGAGACATAAATTTGAATAATGGAGGATTTTTCAATATGGACTCACCTTCCAGAGATATAGTATGTAACATCCTGAAGCCTTGGGAGATGAAAATGGTGCTAATATACTGCTTAGTTGGAACTGTGAAGCTTGGGGAAATTGATGGCTCATAGTACATGAGGTAGAATTGCTATAGCAAATGGTAGAGTAAGGAGGATTAAAAGTTCAGACAGACTTGCTAAAGATGATATATTACAACAGACAGAAAACTCATGAGATGACTGTTTTATGAAGAGGCCCAGAGAACACTGTTTATCAAAGTGACAAAGAACGTGTTACTGAGAGAGGAACCAGAATTGTTAAGAAGTTTAGTAGCAGTTGTCATCTAAAGGCTATAGTTTTTACATAAGGAGGATCCCACGTAGTAAAGAGATGATAGGAACCCAAAATAAGCAATCCAACATTTTAATCACCAGAAACAAAATGGTTACAATATTTGTAATTAACAGAAAGTTTGGCATGACAAACGGGGGCTTAATCTGCAGAAATCTGTGGAGATGACTAATAGTGCACAGAGCTTCTGGGACAAATAACTAGGCTATCTACAAGATATTGTTTGTAGATTGTTCAAACTATATTTAAGACAATTGGCTTTTAAACATGAGCCACTTCACAGGTCAGAGCCCACTGAAAGATCCTCAGGAAGAAGAACCTTGCATTACCATTATCAAGTGTTCATGGTAATGATTTTCCTGGTCTTTGCCCAAACCACAGCCATTTATTGTAGCCATGTAGTCATGTATTACATGCTGGAGAAATTCTTAGGTGTTTTATTGAATTCACATGCAGTGCAGACTAACCCTGATTTAAACATGTGATCATCAGAAGCTAAATAGGCCTTCCTCTTGGAAATGGTAGGTATTATTTTGGTGACCCACTAATGCACCAGTCCTGGTATTCACGCACTTGTGTAGTTCCTTTCCACAATGATTCAGAGACTGACCATTTGATTTTGACCAATGGAACACTAACAGGCTAAATACAAGCAGAGGCTTAGTAAGGTTTACATATTGGAGCTGTATTTTAATGCATTCTCTTGGAACCCAGAACCACTACTTAGAGATATCCAGCTATCCTGATGGATATGTCATGTGGATAAAGTGAGATATCCAGCCAGTCCCTAGTTTTTACAAACACTCCTCCAGCTGAGGAGTGAAACGTGAGTAAAGAAGACATTTTGGACATGCAAGCATCAGCAGTCAAGCACATGGAACAGAAGAACCACCCCGCTGAGCCCAGCTCAGATTAGAAAATAATGGGAAGTAACACTTCCCATTTCAAGTCACTAAGATTGGGGTAGTTTGTTCATGTGGCAATAGATAAACTAAAAACTTTAATAAAGATATGTGGATAAAATAGGCACAGAAAATAACATAATTGGCTATTGACAGATAGGAGTCATTTAAGCATGATACCTTATTCACAGTCTATTTAAAATACTGCATAGGCATTCAGGATTCTGAACTATAAAATGGGAAACCTGCCATATATGAGAAGTTCAGAGCCATCATTTATTCAATGTTCTGGGTAAAAACTCCCTTAAAAAGATGATGTAAAATTATACTGGTGTTGCAAATAGGATAAAAGAGGAGAAGTTAAACTGAATAGAGTAAATATGATTGTAGATACCAATAAAATGGAAACAGAAAATAAGAAATATTCATTTACATAGCCCAATAATTTAAATAACATAGATATATACAGTCACAGAAAAGTTAAAACCATTTGATTTCAGGTAGAAGCAATAAGAAATGAAAGCTCATACTATAAACCAAAGCTGTTGATGTTTTAAGACATTGAGAACAGAGACTATAGCAATATTTTCATTTCTGTGGCTTTAGAATTTGCTGTGGGGTCTAAAAACCAAAACCCCAGGCTAAACCAACACTACTAGCTTCCAATTATAGTGAGAGTAAAGTCCATAGCCTTTTTATGCCTTCAAGGCCCTCTATGATTTGAATTTTGCCTGTTACCCAAATCTTATCTTTGAAGACTTTGTCTTCCACTTAATATTCCTGCTACACTATCCTCCTTTCTGAGTTTCAAAAATGTGAAGCCTGTTGCTTTTCCTATGACCTACCATGGGGTCTTTGCAGGCCTTCATTTTCTCATTAGTTATGTTTCAACTTAAATGTCACTACAGAAGGTTCTTTTTTCCATTATACCTAATGTTGTTCCCATCCCCATTACTCTTTTAGTAGCTCATGAGCAGGTTTATTTCTTTGGCACTTTACTCAGACCAAATAGCACAGGAATACATTATGAAATACAATTCAAAAAATATGCCCTATGCTTACATGTTATACTAATAAGGTAGACCCCGTGTGCTGAAACACTGCCCATGTTTAACCTGAAATAATATGTAGACGGTGAGTCTGCAGTTCTACAATCCTTAAAACGATTTCCCTCCAGCCTCCAGAGCTCTTTAAACATGGGCATGAATAACAGAAAGGAAATGAGGGAACTATATTCACTTACTTCATCCTTTTTTTTAATGGCCATATTCAATTATCTATCATTTATTATGTACCTATGAATCTGATTATTGTCTGTGTCCCAGAACAAATGTCAGCTCTATGAAGACAGAGATATTGTCTGTTTTTTTTTCATCACTAGCCATCCAGTGCTTAAAACCTAGCACAATGTATACTTCTGAATTAATACATTAAAATTTGGCATTAGGGAGAGAAAATGTTTTATTCTAAGTCACAGGGCAGTCCACATGTCCAGAATAAATTCATGGGTGTCTCCAGAAAAGTCCCAAAGAGCACTAAGTGTACATGGCTTTTACAAAAGAGTGAATCAGACATTCCTGGTCTACTGGCCACCATAGTGTTCAATAGCAACATAATCCCACCATAAGCTGAGATCATTACATAATTAATCACTAAAATTAAAGTAGTATTTACTTTGGACCTTTATCTTTTTTTATTATAGTATAAATGTTGGTTGAAAATTATCTCTTGATTATTGAGAAAATTTGTCCACATTTCTAATGTTTACAAATATTTTCCTAACTTCCTAACATGTCACTTGCTTTGAGACATATTTCATTAGAATTTCTGAAGTGGAATAGTTCACATGACTGAAATGGGATTAGATTGAGAGTCAGGAGATCTGGCATTGATTTTTATTTTGTTATTTATAATAGCTTTGGTATTGGCTTTGGGAATATCATTTTACTGTAGCCTGAATTTCACCTTTTGCAAAATAAAATACTTGGACCACAAGTTTTCTATGCTTCCTGTATGCTCTTAAAATATAAGATCAGAATGTAGATCAGACAATCAATTTGAAGGTGATGGTGAAAAGTTAGCAGTACCCCTTTTCCATTTGGACATCAACCAATGTATCAAAAGAAAGAAAGAAAAAAAGAAAGAAAGAAAAAGAAAGAAATCAAAAAAGAAAGAAAGAAAGAAAGAAAGAAAGAAAGAAAGAAAGAAAGAAAGAACAAGAAACAGGCAAAATCCAGATTCAGATAAAGTGTAAGTCTACAAAACCCCAAACCACAAACTGGTAGATGTTGTGAAGAGAAAAATAAAAGTTTTATGGCAGTTGGTCACCAAGAATCCAGCAGATATTATTTTTAAAGTAAAGTGTACACTGAATACAAACTACTCTTATTTGCAATTTTTGGACAGAGAAGCAAATGTTGACCAAAAAAAAAAAAATTCATGAATTTTTGAATCATATGATTATGGTTGAAAAGCAGAGAATATAGAGCCAAATGAAGAATTATTTAGAGAACAGAATTACTTTTCTCTAAGTAATTTTTTCTTCTTTCATTAAGAAGAAAAAAATCTGTCCTCAACGGTAAATAGAAGGGGGATATAAGCCATTTCACTCCAAAAAGATCTGCCTAAATATCTCCTAGCTGTTGGATTGGAAGTAAAAAAGGTTAATTCTGTATCACATGTAAAGTAATTGTTAATCTGGATCAAGTCACAAGTCCCTTCCTAAGTAAAAATTTTCAAATATATGAGCAAGAATAAAGATACATACATACAAAAATATTATGACTAAAAAAGGAAGAAAGGAATATAAAGCAAGTCAGATGATAAAACCTCAGAAAAATATTGCTATGGAAAGATGAATTTTGAAACCAAATACCTTATCATTAATATTCTAGAATGTTAATGTCACTATTTCCCCTATATATTAAGAATATAAAGAATGAACACAAAATCTCAGAAAAAAGATATTCAGATATAAGGAAAAGATAAAACATAGGTTATTTATGCTAAAAAAAGTAGAAGGAATAAAACCTAATCATAACTGAAATAAAAAATTGGAATCAATACCAAAAAACTGGAAACTGCTAAAAATATATAAGCGGCATAAAGAAATAAGCTGAATAAAATATAAATGAAGAGTTAAAGTATGGAAGGAAGGTCATCTTCCTATCTCATTCAGTAGAGCAAGTGTGACTCTTGATCTCAGGGTTATGAATTCAGGTCCCACTGGGTAAAGAGATCACTTAAAAAAATACGTAAGGAAATGTTCAGCTAGGGAAGCCAGAAGAAAAATTCTCAACATAGGCATAATTGTAATCCCAAAAGAAGGAAACTGAAGTAAATGAAGAAATAAATATTTAAAAATTCAATACAAGAGGATTTTAAAATATTTAAATATTGCAGCTACACATTGAAATAGCATAGCATATCAGAGAATAATGAAAACTAGATATAATGTAACAGTTTCTAAACTTCAAGAATAAGTTATTCCCTTAAGCATTAATACATGTAAAAGGATTAATACATGTAATTTTCTTTAATAACATTAAACACAAGAGGACAGTGGTGCTATACATTTAATTCTGACCTAAGGATGTCATACACTGTCAAACTGTTCTTTAATATAAATGTAACAAATGAATACTTTTTCAAAATTAAAGAACTCTGGGAATATCAGTCCACTGAAACCTTCTTGAAAAAACTGACTGTGGATTGAACTTTAGCCATCTAAGAAATAGACTGAAATATTAAAGCAATAAGCACTGATTGTATTTACCATAGGGAAAATAAATGATGTAACTATGGAAGTTTAGAGATAAAGGACGAGGGGTGCCTGGGTGGGTTAAAGCCTCTGCCTTCAGCTCAGGTCATGATCCCAGGGTCCTGGGATCAAGCCCCGAATCGGGCTCTCTGCTCAGCAGGGAGCCTGCTTCCTCCTCTCTCTCTCTCTCTGCCTGCCTTTCTGCCTACTTGTGATCTCTAAATATGGTAAAGTAAAATAATAAATAAATCTGTCAAATAAATAAATAAATAAGAGATATAAAGGACGATAGAAGTATATCTTAAATTGTGTTCCCCAAGAAGCAGACTCTGAGATAAAGGTTTGAGCGCAAACAATTTTTAAAAAAGAGGTGATCACAGTAAGCACCAATAGAAAATGAGGAAGTCAAACAGAGGGAAGTTGTTATTAAAGGTCTATCATTAAGTAATGGGCAATGGGGGCTTGATCCTATTGAGCTGCTTTGGAATAAAGTGCAGAACAGTGTTGGAGTTTTCCCAATCAAAGACTAGGGGAGCCGGTGCGATTACCCACCAACATTTTTCAGCATTAGTTAAGAAGTATTAATTCTTCAGTACGTTGGCAAATAGCTTTGCCAACAGATAAGAAAAAGTCCTTAAGCAAAGAGTAACATGTGCTTGCTATCAGCATATATGTACATGATGACTGCAAACCAGAAATAGGGGAACAATGACATTACATGGTAGAAGTGTGTGTGTGAATGTGCATGCGTATGTGTGTGTGTGCTCATGCACTTGCAAATATTCCCTGATTTATAGTATCCAGAAGTCAAATAATATCACTTAATGTTGATTTTTTAAAAGTACGTATAATAGCCCAAAGTTAACCAAAACCAAAAATAATATAGTAAACTCAATTTGTTAGATTGGGAAAGGGTTGAGAAAGGAGGAATGAAAATTTTATCTTTGTTAAAAATACAGAGGTAATGTAATTTAAATACATAGAGTATAAAAGTAATGCATAAATTTATAGATATGCTAAAAAATCTTCCAATTTTTAGAGGAAACAATGCAAACTGACTACAGAATAAAAGGTTTTTAAAAAGCAAAGTTACATGAATAGAAGGCATAGCATAAAATAATAAGAAACTTAAGCTCAAATCTCTCTAAAATTTCAACCTAGGTAAACGGCCTATTTATTTTAAGTGAAATGTTGGTCTGAAGTAAAATCTCTTGTAGGCAGCATACAGATGGGTCTTGCTTAAAGTTGAAGGGATGAAAATCTATTTACCATGAAATGCAAGTTAAAACAAAGTGTGGGTAACAGTACTTATGTTGGACAAAATTGACTTTAAAACAAAGGCTCTTAAAAGAGACAAAGGACACTACATAATAATAAAGGGGAAAATCCAACAAGAGGATATAACAATTGAAAATATCTATGCACCCAATATAGAAGCACCTAAATACATAAAGCAAGAATTAATATACATAAAAGAAGTTGACAGCAATACAATAATAGTAAGAGACTTTAAAATCCTGCTTATATCAATTAATAAATCATTCAGACAGAAAATCAATAAGAAAATAGTGGCTTTGAATGACACATTGAACCAGATGGACCTTACAGATATATACAGAACATTCCATCTCCAAACAGCAGAATATACATTCTTTTTAAGTGCATGTGAAACATTTGTCAAACAGGTCACATATTAGGCCACAAAACAAGTCTCAATAAATTTAAAAAGACTGAAATCATATCATGCGTCTTTTTAGTCCACACTAGAATGAACTTAGGAATCAATCACAAGAAAAATTAGGAAAGAACACAAATATATAAAGGCCAAATAACATGCAAAAGTAATGAATGTGTCAATCAAGAAACCAAAGGGAAAATTAAAAAAAAATAGAGACAAGTTAAAATGAAAACACAATGGTGCATCAGCAAAAGCTGTTTTAGAAGAGAAGATTATAGCAATACAAATCTATCATAAGAAACAAGAAAAATCCCAAATAAACAATCTAACCTTATACCTAAAAAGGCTAGAAAAAGAAGAACAGAGCCCAAAACCAGTAAAGGTAAATAATGACAGAGAATATATTTTGTTTTCAAGCACCATGAAAACATTCATTAAATTCATATCTTAAACTGAGAAAAGCCTCAGCAAATTCCAAAAATATAAATAATGTATTCATTATCAAGGATGCCATAAAGTTGGAAACAGGAACAAAACCAGGAAAAAAATCTTTAGCATCTAGAAATTTTATATTTATAGAATACCATTCTTTCTTAAATGCTTTTGGTTTAATATGAAATTCAAAGGGAAATTTCAAAACATTCAGGATGGTGGGTTAGGGAAGGGGAATTGGATACAAAGCAAAAACCAGAACCTGTGTGATATACAGCTAAAGTGAAGTTCAGAAGAAAATATATAGACTTAAAGAAAAATACATAAAAAAGAATGCAAGCTGATAAAGAAAGCTTTCAAGTTAATGAGTAAGAAAAAGAACAATAAAATAAACCTCTAGTAAGAAGGTGTGATGAAGTTTAAAATTAAAGTAAAAATCACTGAAGTAGGAATATGTGGCTGTGTTGCAGGAGCTGGTTTCAGCAAACCCCCACTTTACCTCACCTCCCAAAGCCAATTATAATTGCAAATCTAAGTAAATATTTAAAGGCTGTTTCTTCAAGACATTGCAGAACAAGACAAACTGAATATAAGGAACCATATCCTCAGGAGAATGGAAATGCAGGAGAGCAGGAAACTATATAAGATGCCACACAATCTCTTTGGGAATTGCTGATTCTTACCATAAAATGTAGGTGTAGAACAGCAGGAAGGAGGTTAAAGTTTACAGCAGTCTCACTGGGCAATTCAAAGTTCAAGATTAGCAAGGGTGCTAGGGTTGCTAGCTATACTTTCAGAAAAAAACAAGTCACAGAAAAATGGATCCAACAGATCACAATTTTCCCAAGATACATTTGCAAATTCCTAACTTGTGAATGCACAGAGTTTTATGTTCAGAAACCAAGCAGAAAGTGCCTGCTAAGTGGCAAAAAATTAAGCAGGGATTCTTGTGGTCTTCAAGTGCTGAGGAGACAAAAATTAGAGTTCAGGGCCTGCCAAAGAGAAAAAGCCAATGGAAACACCTCAGGCTTTCCACTCACAATCCAAAAAAGCTGTTCCTTTTAACTAAGTGCAAATTGGAAATACACTAACCTTAACTAGTCAAAGTTGTCTAATCTTAATCGGTTCGCCTCTAAAGAAATAGTCTATCCATTGGAAGATATTATAAACCACAGCTTCCAAAATTTTTCATTAGTAATGTCCAGCAATCAATTAACTTTAACAGTCTTGTCAAGAAATAAGAAGGTGCAAATGTCCAAAACCAAGGGAAGAAACACACACACACAATATAGGAAGACACACATGGTTGATCTAGCTTTTTGAGTTATAGACTTAAAACTTAAAGTACTCATAATTGATATGTTTAAAAAGAGAAATGAAAATTTTCTCAGAATAATGGAACATCTGTAAAATAAAATTTTAAAAATCTTAATGCTGAAAAATACTAAACCCTAAAACTTGAAAATTACCTGAAATTCATAATTAAGTAAATAGATTTAACTATAGGTCAAGGTCTTAGTAAATGGGAAGAATATAGGAAAATTGACTGAAACACAGGCAGAAAAAAAAGAGAGGAGACAATGATTAAAATTCCTGGAAATAACTGGAGTCTAAGAAAGTGACAAAAGAGAGGAATGATAAGGTGTAGTATTTGAGGAGATAATGATGGCTGAGAATCTTCCAAAACAAATGAAAGACATCAAACCACAAATTTAAGAACTTTTTTGTAAAGTCAGTCATGAATAACAAAGAGAAAAATCAAAGAGCAACATCATAGGAAAATTGCTAGAAGCAAAACACAAAGCAGCCAAAGAAAAAGACACATCACTTTCAAAGAGACAACTGTATTTCAATGACAGATTATACAGCAGAAAATAATGAAGTCCAGAAATAATGAAGTATCATCTTTAAAAATATATTTTTTTAAAGATTTTATTTATTTGACAGACAGAGATCACAAGTAGGCAGAGAGGCAGGCAGAGAGAGAGAGGAGGAAGCAGGCTCCCTGCTGAGCAGAGAGCCGATGTGGGGTTAGATCCCAGGACCCTGGGATCATGACCTGATCTGAAGGCAGAGGCTTTAATCCACTGAGCCACCCAGGCGCCCTGAAGTATCATCTTTTAAATGCTAATAGAAATTTTTGTCAATTCAGAAAAATCAGAAAATATCATTCAAAATAAAGACACACTCAGGCAAAATAAATAAACAAACCAACAAACTGGAAGAATTTGTCACCAGTAGACTGACAATAAGATAAATACTAAAGGAAGTTCTTTAGGGATAAGAGCAATTGTTTTAGATTAAACCACAGTAATGCAGGAAGGTAAAAAGAGATAACCAGAAGTGTAATTATTTATGTAAATCTAAATGAGTGTTTATGTTAGGTAGTAACTATAACATCTTTTGAATTTCCAAATATGTATAGAAATAAAGCACATGATAAAAATAATATAAATAAAAAAGAAGAGAAATAGTACTCAAACGATCTGAAAACCTTGCCTTGTCCATGGCATGGTAATACTAATTTAAGACAGACTGTAACAATTTGGAGTTCATTTTCAAGTCTCGAGTAGGGGTCAGTAAGCAGTTTCTCGAAAGGACCTTATAGTAACTGTCTTTGTGCATCACAAAATCTTGGTCATAACTATTCAACTTCTTTTGTAATGTGAAAGTTGTCAAAGACAATGAATAAATGAATTTATTATTAAGGAGTAAATGAATAGGCATGACTTGTTCCAACAAAAAATTTTCTAGCTTCAAAACATAAAAAGCAAAATGGGCAGAACACAAGGAAGACATAGTCAAATCCACAAACGAGATATTTGAGCACATGCTCTTGTTATGGCTAGAACAAGCAAACCAAAATCTCAGAACACACAATTTTAGAACACACAAAAACATGATTAACAGAAACACAATTTTGACCTAATTTACAGAAATACAATATAAACTGAAGAACTGCAGAACATACTGCCTTTTCAAATGTGCGTAGACCATTTACCAAAATACAGCATAAACTGGGTATGAAATAAATTTTAAAAAGTATCAGTGAATTTACAAAATTTGGAGAATTTTCTCTAATACTAGTAGAGTTAAGCTAAAAATGAAGTAAACCACCCTTTCCAATATTTTGGAAATTTAGCAACATGCTTAGAAATAACACATAGGAAAAGAAGAATTACAAAAGTAATTAGAAAATATTTCAAACTGAAAGAAAATGAAAATACGATATATCCGAAATTGTGGAAAACAGCTAAGCTAAAGCCTTGCTTAGAGGAAAATTTATATCCTTAAATGTACATATAAGAAATTAACAATGGCTAAAATTCAATAATTCAAGCACTTATTTCAAGAAGCAAGAATAGCAACTTAAATCCAAAGAATATATAAATCAGGAAATAATAATCATAAGGACAGAAATCAATTAAAGCAAAAACCAAAATTACAAAAGGAAAACTTCCCAATAGAAACATTAGCTCTTTCAAAAAGTTAGCAAAATTGATAAATTCCTAGCATAACTGATGAAGAAAAAATTAGGAAAACATAATTGATCAATTTCAGGAATTTTTATAAAAACATTTATTAGAGATTCTATCAATATTTATATGAGAATAAATACATACAATGAAAAACACTTTTTTTTTTTTGCCAAATAATATAATCAGGTAGATAAAATGAATGAATTTTGACAAATGTTGGCACAAACCCTCAGATATAATACAAGGTGATAGAGTTTAGAATAGAAGGGAAGATAACCCACGGAAGGAATAAAAAAGCTTCTGAACAAGGAGGAAAATTAAAAGTAATAAGCAAATCCATAAATTACTTGGCAGATGAGGAAGTGAAGTTGAGGGAGTTTTCCTAATGTCTTCTGTTTTCTGCATGAGAGGGAAGGCAAGATAATGTTAAATGGAGTGAGAAGGAGAAATCTTGACATAAGATACAAAGGTTTATAAAGACAATGGATGGTCATAGACCTAGGGACAAAGCATTAGATGGCCTTTGGTAAAATATACATGCACATTCACACACACGCACGCACACACACAAGTGAAACCTTTAAAATGAGCATAGTATTTGTCCACAACTCCCAATTTCAATAATTACTCTTAGAAAATAAACAGATTTATCTGCTGTATTTTAATACATTTCAAAGATTTTAAACTTACAGAAAAATCTAAATGTCACAATAGATTAAAACTTATTGACATAGGAAAGTATTTAAAATGGCCAAGGAAAAAGGCAAGCTAAAAGGTGTTTAAAGTTATACATGCTGCATGATAAGATATGAGGTTATATATAATATGTGACCAAAAGCATGGCAAGAAAAAAAGACACATCAAAACTTCTATCCGTGCTTATGAAAGTCATTCAGAGTTTTCTCTTCCTAGCTTTTCAGTATTTTCCAAATTTTCTGATATGAGCAAACATTACTTTAGTAACTAAGGATGAATGTTATTTTGATTGAATAATTTAGAGGTTAAGAGCTGTTCAGAAAGAAATGGCACAAATTTTAAACATAATGGTATTTTTCAAAGGAACATTTTTTTTCCTTATGAAACTTCAAAGGACTGACTCACTCTCTGATCATATGGAAAAATAAATAAATAAATAAATAAATAAATAAGGTACTGCATTTGTTAAAAAAAATTTTTTGTGTGTTTTTTTTAAGTGTCATTTAGGGCTTCTGCAACATTCCAAGTAGTAATTTACCAACTGCTGCATTGTGACCTAAATAATCAAAGAAATGATTGCTTTTATATTTGATGTGAATCTGTAAGATTCCGAATCTGTAAGATGTCTGAATAACTGTATGAATGTGTCCAGTTTGAATTTGATGCTTGGGGTTGTAAAGACAGTGTTAAAAAAAAAAGAGCTAACTCATTGGAAACATCTCAATCAAAATAATGCTTCCTCTGAATTTTGTAGAGGAAATGCAAATGTTTATTATAACACTTTCTGAAAAGTTCTATTTAATAAGCTTGATTACAAACAATATTCAACATTTTGTACTACCCATATTAGGATTGAAGATTTCATTTTTTGTTGTTGATCTTACTGTTCTTAAAACTTGCTGCCACATGGAGACTGAATGAAAGCTCTGAGATAGGCAAACTGTTGCTTGGTTCAAAGATCCTGAGTGCCTAGAACCATATCTTGCCAGTATAAGGCTTAAATAAATGCTGAATGAATGAAGTAGTCTCAGGAATATAGAGATTAGTATGTGTTAGTTCTCTCTTTATTAGCATCCTTCCCACACTGTTTTACTTTAGTTTTCAGTTTTACGTCTGCTCCAAATCTAATTTACTTTTTCTAATGTTACTGAGAAGTCTTGATAAGGAAAGAAATTAACAATAATGTTACATGATTGTTGTTTAATAGTTCTAAGCCATTGAAAGAATCTGGCAGACGGTATGTATTGACAATACTGGGTGAGATATTTTACATTTTAAGTGCTAGTGAACACAATTTGAATCAGATTTTTATATAATGTCTTGTTAAAATATTTTTACAAGAGCTTAGTGCTTGGATAATCATATTAATTTTCACTGGAAAAATATACAAATAAGTTAGGGAAATACATTTTTTAAAATGCTTCATTCTTCCTTAATTTAATTCTTATTTATAGCTCTAAATTGACACGTGGACCAGCCTCTTTATTTTTTTTTAATTTTATTTACTTATTTGACAGACAGATCACAAGTAGGCAGACAGGCAGGCAGAGAGAGAGAGGAGGAAGCAGGCTCCCTGCAGAGCAGAGAGCCCGATGCGGAACTCCATCCCAGGACCCTGAGATCATGACCTGAACCGAAGCCAGAGGCTTAACCCACTGAGCCACCCAGGCGCCCACCAGCCTCTTATCTTTAAATAAAAATCTTTAACATTAAGAAAAATCTTCTGTGAAAAGTCAGTCTGAACCATTTAACTGCTGTTAACTCTAGTATGCAGGACATGCACATATCTGGGAGAATTGTGAATTTCATTGTACTTATTTTCCTTTGCAGGGTATATAATAACATCTTAATGTATTTTCTATTGAAAACTAACTTCAAATAAAATAGGAGGAATTTTCTGTCTGAATATGTAATGCATGAATGACTTTTTTAAAGAGATACATAAATAATAGATCAGCTCTCAGATACTGCTGCCATGTATTATTAATTAAAAATAAAGATCAGATCTACATTGAAAAATACATCATGGCATCTCGCTGTAATATGTCTTAACAGTGGGGATTAAATTTTATGGGCAATGAAGTGGTCTTTTATCACGTTCGTGATGGCTCAAGGCCTTTGATTATTCCATTCCTCTTCAGTATTACACATACTTCTCTAAAGACTGGTCTCAAAATTTACTTTTTCCTGGTTATATTAAACTCACTCTTTCTGGTAACATTCCTGAAATAAATCTCACTGCAATTTTTCCACTACATGTTCACTAATACAATAACTTAGTTCCATTATATTTCTAGACATATGCAATGTTTATACTATGATTATTGTTGCCTCCATTACCCCAAGTCTAATAGTGTGTGATGCTCTCTATACGTCTTCAGCCTAAGCAGGAATAAACTCTTATATTTGACACATCTGAAAAATTCTGGAATATTCTAAGTAGCTCTATAAACTCCAAGGAAAATAAGTACAACCAATGGAAGTCAGACTTACAAAACACTGATTTGTAATACCAGCAAGTTTTAAATTAGCCTCCAAGACTCCCATGCCTTCTCTTAGGCTAGTAAGCTATGACAAGCTCTTTATCCCCAATCTCTTCGTAGGACTTCACAAGACCAAATCTATCTTGTTCACAGTTGTATCTTCAGTTGTTATTATCTATTTCTTTTTGCTGTCTCATGAGGTTGGGCTTAAATTCAGAGACCAACTTACAATTTACTGCAGCACATTTTAATTGCCTGCAATTTCCTGTTTGACATATGGTATGCAAATTACTCTGGAAAGAAAAACCTGACAATAATCTTATGTCTTATTTGCTTACCAAATTAATGAGAAAAGAAATAATGTTTGGCTTCAGATCAAGATTAGTATTTGAGATCACACAAAAAATTGGATTGTCAAATCAGACTGACATGGATCAGAGATCCTACTTGGTGTCTATTCATCTACACTAGGCTCCTTCCTTGCCTCCCTTATTCCCTCATCATATAACATAAGATGCAATAATAGTAGTTAACTTTATATCACAGCGCTCAGTTACAAGATACTGAGAAGAAGTAAAGTGCCCAAGAACTTTACATTCTCTTCTGGGGGAAATGTGTGTTTTTGGTTGTATACAAGATAGTTGTATCATGTTAGGCAAGAACAGGACTTTGTTAGTCTATTTAGAGATTTTGTTGGTTTAAGGATATATGTATGAGTGCTAAGTTGACATGAGGTGGGCTTTGATAGTATTATATATCAACGTAGGTAGGCTATATAGCACTCAGTTATTTAATCAAATATTAATACAGATATTGCTGTGAAGGTGTTCTGTAGAGGTAGTCATCTATGATCAGCTGACTTTCTTCTAATTATGTTTTAAAAGATTTTATTTTTGTTTATTTGAAAGAGAGCAAGAACAAAAGATATCACAGAAGGAAAACGAGAAGCCGACTCCCGGCTGAGCAAAGAGCCCGACACGGAGCTAGATCCTAGGACTCTGAGATAATGACCTGAGCCGAAGGCAGCTGTTTAACCAACTACACCCACCACGCAGGCACCCTTCAGTTGACTTTAAGTAAAGGAAATTACCCTCAACAATGTGGATGGGCCTCATCCAATTAGTTGACAGTCTACTCTTTACAGGGAAAACCAGATTTCCCAGAGGAAAAATGTCTACCTCAACCTCTACTCAAGAGCTTTAACTGTGGGCCTGCCTTACAGTTTTCCCATAATTTTAAGAGCCAAGTCCTTGCAATAAATCAATTTCCCTCTGTGTCTGTCTCTCTTTCTCTCTGCATACATAAATATACATACGTGAAATTTACTGAAAACCATAGTTAGGGGTCACAGCACACTTTACCATTAGAAATGAAAGCCTACTGCTTACAAGAAGATTCAGAAAAGTGTTATCCTTGAGCTGTTGTGAAATGTAGGATCACTTACAGACCATTTGCAGGTCACATTACAGACATGAGCAGGGTCACAGACACTCTAAAAGAATGACTTTCCTCTGAAAGAAGTTTCAGAGAATGCTTCCTTGAACAAACTTGTTTCCCTGAACAAACTCTTGTTTGCAACTTGCTGCAATTCTCTTCTCTCAGCTTCAAACTTCTTCATTTCTCTTCTTGACTCTTTGCCTACCTTGGACATGCATTTTTGCTTCAATTCTCTTTAATTCCACACCCTTTAGGAACAGAGTAATCCTATTATTTCTTAGAATCCAGCCACATGAAATAGGGTAGGTGCTCCTCCTTCATGGAGGCTTTTTTCTGAAGTGTCCAGAGAATATTCCTTCCCCCCACAAGTCAGTGTCTTCTTCCTATATCCATTAGCAAACAACAACATCCAAAATATAATACAAGAGGAAAATAAATAATACTGTAATTTTAAAAAATTTTTACACTAAGCATATTAAATTATACATTTCTTAATTTTGAAAATTTTGAAACAGTCAACTAAGTATGTATTTGAAATAATGAGTAAAATGGAATACATGACTAGTGGAGCTAGAAACTGTCTACAATCTCCTTTTGAGAATAAGTGAAGATCTACACCTAGTGATAATGAAGATCTACACCTAGTGATATTATAGCCTAGTGGAGACTCCACTTTTGCATAACAAGGAATACTTCAGTGAGACCTTGAAAGCTGCTCAGGAGTTTTCTAGGCAGAGATAGTGGCAAGAACATTGCAGACAGAGGGAATGCCATGTTTGGAGGTAGATGATCAGCATGTGATTGGTCAGAGTAAGATGATGTGTGTGCAACAGAACATTAAGTTTAGAACTGGATTGTGAGGAAAGTCAACTGCTACAAAAATTTTAGACTTTATCCTGCAGTTAAGATGAAGTCATGGAGATTTTAAATGCAGGGATGTGACATAATAAAATACGTGGGTTAGAAAGATAAAATAAGGAGGGAGGAGTCAAGATGGCAGAGAAGTAGCAGGCTGAGACTACTTCAGCTACCAGGAGATCAGCTAGATAGCTTACAAACACCTGCAAATCCATCGGCAGATCGAAGAGAAAAAGAACAGCAATTCTGGAAACAGAAAAACAACCACTTTCTGAAAGGTAGGACTGGCAGAGACGTGAATCCAAAGCGATGGGAAGATAGACCCCGGGGGGAGGGGCCGGCTCCCGGCAAGCGGCGGAGCAACGGCGCACAAAATCAGGACTTTTAAAAGTCTGTTCCACTGAGGGACATCACTCCAGAGGCTAGACCGGGGCAAAGCCCACACGGGGTCAGCGTGGCCTCAGGTCCCACAGGGTCACAGAAGAATCGGGGGTGTCTGAGTGTCACAGAGCTTGCGGGTATTGGAACAGGAAAGCCGACTACAGAGACGGAGCCGACAGTAAGCTCGCAGCTCGGGGTTACCTTGAACCAGCCGCAGGTTTGGTGAGCTTGGAGCGCGGCCGGAGGTCAGGCAGACGGGAGTTACTGGACGCTGTTCTCTGAGGGCGCACTGAAGAGTCGGGCCCTGGGCTCTCGGCTCCTCCGGGCCGGAGACCAGGAGGCCGCCATTTGTATTCCCGTCCTCCGGAACTCTACGGAAAATGCTCAGGGAACAAAAGCTCCTGAAAGCAAACCTGAGCGGATTACTCACCCCGGCCCCTGGTAAGGGCGGTGCAATTCCGCCTGGGGCAAAGACACTTGAGAATCACTACACCAGGCCCCTCCCCCAGAAGATCAACAAGAAATCCAGCCAAGACCAAGTTCACCGACCAAGGAGTGCGGTTTCAATACCAGGGAGAGCAGCGGAATTCCAGAGGAGGAGAAAGCAAAGCACGGAACTCATGGCTTTTTCCCTGTGATATTTTTTAGTCTTGCAGTTAATTTAATTTTTTTCTTTTTCATTTTTTGTTTTTTTCCTCGCCTTCTGGTAAAATTTCTTTTTAACTGTTACCTTTTTCTTTTTTAACGTTTTTTAACTAGTTTATCTAATATATATATTTTTTCTTTTTTATATTTTTCTTTATTCGTTTTCTTTTTTTAAAATTCTTTTCTTTTTTTGTTTTCTCCCTTTTTGAAACTCTTTTTATTCCCTTTCTCCCCCCTCACGATTTGGGATCTCTTCTGATTTGGTTAAAGCATATTTTCCTGGGGTTGTTGCCACCCTTTTAGTATTTTAGTTGCTCTTTCATATACTCTTATCTGGATAAAATGACAAGACGGAAAAATTCACCACAAAAAAAAGAACAAGAGGCAGTACAGAAGGCTAGGGACCTAATCAATACAGACATTGGTAATATGGCAGATCTAGAGTTCAGAATGACAATTCTCAAGGTTCTAGCCGGGCTCGAAAAAGGCACGGAAGATATTAGAGAAACCCTCTCGGGAGATATAAAAGCCCTTTCTGGAGAAATAAAAGAACTAAAATCTAACCAAGTTGAAATCAAAAAAGCTATTAATGAGGTGCAATCAAAAATGGAGGCTCTCACTGCTAGGATAAATGAGGCAGAAGAAAGAATTAGTGATATAGAAGACCAA
>NC_081557.1:164619299-164813379 GCF_022355385.1 Mustela nigripes | reverse complement strand
ATGTGCTTTGGTGAGTACTGTGAAGTGTGTAAACCTGGTGATTCACACACCTGTACCCCTGGGGATAAAAATATATGTTTATAAAACATAAAAAATTAAAAAAAAAAAGAAAGATAAAATAAGGGTAGAAGAGGGCAAGGATTAATAGGACATCATTGCAACATTTAAGATGAAAGATGATGAACCAGTATCCACCCAGTTCCCCAAACCAGAAACCTGAGTCATCCTCAACTTCTCCCCTCTTCTTATGGGAGCAACCACCAAGATCTGTCAAATGAACCACTTAAACAGAATTAGAATTCATTCTTTCTTTTTAATTCCCAATACCACATCACTGAAATATGGTGAAAGTCAGGTTCATATTTTGTCTCAGAATCCTGATCAAGTTGCAGACTGAGATGCTGACCAATTTTGAATCCCCTTTTCCCCCGGGGTGGCCCTTGGTATTCTTTCATGCCTGTAGGCTGAATACAGGATGACCTGAAGGCCATAACCTGTGCTTCAGCAATAGCTGGGAAGGGAGTTGCAGTATGGCAAGAGATAACAATGAGAAAGGAAGGTGTTGCAGAATCTTGGTGGAATTGATGAGTGGCTTTCTAAGCAGTCATGGAGGCAGTGACAAATGGAATATGTGACAGCAGAGAGAAGGCTTATGGGGTATCAGGCAAGATAGGACCAAATTTTGAAAATAATAGTCGCCAAGCAGCTTATTAAAGTCCAGAATCACGCAGAAGGGGAATATGTTAGGAAACTTGATCCATACATCAGGGATATTACTTGAGGGTGTGATCACAGAATTAAAGTGGCTCCCTATAGTATTAAAGTTGAATTGGAGGGTAAAGTCATAACAAGAAACAATAAAACTGCCTGATACTGAATTACTGGACTACTAATAAAACACTTTAAATGCCCATGGATGAAGATCAGAGTCAGTATGAGCACTGAAGGTTTGAACAAAAGATATAGGAAAAAAGATAACAGAATTTCCCACATATAAGAAAACATCTTAATATGAGACCAATTTAATGAACAGCATATGTAGACTTTAGAACAGATACTTAAATTTTCTAGAAAGCAAAAACTGATAAATGGAAAGTAATCTGCAGTTTTTGTCATCTGATATGCATAAAAGGTCACAACATTATATTAATTTGTAAGTTATCCTTTTTAATAAAAACAAATAGTACATTGTACTCTAAAAGCTTTTCATTTATGATGCCTAATTCCTACTGTTAATTTTTCCCCCATAAATTTTTTTATTTCTTGACTATATATTTTGCTGATATGGGTTATATAAGGAATCTGGCCTTTCCGGTTGGGGGAGAAATGACAATAATTTAATTTGGCATCATTGTCATTGAAATTGTTAAACAGTTTCATTTATCAAAGTCAGACAGTTCATTTTTCTGTTAAAATTCTTACTTTCAACTCTGTTCTTTTCCATTAAATCTTTTGCTTGTATTTCTCTAAAAATGTAATTTTTAAGAACAAGTGAATAATGAGAAGAAAAGCATCCAAGAAGGAACACAGAGAAGAAATAGCCAGATCTGTACCTGTAAGTTCAATGATCAAAACAAAAGGAAAGTTTCAGAATTTAGGCAAACACAGAGACTATGGGCAGAAGAATATAAAAAGTCAGAAGATCCCTGTAGTCTATAATGTGAGGACCCAACAGAAAAGGAGAAAGCGAGGAGGAAAATCAGACTGCAGAGAGATAGTTAGGAAACAGAAAGCAAAAGGAAGAGTAAATCCAAACTGAGGCCACCAGATATCAGAAGGAAGGCACTAAGTCTGAGTGGACAAAATCAAAAATCATGGTGATAAGACTTTAGTGAATTTCCTGTACTTTCTCTAAGAAGTTAACAACCCAGACCTTATAGATAAGAGCTGATAAGCGGCTACATGTGGCTAAAAAAGGTAATAATATGATGAGAAAAAGAAAACTCTGAAAAACATGGATGGACTTGGCCTTCATAACATTTATTTGTTTCTAGAAAGACATCAATAAAGAAGAGAGAGGAAGTTGAGGCTAAGGCTCTTAGGAATCCAGAAATCTAACATTTCCCAAGTAATTAAAAATAGATAGATATGATTTACCTAGCTTTTCTGAAAGTATTTTGTACATCCTTTTTGTTATCTAGGCTATATAAAAATTTTATTTGACTGAAACTTGAAATAGGACTCTTAAGGAAGGTATGCAGAATACAAAATTCTAGTTTTGTTTTGTTTTATTTTTTCCCCAGTGCCAATTTTTGTTTGATTCAAGTATAGAATTTAGTGATTCAGCACTTATATTTAACACCTAGTGCTTATCAAAACAAGTGCTCTCCTTAATGCCCATCACCCTTCTAGCCCATCCCCTGCCAACTTCTCCTCCAGCAACCCTCAGGTTCTTCTCTATAGTTAAGAGTCCCTTATGGGTTTCTTCCCCCTTTCTCTTTTTTTCCCTTCCGTTATGTTCATCTATTTTGCTCCTAAAATTCCACATATAAGTGAAATTGTATGGTATGTGTCTTTCTCTAACTGACACATAATAATCTCTAGCTTCATCCATGTCATTCCAAATGGGAAGATTTCACTCTTTTTGCTGGCTGAGTAATATTCCATTATGTATATCTACCACATTTTCTTTACCCATTCATCAGTCAACAGACACTTGGGCTCTTTCTATAATTAGATTATTGTTGATAATACTGCTATAAACATTGGGGTGCATGTACCCACTCAAATCAGTATTTTTGTATACTTTAGGTAAACGCCTAGTAGTGCAATTGCTGGGTCATAGGGTAATTCTATTTTTAACTTTTTGAAGAAACTCTATACTGTTTTCCAGAGTGATTGTACCAGTTTGGTATTTATTCCTAGGATGTAGGGCTGATTTAATATTTGCAAATCAATCCACATGATATGATGAACTATTGGGATTTCATCAAGATCACATTAATAAAAGAAAGCCTAAGAATCACATGATCTTCTCAATAGATGAAAAAACAAACAAAAAAAGCATTTGACAAAATATGGCATCCATTCTCAATAAAAACCTTCAACAAAGTAGGGATAAATGGCACATACCTCAACATCACAAAGGCCATATATGAAAGACCCACAGCTAATATCATCCTGTTCTCTACAGTCAGGAACAAGACAAGGATATCCACTCTTACCATTATTATATAACATAGTACTAGATGTCTAAGCCTCAGTAATCAGACAACAGAAAGAAATTAAAAAGCACCCAAATTGGCAAGGAAAATGTCAAACTTTCACTTTTTGCAGATGACATGACTCCACCAGAAAATTGCTAGAACTAGTACATGAATTCAGCAAAGTTGCAGGATATAAAGTCAATAAACAGAAATCTGTTGTATTTCTATATACCAACAAGCAGCAGAAAAAGAAATGAAGGAATTGCTCCCATTTGCAATTGCACCCAAAATAATAAGATATCTAAGAATAAACCTAACTAAAGAGGTAAAAGATCTGTACTCTGAAAACTATAGAACACTTACAAAAGAAATCAAAGACAACAAAAAGAAATGAAAAAATATTCCACGTTCACGGATTGGAAGAACAAACATTGTTAAAATGTCTATACTACTGAAAGCAATCTACACATTTAATGCAAGTCCTATCAAAATACTACCACCATTTCTCACAGAACTAGAACAAATAATCCTAAAATTGAACCAAAATGGAACCATAAAAAACCCTGAATAGCCAAAGCAATCCTGAAAAAGAAATGCAAAACTAGAGGCACCATGATTCTGGACTTCAAGCTGTATTACAAAGTTGTAATCCTCAAGACAGTATGGTACTGGCACAAAAACAGACACATAGATCAATGGAACAGAATAGAAAACCCAGAAATGGACCCACAACTATATGGTCAAATAATCCTCAACAAATAAAAAAAAAAAAAGACATTCTCTTTAACAAATGGTATTGGGAAAATCGGACAGCCACATGTAGAAGAAAGAAACTGGACAACTTTCTTATATCATACACAAAAATAAATTCAAGATAGTTGAAAGACTTTAATGTGAGACAAGAATCTATCAGAATCTCAGAGGAGAACACAGGCAGTAATCTCTGTGATCTCGACCATAGCAACTTCTTATTAGACTCATCACTGGATGCAAGAGAAACAAAAGCAAAAAGTAACTATAGGGACTTTGTCAAGAAAAAAAGTTTCTGCACAACAAAGGAAACAGTCACAAAACTAAAAGATAACCAATGGGATGGCAGCAGATATTTGCAAATGTCATATCTGATAAAGAGTATTTAAAAATCCATAAAAAACTTATCAAACTCAACACCCAAAAAAACAATTATGCAGTTTAGAAATGGGCAGAAGACATGAATAGACACTTTCCCAAAGAAGATACCCAGATGGCCAATGGACAAATGAAAAGATGCTCAACATCACTCATCATCAGGGAAATACAAATAAAAACAATGAGCAGATATTACCTCACACTTGTCAGAACGGTTGTTGGTGAGGATGCGAGGAAAGGGGAGCCCTCTTACACTGAAAATTAAAATTTCTTATGCTATGGTGAGTTCTGTGAATTGTGTAAACCTGGTGATTCACAGACCTGTACCCCTGGGGGAAAACACTGAATATAGAATATTTGATAAGTTCAGTTTAGTTTAAGGTAAAGATTTATGACTTTAAAAAATCACCTTCATTTATTCTACTATTAAATTAATAATCTAGTTATTTGGGGACACTCAATATACTTTCTAAAAGTAAAGCTGTTGATATACCTCTTTTTAGTATGGCAATATGAACTATAAATAACTGATAAACAGAAATCATGGTAGTTCAAAGCTTTCTAGAAAAGGAACAGAAATAAAAAGATATCTCAATCTAGAGCCAAACAGGGTGGGTGAACTAATTCCTTGTGAAGTTAGAATAATTACTTTTTGGGAAATGTAAACATTGGCTCCCAAGAGTTGTCCTTGTCACATTCCCACAGCAAAAGTTCATGAGATTTCAAAATAAACAGGCTTCAGTGAATGGCCAGTTGATACTTATTCTGCATAGTATACCAGATCAATATTATGTCTCTAACACCCAATTGGAAATCAGGTTATGATTTAAGAACAGGCAACGTAACACCGTATAATCTTTACTAAAGCCATCTCTTCTATAACTTCTATTAAACAGCATTTCAGTATTTTGAATTATTATTTAGTGCTTTCTATAATCTTGGGAACTTAAAAAGCCACATGTCGTCTGTATTTTTTAAGATTATTTATTTATTTATTTATTTGACAGAGAGAGATGCAGCAAGAGAGGGGACACAAGCAGGGGGAGTGGGACAGGGAGAAGCAGGCTTCCCGCGAAGCAGGGAGCCCGATCCAGGGCTTGATTCTAGGACCCTGGGATCATGATCTGAGCCAAAGGCAGTTGTATGACTGTAACACCCAGGGACCCTGCCATCTGTATTTTTGAAGAATTTAAAACCAGTACATAATTTCTGTCTCCAAATTGGCCTGTGTAAGACAGAGGTACACAGTCTGAGGGTAAAGATAAGCAGCTGACTGTGCAAAGCTCTCCTAATAGGGAAAGCCAAATTAAGATAATAAGCTATTTTTTTTAAGTTTTTAATTTTTTTATAAACATGTAATGCATTTTTAGCCCCAGGGGTACAGGTCTGTGAATTGCCAGCTCTACACGCTTCACAGCACTCACCATAGCACATACCCTCCTCAATGTCTATAACCCCACTACCCTCTCCCTCCCCCCCTCCCCCTATCAACCCTCAGTTTGTTTTGTGAGATTAAGAGTCTCTCATGGTTTATGGACATTGGGGATGGTATATGCTATGGTGAGTGCTGTGAAGTGTGTAAACCTGGTGATTCACAGACCTGTACCCCTGGGGATAAAAATACTTTATATGTTTATTTTTTAAAAAAAGGAATTATGAATAAAGCACATGGAATTAAAAAAAAAAAAAGAGTCTCTCATGGTTTGTCTCCCTCCTGATCCCATCTTGTTTCATTTATTCTTTTCCTACCCCCCAAACTCCCCATGTTTCATCTCCACTTCCTCATATCAGGGAGATCATATGATAGTTGTCTTTCTCTGATTGACTTATTTTGCCAAGCATAATACACTCTAGCTCCATCCATGTCATCGCAAATGGCAAGATTTCATTTCTTTTGATAGCTGATATATATATATATATATATATATATATATATATATATATATACACATACATACACACCACTTCTTTATCCATTCATCTGTTGATGGACATCTAGGTTCTTTCCATAGTTTGGCTATTGTGGACATTGCTGTTATAAACATTCGGTTGCATGTGCCCCTTCAGATCACTATGTTTGTATCTTTACAAACACTCTTTACACTCTTTGCAGATGATATAATACTATATGTGGAAAACCGAAAAGACTCCACTCCAAAACTGCTAGAACCTGTACAGGAATTCAGTAAAGTGTCAGGATATAAAATCAATGCACAGAAATCAGTTGTATTTCTTTACACCAACAACAAGACTGAAGAAAGAGAAATTAAGGAGTCAATCCCATTTACAATTGCACCAAAAACCAGAGGATACCTAGGAATAAACCTAACTAAAGAGGCTAAGAATCTATACTCAGAAAACTATAAAGTACTCATGAAAGAAATTGAGGAAGACACAAAGAAATGGAAAAATGTTCCATGCTCCTGGATTGGAAGAACAAATATTGTGAAAATGTCTATGCTACCTAAAGCAATCTACACATTTAATGCAATACCTATCAAAATCCCATCCATTTTTATCAAAGAAATGGAACAAATAATCCTAAAATTTATATGGAACCAGATAAGACCTCAAATAGCCAAAGGAATATTGAAAAAGGAAGCCAAAGTTGATGGCATCACAATTCCAGACTTCAAGCACTATTACAAAGCTGTCATCAACAAGACAGTACGGTACTGGCAAAAACAGACACATAGATCAAGGGAACAGAATAGAGAGCCCAGAAATAGACCCTCAGCTCTATGGTCAACTAATCTTCGACAAAGAAGGAAAGAATGTCCAATGGAAAAAAGACAGCCTCTTCAACAAATGGTGTTGGGAAAATTGGATATCCACATGCAGAAAAATGAGATTGGACCATTTCCTTAAGATAATAAACTACTAATAGTTTTCAAAAAGGTATAATCAGGAACAAAAATGTCAGGTATTTTTTAATATGGGCAACATTTAAGATAATTTATTTGAGGAGCATAG
Organism: Mustela nigripes; assembly: GCF_022355385.1. NCBI lineage: Eukaryota > Metazoa > Chordata > Mammalia > Carnivora > Mustelidae > Mustela > Mustela nigripes. Next base: position 164,806,132 of record NC_081557.1, on the reverse strand, counting down.
AAAAGAACCAAGGTCTCCAGCGTACCTCCGAAGAGTTGAACAGTTTGCATATATTGTCATTTGGTCCTTCTAATGGTCTAGGATGTAGACATTGTTAATGAAATGAAAAGGCAGAGAAGTTGAGGTTCACAGATGCTACCTCACTCAGGATTATTTGGATAAAAATTAGTAAAGCTGCACCTTAAGCCCAAGTATATCTAACTCCAAAGCCAAAGTGGTTCTCATCCCATTATTACTTCTCACTAAAGAAAAATGTCATTATTATATTATGAGGTGCTCCTAGCTAATATATTTGAGAAAAGGGATTTGGTAGTGCTTGTAAATTATTTCTAACTTGTTTTAGGTAATCATATTAATTCTATGCTTATTTCCCTTATAACATTTACCCCATTTTGTGTTATTTTGTCTATTTTTCATTTGTTACCTTCACAAGATTGAGTGTTCTTTGAACGTAGAGATGTCTTATATCTCTCTAACCATAATGAATGCACATTCATTCATTCCATAATGAATTCACATTCATTCATTCATTTACAGCATTTACAGAGAACCTACTATGTGCCAGGAATTACATCAGCACATGATCTTTATGAAAAAGCAAAAAAAAAAAATTATTTCCTATGGGGCAGTATACAGGAAGTACTCTCAGAATATTTCAAGAGGAATGCATCCTCAAGGCACAATTATTCTCACATCTATTTATTGGCTTTCTAAATGCCTCATTTCAAGAAAGGCAATGATTAAGATGCATTTTAAACAAACACCAAAAACTGGCATCAGAAGACCTCGCACCTAGTAATGATTTTGCTAGTTGTACCTTGAACACATCAATTAATACCTTCAAACATTTCTTTCTTGTCTTCTATAAATCAAAGATGCTATTAGCAAAGCAAAGACTTCACCATTCCTAAAATATAAAGAACTCCTGTAACCAACCAGGAAAATAAATGCTGTCCCGAAGGGGGAAATTCTAAGTTCTATCTAGCCAAATGTTCAGATTTCTTTACAACATTTACTGTTCTCCGGTCCAGACTCATATTGGTGGAATATGGAGGAGATAAACACAATGAAAATTTCCAAGGGAAGAGTGAGTCACACATAAGTCACATTCCTATGGCAATGTGGGAATCCTGCTGAGAAGTACAGTGAGAACACCCTACCTTTACTTTAACATGGTCATTTGTCAAGACAATTGAATTAGAAACTCTGCCATCTGCATTTAACGGCTTTCAAAGTCACTTGGTTATTGGAACCACTGGCTGCCAAAGGGAAGAGAGATCGTGGAGAAGGATATATGGAGTACATTCATGGGCCAGACCTAGAGGTTGTATGCATTACTTTCAGTCACATCACAGAGGCTACAATTCAGTTACATGGTTGTAATTAACTGTGACAAAGGCTGGGAATTTTGGCCTAGCTATGTGTAGAAAAGAAAAGGGAAAATAGATTTTGATGTAAAGTGACATCTCTGCTACAACTATTAGAAATAAACCAAAAGATAAAAAAGTGGTGTCTAACTTCCTTTTTTTTTTTTTTTTAAATTGATTCTTTATCTATGGAAATCCCTAGAGTTGAAATTGGAGCTACATCCTCCAAGATGATTTGAATTTGCTCTTATTGATTGCTGGCCTGGGACTACTTTTCTTACCAGGCAGATCCCAGCCCAGTGGAGTCTCAAGTGAGCTCCTCACCTTGCTATCTTTTTGCTTAATTTGATACCCACATTTGCTCTCATTGTCTCCTCTTTCTGTATCTTCTGCCTGTTCACTGGTCTGAAATCACATCACTAGTTTCAGCTCACAGGAATATTTTGGAGGTGAGTCTACAGATTGCCTTTTCTTCTTGTAATCTGAACAATGTCTATGAAGTGTATTGTATTCAGGATGCAGTGGTTAAACAGGGGAGGGATTTACTGTTAAAGTAATCCTCCATACATCTGAAATTGTAGCTCCAAGGGAAGAATTTTGTTTTAACCTCCATATTTAAAGATTTTTTTTGGCCTACCACCTCTTCATTTTCTCAAATAACTTTGAAAGTTTTTTCTCAGATGATAAAAAAGAACATGCCTTCAGCTTTTTTAAAGACATACTATAATTTCTATAATTTATGTGCTTAAACATATTTTTATAGAACTTAGTATTTGATAGGAAATTTTATACAATGAACTCAAATTTGAAACTGGTGTCAATAAAATATTAAGTTCATCGGTTATCACCATACTACTTTCAGAAATTCCTAATGACATGTGTTTCAATGTCTCTTTAAAATAAACTTTTTAGAGTTCCACATGTTTTCTGCATGTTATATATATATATATTTTTTTAGTTTACAAATGTTTCAAAAAATTTCTAGCCTATTCAAGATGGAAGAGTATTGTACATGATATCGACAGCACTAAGACTGTTCCAAGATTTTTTTTCATTTACTACCAAAATTTAATGATTTTTAAGCTGTGTCATGGATATCATAGTGTCCTAGAAAGTGTATTAATAGATCCAATAGTAAGATAATTCTATGGTCAAATAAGTCTGGCTCTTTTAGAGATTAGTAATGTGTACTAGCATACTGAAATCTCAATATATTTCTATATTCTTTTTAAAATATATTTCTGTATTTTTCATGAAAATACACACCTTGAAGTCTTTTTGGAAGAACTTGGCATAATCTCAAGACCATTAATTTTAGAAATTTGGTGAAAATCTAACTAATGGACTTTTTTTGCCACAATTTTAAAAATGATAGTATTTAATAATGCAATCACAATTGAGCATGGCTACAGTATCAAACAACTGAAGCAGAAAAATACATTTGTATCTCAAACAATGATATAAAGTTGGAGAGGTGTCAACATAAGCCAACAAAAAACTTGTAACCTGGAGGAGAAAATGGCAGCATGATATATAATATGCATGAAATATCCGAGGTTATTGAATGTTTTTCAGTTGCCATTAGAATTCTTTTGTTTTCTATCCTGATGAAAAAATGTGATATTTGCTTATGAAAAAACAGAGCTCTGGCCTAAATCACACAATACATGTAGATGAATTCAGTGTTTGTAGCTAACTTTGGTAGTTTTAGTGTTAGAGTTGCAAATAACTTTGGAAGGGAATGGAGGGGGCTACACCATTGTTTTATCAGATGTAATGAGATTAAATAATAATAATAATGATTATTAATATAATTATGATTATTATTACTTTATGTAGGCTCCACACCCAACATGGGATGGACCCTAATGCGGGGGTTGAATTCACTACTCTGAGATCAAGACCAGACACTTAACCAAACAAGCTACCCATGTGACCCATGGGATTAAATTATTGATTATATTGGGAATTAATCATTTTGAAACATGGAAAAACACAAATCAGAAGGTATGTTTGCAGTGCACATTTAAAGTGCAAATAACAGGGCACTCTGGCCAAGAGTTCCTCAAGTATGCTCTAATGGGACACAAATCCCCATGCAGAAGCGGATGCAGCTCTCATTGCCTTATACCAGGGCTCTGAGCCACAGAAATGTTAACATTTATTCTCATTAATTCTTTGTTTTGGGGGGATGTCCTGTGCATTGCATGGCATTTAATAGCAATCTAAGCCTCTATGTATTAGTACTAGTATAAACACCCTCTTCCACATGTGACAACCTAAAATGCCAACAGATGTTGTCAAATGTCCCCGGGGCAAAAAAAAAACTCTCGCAATTAAGAACCAATCAGGATTGGTTGATTACTTTTACCAATCACTGAAGAGGTAAATCAGGTATCTAAACATTTGCCCTGACTTTGTGCTTACTAGGCCATCTAGTGAGGCACTACTGAATGAATATTGGGTAACACCAGATTACCTCAGCTCACAACCCTACTGCACCAGCGATGAGCTATACGGCCATAGTCAACTTTCCTGACTCCTTTGTGTTTCAGCTTCCTTAATTCTAAGACAGGGAGAAATAATAGTATCTACTTTACAGGATTATTGAGAAGATTAGATGACTTTTATAAAGCATAGTAATCAGTGCCTGGGATATAATGTTTTATTAATAATTTTTAATTAATTACTAATTATTATTAATTTCACTTATACTCTCTAAATGATCAATGACTCCACCAAGTCTACTCGATGATTGTGTTTCTTTTTTATTAATTAGCACATTGACATTCAGCCTTCTACTTGTAATTCTGATATGGGTAAGCTAGAAGCCCTGAACTTAGTTAACTGTTTGACACTTGCATCATGGAGTTCTCCAAGCTGAGAGAAAACTCTGTATTGCCATAAATTAATTACAGAAAATATATCAGAGGGTTGTCTCTGGGTAGCCATTCTATCAAACTTCCCTGATGACAACTCTATCTCACTACCTGCCTTCTTTCATTTCAACACATTGTTGCTTAATTAAATGTGTTATACTAATTACAATAAAAATATCCCATTGTCTTCTTCTCCATGTAATTATGAGGGCATGTGCATACCAATTTACCTTCTTTGTGAAATGAGACTGTGGAGTTAAATTTCCCTTATAGCACTAATTAACCATAAATGTAAATATTCACCAGCGATCTTCTTAACAGGTTAACTAGTCTTCTGTAGAAAACAGGAGGGCTTTGGGAATTGGAAAATGACAAAGGTTGATTTTGACTGGGTGGGAAATGAGTCTGCCTGAGGCTTTGCAAGAGAAACACAGCATTAGGAACAAGGAAAATCTTTCCTGGAGATAAACTGGTGATTCACAACTTTGCACAACTTTTGTCTGTTCTTAGACATCCCTCCTCAGCTGTCTCATAACCAGGCAGGGTAGGGAAAGAGAAGAGTTCATGTTACTGACATCACACCTTACTGTTGGAATTTGAAGAAATCACTCTTCCTGAGCGACAGGTGAGAGCTAAGCTTTCATTTTCTAAAGGAGCATGTGGTGTCGGAATCATGTCCTGAAATGACAGCTCAGTTTTACTGACAATGCTGCATGGATGCTCCTCCCTCCTACCTGTGAACGGTGCTTGGACTTTGACAGCCCTGTCACTCTGCAGAGGTTCAAAACAAGAGAGGGAGGGGTTAACATAGTTCCATTTCCATTGTTGTTCTGCCACCACTCAACACACTCTCACCCCATTTGCTCGGATGTCTGCAGCCCAGATTGTGTGACTTCACCCACGGCCCCCGTTACTTGGCTGCAACATACTCACAATACCAAGCTGCCTCGAAACTCCTCATGGAACAAGGTGGCAAGTAAATGAACAGCACTATGGTGAAGAGAAAATTCTCCGATGCCACTGTGTTGCATTCTTTCTTTGAATAACAAGAATTATGTGGGGGACAAAGGACATTTAAAAATGTGAATAAGAAATACAGAAATTGTTGGAAATGCTGATTAATTCTGGGCATTGTTAAGCTGGGTGAAGTCAGCTTTAAGAACATCTATCTTGTATATATACCCCTCCTGCAGCTAAGTATGGAAACAATCATGAGCCTGTTCTGATGGGTGTTATAAAACCGATTTTGGTTCTTGGACTGGCAGGCCTTGTTTAATCTGGAATTAAAGGGGCACTTAAATGATTTGATCTTTTCAATTTTTAACTGTATGTGTCTCTTAACTTGGTTCCTATAAGCTACATTAAAATAAAAACTTGGCTTTAAGGTTCTGAAATACAATGTTAAACTCATTTGTTAAGTAATAGATTTTGCTTTTATATCTAAATGTAAGTGGGAGGTATAAATTTCCATGGATGCCTACCACTTTAAAAATTCAATGTAATCATTATGACTGTTAGTCTGTATACATGGAAATCTTTTCCCCCTTCTAGATTCTGAAGGCACCACAAATGGAGCTGCAGTGTCAGTAAGGACTTACTCTCAAATACCTTTAAGATTTGTTCGCTCTCCTGCATTTAAAACACATTTAGTCATGAAAGAAAGTAATGTAGTCTACCTTGCTCTCAAATGGAAAAGAGATAGTTTTATAAATCCTTAGTACATTCCTGGAACATAGTACTGCTCAGTGAATGTCTGATCAATAATTCATTGAACACCTGAAGTTTCTTCCTTATTAAATTCTTCATTTTATTTAGAAAGTAAAACCATGATTCCAACCTCTGATATGCTCAGTTCAGAACATAGTAGTAACCTCAGATAGACAAATCTAAGTAATCAACAAATAAATAAAATTTAGTATAAGTTATTTACATTACAATTATTATTTATTATCATAAAATCTGCTTTATAATTATGAAAGAGCCTCTTTGGGCTGCCTAATAATGTCAATCCTCTCCATACTGTTTCTCTGTGATGGTGCCCCTGAACTCTTTATATAATTTGGCTATGGGAAATAAGTTACGATCTTTATGTCCTGACAACACGGTGGAAACCGTGGCTTACTTTCCACTAGGGATGACTTCTATCTGTGTAACTGAGGGTACCAGGGCAACAGGTATAAGATCATGACTGAGGAGGTATATCTGAACTGTAGCAAGATTAGGAAGTATGAAAGTAGAGTTACAGATTTTGTCTAATCCTACATACAACTCTGATTAACTGATGCTGACCCCAACCTCAAGTAAGACTAAAAAAGTCCTAAAATTGATCATAACCCACAAAAAGCCCATATACACTGATAAACTCTTGGAGAGTGATACATCCAGGTTTTAACATTAAACATGTCTTGGCAAGATCCAAATATTTCTAGTTTGGGGATTAAAAAAAAAAAAAAAAACTGTCCCTAATACTTTGCTGTCACTAATTTTAAAGAAAAACTTTTTAAAAGTTTTGATAATCTCCCTTTTTCTTCTTTGTTCAAAATTATCCTTCTTTCCTGTATAAAGTGCTTTCATTTAATATTTATTATCAATGCTTTACAGATCCATGAATGTTTCAGTATGCCAGATTCAAAAACTTTGTAAGTAAATAGTTTGTGAGAATTTTTAAAAACTGTCCAATTCTTGCTTTTTTTAGGCTCTGCATTTCCAGTTTCCTTCCAGAAAGTATAAGACATGGAGTAACTCTGTTATTTTTGTGTTATTTAGAATGCAGTTGGCTTCAAATAACAAAAGACCCAAGAAATAGTTAAACATACAAACATAAACATAACAAGAAATCCACAGGTAAGGCAATTGCAGGATTCATTAATATAATGATGACAACATATCATCATTTGACCTACTGTGCTCTGCCATCTTGAAATCAATAGCTAGTTCCTTTATTGCAAAAAGGCTGCAGCGATCTGAGGTATCAAGTCCTTGCACAAAAATGTTTCCAGACCAGAAGAAAAGATATCTATTTTCCTTTAGTCCCTTTTTAAAAGTAAAGAATCCCCCACCCAAGCCTCTCAACAAATTTTTCTTTACATTTCACGGACAGAACTGCATTCTATTCACTTTCCTACCCCTAAAGCATCACTGGAAAGTAGAAAAGGGTTTCTGTGGCATCGTTGTGATTGAGACCTAATCTAGATCCACCACCTCGAAGATCGAAGACTGGTCTTGACCTCAGCCTCCTCTCAAGGACACAGGCTTACAACAGGTGATTGGGATTCTACATGTAAACAAGATAGGGTCTCAAGGAATGAGGGTTGAAGTTTTCTGTACAATGCAGGAGTTGGAAAAGGAGAAGATAGCTATCAGCTCGCATTTTATATCCAGTAGAGCACTTTCCACAACAATTAAGATACCTCCATGGAAATGTGACCAATTTTGGCCCTAGAGTTAAGGATCCAAAGTTTGAGCTGTTTGAATGAACTGAACATTATAAGCTTGTAAGAAACCTGGGTTTTATACTATTAACTCCCATGTCCCTATCACCTTTTTAAAAGTCTGGCTTTCAAGAAGAGTTTTCCTCTGTTTCTCCAGCAGTTCAGTGATAGATATGTAATACCTCAGTTGAGTCCCAAATGTCACTCAAAATACCAGTCTCACTTTCCTAGAGTCCTATTTGAAAAGGTTTGTCATTTAAAACAAAAACATAAGCAAAAATTTGAGTGTGATTCCATTTAAAACAAAAATCAGTAGTATTTGCTGAAGGCTTTATGAATTTTAAAGTACATTATCATAAATTTCTCTATCTCTCAAAAGGGAAAAACAAAAACTTAGCTACAATCTTTTCATGGGAAGATGGGAGTGCAGCCAGTTAATTAAGCAATGAAAACAGATTTGGAATCATAGTAACAGAGCATGAATCTGGTGGGTAAAATGGTAGAGTCTAGAGGCCACTGCTATCAATAGAATCACAACTCTAAGATTTAAACCAAGGCAATTTTGTAAATTCTTGATGGCTTTCCAATAAGAGTTCCCAACCTTATGTAACTGATACAAGAAAAAAATATTAATAAACAACCAAGAAAAGCTTTTTTTTTTTTTTTTTTACCTAGAACTGATTTGAGACCATTTAAAATAGTGGAACCTACTGAATGTTGATATATGTTAACCTCTGCCTACTGTTCAGGCATGAATCTGTCTGACAGGACCCAAAGCATAACTGATTACAAATTATCCTTAGTTATTAATGATGATGTTGATTCCAATAAGTAATATTTTTCTCAGTAGGTTTTCTACATAGAAAAGATCTCCAGAGCAATAAAAATTTCTCACAGGATGAAACAGGGTGTGTTTTCTTCTCTCTTTTTAAAAAAATTCCTCTTTAATTATCACATTAAAATAATCCAGACATATATACATAAACCAAAAAAAATTTAAAAAGTCTAAGTAGGCAATGATGTCTTATTACTACTAAATAGGAGCAGCTAGAATATTCACCATTTGTTTATTCACCAATAAATGAGCATGCCCATTTATTATAGTTAGAATGAATACCTAGCAACAATTATTCTAAAAGTAAAACTAAAAAATAAAAAAAAGTAAAGCTATTTTTGTAGGTTTTCCTAGAAATTTCCTGATCTGTAACTTATATAATACTTACTAAGTGTCATGCACAGATCATTCAGTGTCCATATATTTACTCATTTTATTTTCACAAATTTCCAAGGTTGGCACTATTAGTCTGTTTTTCAAATGAGGGATTGGGGTATGGAGGGTAATTAAATTGTCCAAAGTCAAAATGTTAGTAGGTGACATCCAGGAAAATTCCATAACCAAGTTTTTGCATTTAATTATCTTAATATTTGTTTCACAAATAGTTTATCTTGGTGCATACTCCAAAGCATAGTTCAAATCTAGTTATAGGAATGTTTTACAAAAACTATTATTTTCTTAGGTGAGTGCATCATAATAACATTTTACCATATTATCAAACTAAAAATATTTTAGCAACTTTGGTTTTCAGAGTAGTCTGGACATTATATAACTTCTGCCAATATAAAAATAAATATTTGAAAAATTTTTTGCCAAAGGGTGCCTGTTGGCTCAGTCAGTTAAGCATCTACCTTCAGCTTAGATCGTGATTCCAAGGCCCTGAGATGAGGCCCTGCATCGGGCTCCCTGCTCAGTGGGGTGTCTGCTTCCCCATCTCCCTCTCCCCTTGCTCCTCCCTATGCCACTCCCCCTGCTTCTCCCTCTCCCATTGCCCCTTCCCCTTTCTCTCACTCTCTCTCTTGCTTGCTCTCTCTCAAATAAATAAATAAAATCCTTTAAAAAATTAATTGCCAAATAGGCAAAAAATAAATACATATATACAGAGGCCACAATCAAAGTGAATATTTCTGTTTCTGCTATGACAGAGATGTGGCACTGGGCTGACTCTCTCACAGATAACAATTATAAACTCTGAAATTTATTATAAATATATATATATAGTGTGTGTGTGTGTGTGTGTGTGTGTGTGTGTGTGTGTACATCAGTATGTGTGGTGTGGGGTAGCTAGAACAAAAGCAGGGACCCATAGCTCTACCATTTCAAGGTGTCAGGGGATGGGATTCAGTGTTGCATTACTTAATGGAAAGTGAGAGGAAAAGGCTGAAAATGAATAAGGTACAGGAGAAAAAGACCCACACTCTTCATACACACTTCAGCAAAATCTTTGGTTGACACCTGAAATATACTTAGGGGAGATAGAGAGAATCCCGGCATCATGGGGAAAAGCTTAAAAGACTAAAAGGTCAGAGTAGAAATTTCTCCTGCTACCCTCTACAGGAGATACACAGTTTGGAATCTCAAGATATTTACCTGCTAGACCAAAATAAACACTCTTCAGAGAAAGATAACAAAATCCAGTGTCTGTATAGCATGTCATACTCCATTTTTAGAATGTAAGTTAAAAATTTTTCAGTAGTAATGTGAATGAAATAGGAAAATAAGATGCACAATTATAGCAAAAATAGTTATTAAAAACAACTTATGGATTATCTGGGTGTTGGAATTAGCAGTCATTGTATGCTCAAGGAAATATTCTCATAATAAAAAGAACAAATGAAGAATATCAGCCAAAAATGGCAATTTTTATTAAAATCAGAGAACTAAAAGAAACAACATTGAAATAAGAAATATAATGGATGAATAACCAACAGATTGAAGGTGAAGTAGAAAATATCCAATATAAAGAACTGAGAGAAAAATAATAAAAGCAAACTTAACAGACTGTCAGTGCCATACAGGTAATACCAAGTGCTTTAATATATGTTTAATTGGAATCCCATTGAAGGGGTTCAATTTTTTAATTGTAATTTGACTGGATAAGCCACAATTATTTGAAAATCACTTCTTAGAATACCTCATGTATAACTTACCTTAAATAAAGGAACTGTTATTCTAGAATGGTGTGGATACCTTTTAATAATAATACATGGAAAAGACAAAATAATCATCTCGCTTCTTTGCACAGATATAAAGGCCTTCTGTGCATGTACAATATTGTCAAGATGTCTACATGCCCTTAAAAGGATGATATTGCAGCTTTCAGATTGATTATTTCATAGGGCTTATGAGAATGAACTGTCACTGACTCTTTGTAACAAATCGATGATGGCAGACAAAAACACCTGATGTTTGTGGGTATCTGTGTGTGTGTGTGTGGAGAAGTATATAGAAATAGACATAAGTATAGATGTAGAAGTAGATATAGAGTTAGAGATGTGGGTGTACATGTACATATGCATATATATACACACATAGAATCTTAAAACTACAATCCTATGCTGTATAGTTCCAGCATGGTAGTTGGCTCATAGTCAGTGCTCAAACATGTTAAATGAGCAGAACAAGAAACATTCGTGTTTTCGGAGAATTACAACAAAAACTCACTGCTGTTTTTGTTTAAAATGTCTTTGAGAGAGAAACAGTGTTCAAGAGGGCTTATATGAGGTCACAAGCCCTTCATTCTTTCCGTCCTTCATTCTTTCATATTTTTCATTCTAAAACATATCCCTGTGTTAAGTTAGTTACCTAGACTGTAATTGCTTCTTTTGCCCCTATATTTCTCAGTACCCTTCAGCAAATCAGCAAGTTTTACCAGCCTTGCCCTCTTTTTTTCTAGCCACAGAATATGTTTCCTGAACTACTCCTTGGATAATGCACAAAACCTATTTAGAAACAGTCTATGAAGCTGTTGTCACTGTATCTATTTTAAGGAGGTACCACTGAGGATGCTGTTCCTTACTTCGAACAATGTACTCTGTTGAAGCAGCTCAGGAGAAATCTTTGCCAGCTCTTAGTACCAAGAACAGATATTCAGTACTGCCCCTGGGCAAACGTGTTGTGTAACTAACAAGGCTCCCTTTGCATGTGAGTTCCAGAAAGTTAGAGCCAAATTTGAGGTCTACATTTAAGTTAGGTATAGTGTCTATAGTTTTCATTATAGTTTTATGTTAGCGTCTCTTTTTTCTCCATTTTTTCCCTAATCTCCTTCACTTCAGTTCCATAGTGTGCTCTTTGTCATATCTTATGCATCACTATAAAGTATAGTCTTAGTCATAACTAAATATTCCTTAATTTTAATTAATATTGCTGATAGCCACCCAGTTTGTAGGATGGATGACATATACTATCTTATTTTATCCACTAAAATGCTGCTGTAAGTTTAGGTATCATATATTTTATAGTGAAGAAACTGAGTGTCTGACACGTTAAGTCACTTGCCTATGGACCACAAGTATTCTTGGGGAACAGATTCTTGAAGTCCAGTGCTCTTGTCACTAAATCCACAGGTGCCTTTGGAATTAATTCAGAATCATTTTACCTTTGCATAATAACTCAGGCTTACTACAAGAATACTGTACTTATATTTGGAAGACCTCATAGACCACAGATAATTTAGCAATCATTTCTCTGGCACCTTAGGCTCAGTGATCACCCCCTCATGCTTGACCAAGTAATGTAGCTAAAATAATATTTTATCTATATTTTAGTTTTCAATATGTGTTTAGGCCTACTCTTCCATATTTTCTTTACTTTGCCTTGAATATAGTCAAGTAGGTGTCATTCCACCAGGTACCCTCTCTATCAAAAGGAGGTAACTATAAATATCCATATTTAATCTATATTGACTGTATCACACTAGGCTACAAAGTAACAACTCACAAGGAACTCACTAATGTAGTGAGTTTGGAACTTAACCACTCTTTTAATCATTAAATCTGTCATGTCTTTATCCATTTATGACTATTCTGCAGATTAGAAGTAGAAAATAGGGCCTATCTCTAGTTTCATAAATGATGGCCTTACTGAAGACGATTCATATTTAACACAAACAGCAGGTGGCCACTGTCTTTTACTATTTTAAATCAAATGATTTCATTTTGTACACTTGCTGATTTGTCCTTATTATGTGTACTTTGTGTAGAATGTTAAATCTTTGTAAATAACATTAAACATAAAAATGAACTTAATCTTTAAACAATCTATTCAAAATCTGGACATTTTAAATTGGATATAATGCTTTTTGTTCATGTAAGACCATCAAGTCTGAAGGGAGAATTTATATCAAATTAAACTAAGGAACAGTCAATTAAGTATTTTAAAGACTCCATTCAAATGCTAAAATAGGTTCTGAAGGATATTCCAAAAGAAGAGTTCCCAAAATGCTTTGAGCTGTAGCAGCATCTCAGGAACGATTTTGTAATTTCTTTTGCCTTTGATAGACACAGTACTCATTGGACTGTATCAGTTTGGTATGTGTGTTGAATCATACTACTTGAGTTTTGTGCACTAATTTTCTAAACCCCATTAGACAGTAGTAAGCTGCTTTACAGCAAAGATTGTGTCATTGTGCATGTCATTCTCTGTGTCTGACACACATTAGGCATTCATGTAATGTTTACATGCTGAGTAAGTGAATGAATGCCCAAACTTCTCCCTTTCAAAGCATACTTCTTTTGGGGACTTTTTTTTTTTTTTTTAGACCTGTTTTAAGTTCACAACAAAATTAAGAGGCAGGGATAGAGATAATCACCTGCCTCCATTTATGCATAGCCTCCCCCATTACAGACATCCCCAATGGGAGGGGAATATTTGTTACAAGTGATGAATGTATACTGACACATCATAATCAACCCAAGTCCATAGTTAACATTAGGGTTCATCTTGGGTATCATACATTCTGTGGGTTTGGACAGTTGTGAAAGACACGTACCTGTCATTATGGTATTGTACAGAGCATTCTCCTGCTCCAAAAATCCTTTGTAACTTGCCTCTTTATCCCTCCCCCAACTTCTGGCAATCACTGATCTTTCCACAGTCTCTACAGCTTTGCCTTTTCTGGAATGTCACATAGTTGGAATCATATAGCTTGTAATCTTTTCAGATCAACTTCCTTCACCTATTAATATGCATTTATGTTTCCTTCAGGTCTTTTCCTGACTTAATAGATCATTTCTTGTCAGCCATGAATAATAGCCCATTGTCTGGTTGTACCAGTTTATTTACCCATTTATCTACCGAAGGACAACTTGGTTGCTTCTAAGTGTTGGAAATTTTGAGTAAAGCTCCTAAAACATCCATGTGTAAGTTTTTGTGTGGATGTAAGTTTTCAATTCCTTTGAGTAAATGCCAAGAAAATGCTATTGCTGGGTCGTCTAGTAAGGGTATGCTTAATGTAAGAATTGGCCAAACTGTCTTCCAAAGTGGCTGTACTATTTTGCATTCCCACAAACAACAAGAGTTCCTATTGTTCCACATCCTCTCCAGCATTTGGTGTTATAAGTGTTTGGGATTTTGGCCAGTCTAATAGTTGTGTAGTGGTATCTCATTGCTGTTTTAATTTGTATTTCTCTGGTGATATATGATGTGGGGCATCTTTTCATATACTTATTTGCCACCTGTATATATTCTTTGGTGAGGTATCTGTTCGAGTCTATGGCCTATTTTTCAATTGGGTTGTTTGTTTTCTTATTGTTGAGTTTTAAGTGTTCTCAGTATATTTTGGACAACAGTCTTTTATCAGATTTGTGTATTCCAAGTAATTTTTCCCAACCTGTGGGTATCTCCTCATTCTCTTGACATTGTCTTTTGCAGAGCAAAACTTTTTAATTTTAATGAAGTCCAGCTTATCAATTATTTTTTTCATGGATCATGCATGCCTTGATGTGTTTATCTAAGAAGTCATTGTCATACCTAAAGTCCTCTGGAGTTTCTCCTATGTTATCATCTAGAAGTTTTATAGTTTTACATTTTACATTTAGGTCTGTGATCCATTTGGAGCTAATTTTTATGAAGGGTGTCAGGTCTATGTCTAGATTCATTTGTTCACTTATGAATGTCCAGTTGTTCCAGCACATTTGTTAACACTTTGTGCTGTTTTAAAAAACTAAATCCTAGCGCCATATAAAAATTAAATTTCAAAGAAATTAAGATCTAAATTAAAAAGTAAAACTAAAATTTTTTTCAACAAAATAATTTGTGAGTAGATGTGACCTTCCTAAAAACAAGGATACCCAGATGCCATTAATATCAGGGAAAAAATAGAGAGATTTGATTGCCAATCACATGAAAGTGCCTGAAGTACAAAGAATGTTAAGAAGCAATGGAAAATCTATGGTAATTTTATTTTACAAAAGATGGAAAAGGGTTAATATTTGTACTTTATGGTGTGCTTCTGCAAACTAATAAGAAAAAAAAAAAAATGAAAGGGGAGCTCCCTGAAGAAGAAACCAGATATTCAAGAAGGAGGAGAAGGAAAAATAAAAGTAGAAGCAGAAAAATATGGCCTGCCAGAGTAGTAATCAGAAAAATGCAAATATCAGTAAGAATGAGACATCTTCCATTTATCAGATTGGCAAGTGATAAAAAGTTTTATAACATCAAGTTCTGGCAAAGTGGTAGGCCCACTAATATAGGATTTGTGAAAATGCAAATTGATGCAATCTTTTGAAATGTAATTTAAATTAACTTTTAATTAACATTGAAAATTCAAGTATCTCTGACTAAGCAGTTTCACCTTTATAAATCACTCCTCATCAGCTGGAGATCCATGCTCAAGGGTGTTTATCCAGTTTATTTTATTCATCTGTGGGAGAACAATAAAATAAATTATGCTGCAACAGCAATATTGAAATGCTGTGGAGTCATTAAAAAGGATCGAGTAGATCTATTTGTGCTAAGCTAAACAGAGATCATAATCAATAAGCAAATCAACAAGGAAAATAGCAAAGCGTAGGTTTTCATTTTCATGAATATATTTATGTATTAGAATATACAAATGCATTGGCATATATCTATGCAAACATGGAGAAAAAAGAATGGTACACTCTTATAATGATTATCTACTAGTAACTGACGCACTGGATAGTGAGGACAGAAGAGGTTTTTGGCCTTTTATTTCTTAATTTGTTAAAATATTGTAGGATTAAGGATAGTTTTCCCATTATGTTTGTGGAGAGTTACCACTAATTTTCAAATGTAAAAATTTTCCGAAAAGAAAGTACAAAGAGTTTTTGAGATAGATATTTAGATAAATATGTAACATGCTAGTGGAAAAGAGAAAATGGTAGTTTTAGAGGTAGTGGCGATAACAGTACATGCTGCACAGGTCCAAAATCTATCATTCAGAATCCTCCAAGCCAGAGATCTTAAATCTTTGGGAACTCAGATTTTTTTTTTTTTTTCAGATTTTACAAAGGTATGAGGCACGTGGGTGGCTCAGTCAGTTAAGTGTCTGATCTTGATTTTGGCTCAGGTCATGATCTCAGGATTCTGAGATTGAGCGTGAAGGGGCTCCATGCTCAGCAGGGAGTCTTCTTAAGATTCTCTCTTTCCCTCAGCAACCCCCAGCCCGCTCTCTCTCTTAAATTAATAAATACATACATAAAGGTAATAGGGAGTGCTTACCTATTAGGAAGGGGAACATGGAGGGGTTGGGGGGAGGGAACAGAAAAGGACAGGAAGAATGAACAATGAAGAAAGGAAAGTGGAGTGGATAGGGAGGAGGAGAAGGGGGATTTGACACAAAGAAGCGGCCTTGTGTGTGATGCCACCAGCATTCTTTGGAAGTAAACTGTGGCCTTGAACTGTGAAGCAATTCTCATAAATGTCGAATAATCTGGTAGAACCTTGCAGTATGAACCAGAAATACCAGTGACTCTAGTTAGGCACAACCACTAGAATGTCTGTAGTGATGGACAGATGCAATTACCAGAAAGTAAGGTGGTAGCACTGGAAGTTGAGAGAAAATTGTGAATTTGCAGACTTTCCTCATATGCTTCAAGACATTACTGTATTAAAGTGATACTGCCATGTTCCATAACAATTCTGATTTATGATGAAGCTAATATTATTTTCTGGCCTTGCAATAGCTTTATCTCAAAATTACAGAGCAGTTTCTCATCTTTATTTAGCCTCTGAGGACAGCTTGGCAGAAATTTGCCCAGGAGGCTCCTGGGCAACCCACTCACACCCACGCGTCCCAGCGAATGCCACTCACAGATGGCCGATTTCCCCCACAAATGTGATTTTGTCAATCATCAGTGAATCAAACCCAGAGATTTATCTTATGAAACCTTTGTCCTGAAGTGACACTGTAAATGTGAGATCTGTTGACTGAAACTTTTGCTCTTGGTTTGGCAGAACCTTTCCACCAAATAAGGAAAACATTTATTTTTTATCCTAAATAAGAATATGAATAAAGGGAAGTTCTATAACATAACTTACCAAGCTCCAAAAGTGTTCCATTTTTGGCTTTTACTCCCTTTTTAAATATTTTGCTTTGGCCTGGCATGTCATCTTACTGTTTAGTTGGTCTCCTCTGAGTCAACAATAGATATGTAATTCAATTCTCTGAGGCTATTATTCACTGAGAAGTCACTGGCTATAGACCTGGAAGATTACTGCATATGGAGACAGGTAACAACTGTATGTTAGTGAAATTGAGCATAAGCTAGGAGCTACACATATAAATCTGATGCAAACCAAGGCAAAAGAGAAAGGAAACTACTGACACTTTATTAAAAAGCATCCTAACTGAGCTCTTGGCTTAGGATTGCTTTGAAAGGTGACTTGGTATCTAACAGTAACTTAGAGTAGGATTACAGACTGATTAAACAATTCAAATGGAGGAAGTGACAATGCAGACAACACTTCATCTATTACTCATTTTTATAGTCTAAGTATTTCCAGATTCCTAGAACATTCTGTGTTTTTTTTTTCTGCACTGTAGAAAAACTGAAAAGTCTTCACAAAAGCACAGTTACAAATAAAGTTTATATCCAACCCTAGTATTATTTTGTTAGTTTAAACCAATATTTAAGAACCTGGTATTACAGTTTGGTATTTTTCTTTCATTTTAAGTTTTTTAATAGACCAGTGTATTGCCGTAAATAAGAGATGACTACACAGAAGCCATTATGTTTTAGATGTGCCTTGAGACAACTCTCATTATTCAGACTTCTGCCTTTTTAGTTCCACAGGGGGTCTTATAAACCTATTCCTACTTGACATGCTTGCTTTCAAAATCTTATAAAGGTTGGAGTAGTGAAATAATAACCACTTTGCCAAGAATTTAAATGGTGCTGTAATTTGGACTGAAGGCTCAAGGCCTTCTTTTCCTCTCATCAAGTTTTCCCTATGTCTTTGTTAAAAAATGTCACCACAATATGCCATACTCAAGTCATTGTAACAAAGGGACCTTGAAGGTCTTCATAAGGAGATAATTACTAACAACTCTGGTTGCAAGTTGCAAAGCCAACTTGAGCTTGCTTTAGTTAAAAAGAAAGCTAGAACTTACAACAATATAGAAAGGTCTCATGAAAACTTATTATATAAATGCCTGGAAATGTGAATAGGCAAGCCATCACACACTGTAGCTTTCTCTGTGATTCTCTTCATATCTTTGTTCTTTCTTCTCTGTAGATCTTTTTTCTGGCTTCTCATTCCATGTGACAGAGGATTATCAAGTCATGCTTCCCAAGACTATTACATTTCTAAGAGCAATATTGAACTACAGTCTGTTAGAATAAAATTTTAAAAATATAGGGTAGAATTTCACTGGTCTAGCTTGAGTCAGGTATCTACCCCTTATCCAAGCAGGTATGGTCAGAGAGGTGTCTGCTTCTCCTTCTCCCTCTGCTGTTCCCCCTGCTTGCACTCTCTCACTCTTTCTCAAGTAGATAAATAAATAAAATCTTAAAAAAAAAAAAGTTAAAAAAAAAAAAGAAAGTTTCCACTATGTATAGGAAGTGAGGGAGGGGTAGCTCACTTAAGAACCTTAAAAGATGGGCGCCTGGGTGGCTCAGTGGGTTAAGCCGCTGCCTTCGGCTCAGGTCATGATCTCAGGGTCCTGGGATCGAGTCCCGCGTCGGTCTCTCTGCTCAGCAGGGAGCCTGCTTCCTCCTCTCTCTCTCTGCCTGCCTCTCTGCCTAATTGTGATCTGTCTCTGTCAAATAAATAAATAAAATCTTTAAAAAAAAAAAAAAAAAGAACCTTAAAAGATATAAACTCTGGGATTTGTCTACTAAATCATCTTCGTTAGATTCTCCACAGGTAAACACATGCTTTTTCCCACACATGCCATTCCAATGATGCCTTCATACAACGTAGACAACTATTAAGATGGTCCTCAATGATTCTTACCTCTTGCTAACCATGTCCTTCCTCTTGGATGTTGGATGAACCTGTTGACTGGCTCTTATTTTATCTTTTTTAAAGATTTATTTATTTATTTCAGAGAGAGAGAGAGAAAGAGTGTGTGTGTGTGTGTGCATGTGCAAGTGTGGGGAAGGGCAGAGGGGAAGAATCTTCAAGCTGACTCCCTGCAGAGCAAAGACACCCCCCCCACACACACACACACACAAAGAGGGGCTCAGTCTCAGGACCCATAAGATGGTGACACGAGCCAAAACAAAAAGTTGGATGCTTCACTGACTGAGCCACCTAGGTGAACCTAATTACTGGTTTTTAATCAACAGAATATGACAAAGGGTATGATATGTCTCGTCTGTGATTAGATTACAAAAGACTCTGACATCTGTATTGGCAGAAAATTCCCTTTATTGACTTTTTTGATTTGTGTGCCTTGATGAAGCAAGCTGCCATACTGGGGAGGCACACATGGCAAAAAACTGAGGATAACCTTTGACCAACAGCCAGCAAAAAATGGAGACCCTCAGTCCACTGACTGATGAAACACTGAACCTGCCAACAATCACATGAACTTGGAAGCAGATCCTTCTCCAGTTAAGCACTGAGATGAGCACAGCTCTGGCATTACCTTGAATACAACCTGAGAGATGCTGAGACAGAGGACCCAGCTCAGCTGCGCCCAGACTCCTCACTCACATAAGTTATGAGATAATAAATGTGTGGTGGTTTAAGTCGCTAACCTTTCAGGAAACTTGGTATGCAGTGATAACTAATGCATAAACATGATCTGTTTATCCTGTCTACAACTGCAAATGTACTTATTCATCCCCGACCATACAAAATGACCATCAAAAATCAGGAAATGATTCTTAATCTGGAGGCAGTACCTTTGAGCTATTTTGTTCCCGGTCGATAACTCTCTGGATGTCATCCATTCTTCCTCTGATTTAATTTTTACTTAGTCCAAGATGACTTCTCTTTAAATGATAAACATAAATTGATTTAACAAACATTTACTGAGAACCTATTACTTGGCAAACATTATTTTAAGCACCTGGGGTATATCAGTGAACAAAAACATACAAAGATCTTTACTATTATAGATTTACGTCCTGGCATAGGAAGACAGGTGAGGGGGGGGGGGAACCCAGACATAGTAAATGGCATTTCATTAAATCTGAGATGGAAATATTTTCACATTTTTTTTTTTAATTTTTTATTTTTTATAAACATATATTTTTATCCCCAGGGGTACAGGTCTGTGAATCACCAGGTTTACACACTTCACAGCACTCACCAAATCACATACCCTCCCCAATGTCCATAATCCCCCCCCCTTCTCCCAAACCCCCTCCCCCCGGCAACCCTCAGTTTGTTGTGAGATTAAGAGTCACTTATGGTTTGTCTCCCTCCCAATCCCATCTTGTTTCATTGATTCTTCACATTTTTTATACATCTAACAATTGATAGCATGCCACAGTTTGATTGGCAGCTTTTCTTCTTTTTCAATTGTGCCTAAAATAATGGTACATCTTCAACTGTTGATTTTTAGATTTGCTGGAATACTGTAACATATAGCATTATGTATACAATGTATATATACAGTGTATTAGAAAGTATAATAGAAAATATATATAGTGTGTTATAAAGCATGAAGAGTCTGAAAAAAAAATTGAGTCAAGGTTGGGTAGAGATTGGAAGAAGAAGTTGGTAATATTAAATAGGGTGGTGTGGAAGAGCTTGTTCTGACTTCTTAAAGAGGACCCATTTGAGCAAAGTCTTGAAAGTGTGAGGGAGGAAGCTAAGCAGATACCCAAGGAATAGTACTGCAGCCAGAGAGACCAGCTAGAGGAGAAGCCCTAAGGCAGAAACATGCTGGGAATTTTCAAGGGTGATCCACTGGCTCCTGTGGCTGGAACATACTTAGCAAGAGAGAGAGAAAGGGAGGAAGGCAGTGAACAAATTAATGGGAGGGTGCTCAGGTAAGGCCTTAGAAATAGATGTGAAGCCTGTGGCTTTTACTTTGGATAAAGCGAGAAGAGTCATTAAAAGACTTAAGATGAGTGAAGATCCGACTTAAGTTTTAAGAGTCACTCTGGCATACTGTGTTGCGAGACTCAAGCAAAGGTTCCGCTATTATTTTATCATTTGCATTTAACACTAAAAATATTGTAAGATGAGTTCCTCTTCCTTTTGGTTCATCTCACTTCAGTGTTTGTGTGAAATTAAAAAAAAAAAGTTGTTTACTCTTCATGGTTGATGTAAACAGACCTGTTTTTACTTTGGTTACATATATTTTGTTGAAAAGGAATGAAAGATACGAAGATTTTGTCTTTTTATGCTTTTACTGAAGGTTTATTGGACATGAAGATAAAAAACCCATATAATTTCTTTCCTTAGCATACTTTTATGAATAAAAATTATGTACCATATTTATGTAGCATGAGTTACATTCTATAACAAAATACTCCCTGATTGTGTACCATCTATCAGTTGTATTACCTGTCAGTAATTCCATAGGAAAGCGTAAAATCTAATGAGTTCTTTCCTGTTAGAATCTCATCTTCATCCTTCTTTCCTTATTCCTCTTTTTGCAACTGCAACTGATCTCATGGTTGCTATATGCTGAACTCTCACCAATCTCCTAAATTTAGGTTCACATTTCCACTGACCATCAAAAATCTCCACCGAGGGGCGCCTGGGTGGCTCGGTGGGTTGGGCCACTGCCTCAGGCTCAGGACATGATCTCAGGGTCCTAGGATCAAGCCCGGAGTTGGGCTGTCTGCTCAGCGGGGAGCCTGCTTCTCCCTTTCCCTCTGCCTGCCTCTCTGCCTGCTTGTGATTTCTCTGTCAAATAAATAAAAAAAAATCTTTAAGAAAAAAAAGAAAATCTCCACCGGTAAGTTTTATAGAAACTATAAATATACTGTACTTAGAACTAAATTTAGCACCATCTACTCATGAACTTCCCCCTACTCTATCCTCTGTTAACTTAAACTCATTTCTCTCCCTCATCCTAATTTACCAGTTCACTTAAAACATCCTAGTAATGATCATTAAGAGTTATTAAAATGCTAATATATATATGCACACATATATAATGTTATATAATAAATATAATATGTATACTTCTGTCTATAATCACTGTTATTACTTAGTTTGGGCCATCAATTTTCCTCAGGTAGACAAATTAAGAATTGTCCCAAAGAGATCTAAGCTTGATTACAAGTTCTCCTTACTGTTTTTAAAAACAAAACAAAGGAATCTTTGGCCTGCTACCCCATCTGCAAAACAAAGAAAAAGTTTCAACTTTGTAGAGATTTACTGAAAGCAAATTCCATTGTGCTTTACATCTAGTAAGAGTCAGTAACAATTGCTATAGAATTGTGTGTGTGTGTATGTGTGTGTGTGTATAATTTTTGCTATAGTAATCTTTTACGGATCATATTTTAAATAAAAATAGATTTGAAACCACCTGTTTTTGGATGATAGAAGTAGGAATATTTTATTTATAACTTAATAAGATCAACTTGTATCACTTTTTTAGTAAAAAATAATCTTTTAAAGTTCCAGTTAAATCAATCAAAAGTACTTCCTTCCAGTCTTACTAAAATTTTAAGTTCTTAGTCACAAGAGAAAGAACAGGCCACATGAAGGCCGTTTGTTTCTTGAGGTAATCATTATATTAAGCATTCTCTTTTTAAAATTCACCACATCAATATTTGTCATCTTCTCAGGCACCTGGGTGGCTCAGTGGGTTAAGCCGTTGCCTTCTGCTCAGGTCATGATCTCAGGGTCCTGCAGTTGAGTCCCACATCAGGCTCTCTGCTCAGCAGGGAGCCTGCTTCCACCCCACAACACCCCCCCGCCCGCCACCCCTGTCTGCCTCTCTGCCTACTTGTGATCTCTCTCTCAAATAAATAAATAAATAAATAAAATCTTAAAAAACTACATTTGTCATCTTCTGAAACTATCACTATCAATATACCCAAAATGGTCAGCTACTTGGTAAAATAGTAAATAGTGAGCAAATGATTAAATAATGATTTCCTATCATTCAAGATTCTCTTTGGAATTATACTGGGCACTAAAACTCTTGTAAAGAATAGTGGCTTCTCAAGATGTTTGTTGTAAATAAGTTAAAGAAACACAAAATGCCCTAGAGAGGACTAGCACAGGGTCATGGCTCAAAGTTCAGGTTCCTGGGGCACCTGTGTAGCTAAGTCAGTTAAGCGTCTACCTTCAGCTCAGGTCATGATCCCAGGGTTCTGGAATTGAGCCCCACATCAGGCTCCCTGTTCCTGAGGGAGTCTGCTGCTCCCTCTCACTGTCCCTCTCCCTCCCTGTCCCTCTCCTCTGCCTCCCTCTCCCTCCGCCTGCCGCTCCCCCTGCTTGTGGTCTCTGTCAAATAAATAAATAAAATCTTTAAAAGTAAATAAATAAAAATAAAAGTTCAGATTCCTGATTCTCTAATTATACCATTATGATGAGGGTGACTATAGACAACCCCTATTTGTGCATGTATAAAATGCATGGGGATTATGCTACCTGATGACAGGGCTGCTGTGAGTATTAAACAAACAGTCCATAAATGTTAAATATTTTTTCACACTTGGGAGACACACAGAGAACACCTACATGTTAGATTGTGAATTTCTGCAGTTAAAATAATATATTCAAATGGTTGACCTCAGTGTTCCTCGAAGGGTTTCATCCTTCTCTTTAACAATAATGTGCCCAGTAATTAGTGTTTCGTGGATTAAAATGTAAAAGTTGCTGTACAAAAAGGCTAAGATTTGGAGTCCAGAAAGACCAGACATCCTAGCAGGACTGCTGTACCTTCCAAGGAGTTCAGCTTTGGTTACAAGTTGATTCTTATTGAATACAGTAATAACTCTCAAAAATGATGTTAAGTTTTAAATGTACAACATTCAGCACAAAGCCTGCTGCATAGTACCAGTTAATATTGTTTTCCTTCCATGTTTCTTTTTGCCATTCACTCTCCAAGAAGTATTCTAGGAGGAAACATAGCTAACTTGCAAGAATGTGGAGTAAAAAGGATCCAAGCATTTCATAAATTAGCCTACCTTCAAGGGTCCCTTCCAACCCTGACATACTGTGAGCCTATGATTCTAATTCCGGAAATAAGTAGGTAGGAAAGAGTGGTCCACAGGTCCCCACACCAAAATCCGAGCTGGTGCTACAAGTTTTTATGCAAACCTAAGCATGTCATGGATTTCGATGATCATTAATTCCTATCTTGCTGATTTCATCTTGAACGCTAATAGTCTTGAGGGGAGAGAGATCAAGGATTCTGCTTGCCCTCAGGGTAGTCATGATTAGAGGTCAAGGGCACTTTGTTGACCATATGTTACTATACATATAAGCAAGCCTATAGAGGAAAACATTTTCTTTCCAGATCTTTGAATGCTCTCCTTCCATATCAGTTGAGTCCCCGGATCTTGCAAGAAATTAACACTTGAGACAAGTCTTAGCAACTCTCTCCCAGTTCCTTGCACTTCTTTGTGCTTCTCTCTTGCTACTGATTTTTCATATTCCTAGGCCAGCTTTCCCTCACAGTCAGGATGTGAAGAGCCAACATTGAGAATGAGCTCAAGAGAGACAGAAAGAAGTCCCTTTAACAAAAATAATGGTTTTACCTGAAAAACATCTCTATCAAAGCAAAGAGAAGTTTCCAAAATGTTGAGCCTAGCCTTTTAGGAAATTAAATTGGAGTTTGGAGTAACATCCCATCCAGTGATAAAGTATTAATCATTACTCTTGTCTTACTTCATCTTGTGTATGTATATATATATACATGTGTGTGTATATATACACACAGACTTTGGGACTGCACACTGTTGTGTGTGATTAGTCAAAAATAGGGACCTGATATTCAGGTCATCTGTGTCTTAGGATCTGCCCCTCTCTCTAGTTTCCAGTAGCCTTTTACTGAACAAAAGTAGTTCAAAGAACATGTAGCAGTGTTCACTAATGACAATGTGTGGCTCTATTGGGAAGTGTGCCGTCCTGCTTCCTCAGTTCAGAAAATTAAAATCAGAAATACAAAAATGGAGGAAATGATGATCAAATTTCAGAATTCTTTGGTTTAATTCTAGTGCTAGATTTGCATTTTCCTGAAACTGTTTAGATGCCAGTTCTGCAGTGAAATATCTGTCTAACAGGAGGCTTTAGAGAACAGATGCAAAAGAGATTAGACTTTGCCTTAAAACAACTTGCCATTTGCATTTGGGGATTGAAAAGGGGTAGGATTAACTTGTGGTATTGGCCCATATAATACCCATTTGGTTTCTCCTGAGATTTATTTCCATTTACTCTGCTCTAGTACAATCCTTACTATTTCAATAAATGGTTAATCTCATTCTCTACTAGGGTGAGTCCTGTTTGAAGCACACTGTAGTCCATCTGCCAACAATAATGCTTAAATAATGAAAAACTGGCTTTTATCATTACAAAGCCCTCTAATGGACCGATTAATTTCAGAATTGTCTTTTACGGATTCTTTCTATTCTATACTTGTACAGATTCATTTTGATAACTCATGGTCCAGATTCTCACTGCAAATTTAGTGAAATTATTTCAGATACCCAAATTTATATGTACAACAATGGAATACAAAACAAAATAGGCACTAGAATTGATCATTATTTTATAACCACAGTACTGAAAATGTCAACTAAGGAAAAGAAATAAATAAGGGGAACAAGTAACTATGCCCCACAAATACTTCTTGAAAATAAGCAAAAATGTAGAGTTTCTAGCTGTAATAAAATTATGCTACAGCTATGTTAATAGACCATGTTTTCATTAATTTGACTCTTGTTCTGTACCAACAAGCCAACCTTGAAACTGTTAAAACCATTGATCCTCATTTTCCTCATCTGTAAAATAAGGGATTGATTCAAATGATCCACAAGGTCCCTTTCAGATCTGTAAGTGTGTTTCTGAATGTACGTGTTCTGCTACATTAGCTACAAAGTATAAAGAGTTACTGTAAACAGTTATAATTAATATTTCTTTTGTATAACTACTCTAAAGTTTTTTCCTTTAAAGTTTAGCTGTCTAGCACCTGCAACTACTGTCAACATATGTTGACAGTATCATTATTACCATCCTCACTCTGATATTTTCTTATGGTGAAAAGTAAAAGTATGGCTGTAATGAAATATCTCCAGCTCCTGTCAGTTTGCTCTCTGGTCCCACCTACTCACTCCTGGGTCATTGCCTATGCTGCTTCCTCTTCTTGGGGCACTGCTGCTCAGAATCTTCCTGACCAAGACCCCACATTTTCTGGCTAGCTTTAACTTATTTTCCATGACTCATTTCAAGTCAGCTCCCATAGCAGTCTGAATCTGGCCTTCTTGTACAACACGTTGTAAGCACCTATTTAGGTCTCTGTCCCTACTATACTGTTAGTTTCATGAGGGTGAAGACCAACTTCTTATTTGTCCTTATCGCTGCCAATGATCAGTGCAGTGCCTGAAGCAAGGCCCTAGTGAGTAAGTGCTGCTAGCAGAGAAAGACAGACAGAAGTGGGTGGGTGCACGTCACAGTATAGGGAGACAAAAAGAGAACAGAAGGGCAAGGCCGGTTAAAGCACTTAAAGATTAGATGCTCAGATATATTCTGGGGTATCTATGAGCTCTAGGAAATAGAAATACAACCACATCTAGGAAATACAACCACATCATGGGGTTATCATTCCCTGGGAAGTACTGAGGGATTAGGAGTGGGGAGGAACTCAGAACATTACTAATTCCTGGGCAACTTTAAAGAAAACTATAGCAAAAGTAGTTAGAAGCTGTCTTTTCCCACAAACTACCCAAACATTTAGATCATCAAATTTCAGAAAAGGAAGGGAGGGAGAGTATTGTTTATTTGGGCACAGTTTGCTAGCCTCTGAAACATACTTCAGAAGTGATAGTTTTTGAAAATGCAAGCAAACTATTTTTTCCATAATCTCACTGATATGTTAATGGATGTGGAAGAATCAAGTACAGAATCAAGTACAAAGAAGCAATTGAAATGGAATTTTTCTGAAAACTGAAAAGTAAAAGTTTACATTAAGGCAAATACCCTAGAGTAATGTGTGAATGGGTATGAATGTATGACTACCAAAGTGTGGCTATTCTTATTTTATTAGGGGGAAGAGGTTAGCAGGTGGTCTAAGGGGGGCATGGGTGTGCCACAAATGAGTCAACACAGGAATTAAATGGACATCAGCAAAATGGACAAACAGCAACTTCTTTGCAGTTTTAACAAGGGCCTGCTGGTTTATCTAAATATTCATCTGTGAAAAAACAAATAAAAGCTGTGAGCAGAAATACCAGGCCCCCTCTCCCCGCTGAGCCTGCAAGCCTATTAACAGGAATAAAAGAGGGTGGGAAGTGTGATGAGGATGCCAGAATGGGACTTTGCCTTGCAAGTAGCCACCTGCCTGTACAGAACAGCTCCTCATGCTTACAGATAACTGAAGGGGTCTGATGTCATTTGATTTTACTCTTGTCTACCTCTGGCTATCTGACGCAGAAATATTAAAAATATGGGCTGGTAAAGGCTGAAAATACTGGTTTGTTTCATAAGAAGGAACCGCAATCAACAAACATCTATTCTTCTCAGGTGGGAGGCATATCTTCTTGGATTTCTCAAGTATTCGCCTGAGGAATTTTAGAGAAGCAGCATCATCTCGTCAGTTAACTGAATTAATTGAAAAGCCACATGGTGAATTTGAAATGAATGTGTATAGTATGTAAATATAATGAGAAAAATGTAAAATTGCATAGCATTTTCGTAATTGTATAACGTTTCTTCAAATATAGTAACAGCGAGCATGAGCTTACGGGGAAGGATATTCTGCTAGCATGCAAAATAATGGACTACCTTTATGAAGAATAATGTGGTCAGATAGTCCATGTTGAAAAATAAAACTTAAATAATATCTCAAAGGTTAAATCTTTACAGGCTCACTCAAAAATTCTGTGATAAATCTAGGTCCCCCAGACCTTATTTGAAATATTTCACCAGCAAATGTCTCAGCTGACCACTGGTTGTTTCATACACTCTGTGGATTCAGAGTTGATGCTTGGGGCACTTACTGTTTTCCTCAACTTCTTTCTGAAACCAATGCCCAGTTTTCTGACAGAAAAAGATGGGGAGACAAAAAATTCTAGCAGCAATTCTTCAAAATCTAGCCCATAATGGACTCCATGTGCTAAATAAAACTGAGATACAGTGGAAGTGGTTTCCTTGGCAACAATAGCTACAAAAGTAATTTTCCAACTTGGAGAGCTCTTCGTGCATTTTTTACAGTAGATGTTCAAGTGGCGCAAGTAACAAAATCAAGAGTAAGTGATGGAAATAAGGGATGGTTCAGCCCCTTGATGTGGACAGTTTGGTTAAACCAGAGCAAACTGGGAGTAGAATAACAGGTTATGTGTTATAAAAAGCTGAAATGGAAAAGAAATGAATTATTTAGCTTGGTTCGAGGAAATAAAGGTAGATATGAAATTCAGAAAAGAAAATTTCATCTGTCAGGAGAAATATCCCAAAGAGAGAAAGAAATGAGTTAGCAGTTTGGTTACATATTCCAGAATAGCCTCTGAAAAGAAGTTAGGCAAAACTCTGTCCTCCAGGATATTGGACAAGTGAATCACTACAAAACATTAAAGGCAATATTAGAGCAAGCCATACTATTCCCAAAGGAGTGTAGCGATTTACTCTCTTCTAGACACTAACTGCTATGATTATTTGGCTCACATAATCTGTGATAATTTTTTTTTTAAGGGAAAGAAAAAAATGTAAGTGTAACCTAATCCATGGGATCTCTCTAAAGAGAAAGCAAATAATAATGAGCTGGTTTTTATCTTTAAAAACAAAATGAGCAGGCTTCTGAAAACTCTTCAAACAGGGCATATTTTCTGAGCTTGTGAGAGTGATGAAGAGTCCAACTATTGTTCCAGGAATGTTCTCTGTTAGAGCCTACAGACCCTTAGCACCCTATTAGCAAACATGGCTAGGGCAGATGTGCTTTAAGGCTGACAATTGCAGGTGAAGCATTTCGACAAATCTTCAGCATCTCCGAGAACATATTAAGAGCCACTTGCTCCTTTGAGAGGGTCATCATTTACACTGATGCCTGGTTCGACAGTAAACCCAGGGGTTCCCAAGACAGGGTCTCTATCCTCTCAGGGGAGAAGGACAAGTCTGTTCTTATGCACCTTGAGTTCAAATGTCTCTCACTCCACTAAAAACAAAAATACAATTTCTGACAACAGAGGAACCATTTACCATAGATTAAATTACAGTAATACTTAACATGTGTCAAGTGCTTCCAGTGCCTTATCATCAATCTTCTCAACAATGCTATCTGCCTAGTTTTACCAATCAGGAAACTGACTGCAGCTCAAGAAATTTTCTCTCTCCCTCTCTTTCTCTCTAACTTGTTTGCCTCAACAGTAAAAGCCTAAACCAGGATTCAAACTCAGCTAGGCATACCTCCAGTGCTCTTTTTCACTTGGCTACAGTTTCTAAAGTTATTCCCAGGTATTCAAAGTCTTGCACAATTTGATAGATATTTTTACTCTTTTTGTTTGTTTGTTTGTTTAAAGATTAATTTATTTATTTGAAAGAGAGAGCATGCATGAGCAGTGGGAGGGGGAGAGTGGGAGAGAAAAAGAGATAGAGAAACAGACTCTCTGCTGAGCAGAATCCAAGGACACTGGATCCCAAGACCCAGAGACCATGATCTGAGCCAAAATCAACAATCCGATGCTTAACTCACTGAGCCACCCAGGCATCCCATTCCATTTTTTCCTATCACTCTTTATCATATGTCCTACGTATAAGATGAAATTAACCTCTTGCAGTTCCATATATGTTTTCTGTACTTTCCTATATTTATCTTTGCACATAGTAACCATCCCCAACCCATTTCCCTATGTCAAATCTTAACTGGTTTTTAAAATCTCATTCAAGTACTTCTAATACATACTTCTAATCCAAGTACTTCTCATCCCTAAGTTCTCATGAAGAAACAATCTAAAAAAAAAAAAAAAAGAAAAAAGAAAAGAAAAGAAAAGAAAGAAACATATTTTCCTTTGTTGTCCTTAAACAGCATAATATTTTTTCTCATTTAAATAACATTTATCGGGCGCCTGGGTGGCTCAGTGGTTTAAGCCGCTGCCTTCGGCTCAGGTCACGATCTCAGGGTCCTGGGATCAAGTCCCATATCGGGCTCTCTGCTCAGCAAGGAGCCTGCTTCCGTCTCTCTCTCTCTGCCTGCCTCTCTCTCCATCTACTTGTCATCTCTCTCTGTCAAATAAATAAATAAAATCTTAAAAAAAAAAATAAATAAATAAATAAATAAATAAATAACATTTATCACTCAATGTGGTCTAAGCTCTCCATTGCTCAGGGATCTCTGTTACCAGCTTCTATTTTGTGGTGGTCTCTATGTCTGATTTAATTTACTTTCTTATTTAGTATCTTATACATAGTAACCGATGAAAATATTTTTGCTGAATCATTTCAATAATCAATAAATCCCAAATGATCCATTTAGAAGTCATTCTCAGGTCTTCCTCCTCAGCATCATTGCAGAGGTGGTATGTATGATATGAACTGCTTGAGTAGTTTATGAAAAATATATTTTGTTGATGGTTATATATGGCTTTATGGGGCATCTACTAAAAATTCCAAAGTATTATTTTTTTTCTGCCCCATTTTTCACACGTTCCTTTCCTTTGAAATAGCATAGCATCTCAAGATGGTCAGGAAGTTGGAAACTGTCAGAAACAGTGACATCTTGTGGTCCAGTGAAGGGGTTGTTCTGGGAGGCAGATGGAAAAATATAACATATGGCAGAAGACCCTCTCATCTTGAAATTCTCTCAACTGAT
The DNA here is from genome assembly GCF_022355385.1 of Mustela nigripes. Taxonomy (NCBI): domain Eukaryota; kingdom Metazoa; phylum Chordata; class Mammalia; order Carnivora; family Mustelidae; genus Mustela; species Mustela nigripes. Next base: position 164,775,275 of record NC_081557.1, on the reverse strand, counting down.
AATGTCTTTGAATATTAGGCCGTTAAAGCCATGGAAATGAATCATAGAAAACAGTGCAAAAAAAAAAAAGTGGGAGGGTAAAAAATAATATTCAAAATAGCAACACCTTATTCCATGGAAATTGAGACTGAGTGAGTCTATTTTTAAACAATGAGCCTCCTACTTATGAGCCTTAGGAACCTCATAATCAGTGCAAAAGTCTGGAAATTTACTGCATGGTGAATTTGTCAAAATTTTTGACAAAAATAGATGCTCATGTTGATAAATTACATATATGAATTAATCAATATGATATCAATAATTAAGATAAAGAAGTCAACAAGTTAGTTGCATATTTAATATGCATTATAACCCCTGTTTTAAATTAGTCCCTCATTTGATCCCTATGACGCCCACGGGATGATGATTTTTAGTCCCCTCCTGCAGAGAAGGAAACTGAGGCTCCTAGCAGATGCCTTCCAGCAACTGCTGTCATTGCATGGGTAAGATTTTTCAAAACAGGTCTTTTCACTACTCAATCGACCATCCAACACTGCCTCCAAACATATGAAATGAAAAATTCAACATGCATATGGAGAACATTAATAAACTTCAAAACATCAGATGAAGTATGTTAATAGGTAAAGGATTTGGCTATGTACATTGAAAACTCAGCTGCCTCTTCTTCACTGGGAAACTACTGTCTGCACACTCTGAGTCAATTACAGGCTTGCTGATTTGTATCATGGGCCTTTATTATGGTTAATAACTTGACAGAAAATATTTAAGATGATTGACCAAAAAAAAATCACATTATCAGGACTATATATGCAATACTTCAATTTAGAAAAAAAATACACCCAAAATGAAAAGCTGCTATCAAATATGAATCAGAGATACTGGTACACAACTGAAGCAATATATATAGATAAATGAAATAAAGCAAACTGAAAATAAATGCTAGGATTTCCAACAGAAGAAGAGAGAAAGACCAAGGACAAGCATGGCCCATACGTATAGCCTGCATAACTTGGGCATTTATGCATGCTCAGAGTGAGTGAAGAACTGAGGGATAAAATCTGTGAGCTTCAACATCATATAATCCAGGAGAGATGCAGGAGGAATCTCAAGTTCTCTCACTAGTGAGTGGACCAGTCAGGTGTTCACCTGTGCTAGCTATTTCATAGCTGCCTCTTCTCTCCTTGACAAGGTGAGATCACAGAAAAAGAAAGCCCACCATTGCAGAGAGAAGTGACAGGAATTTTGCTGGGATAAAGGTAGGACACCTGTTTTTACCCGGCACTAGGACTGAATGTGAGTCTGTGTTGGGCATGTGAACTCAAGCACTCCTAGTGAGCATGTGTACAGAGAAAGTCCTGGGTGACTACATGTGGTACATTCTGTGGAGTTTGCCGAGGTTCCAGATATCTTGTTCCTAGGCCTTTCTCATGTTTCTTCTACCTAGAACAAAGTTTCATCTTCCTTCTTCTCTTCTCCTCATACCTGATGGCTTCACCTGGTTGATTTGCCACTTAAATCTCAGTTTACACATTAGTGACACCCAAGGCTGGGTTAGATCATCCACTTTGGGAGCCCCCAGTGCTCTATAATAGTAGCATGCATCACACTACATCACTGTATTTTATTGTCTATGGCCTTCATTCTCTGAGAACATATTATTTGAGCACCTATGACATAAAAGGGATTTTTTTTTTAATTTTTTATTTTTTATAAACATATATTTTTATCCCCAGGGGTACAGGTCTGTGAATCACCAGGTTTACACACTTCACAGCACTCACCAAATCACATACCCTCCCCAATGTCCATAATCCCACCCCCTTCTCCCAACCCCCCTCCCCCCGGCAACCCTCAGTTTGTTTTGTGAGATTAAGAGTCACTTATGGTTTGTCTCCCTCCCAATCCCATCTTCTTTCATTTATTCTTCTTCTACCCACTTAAGCCTCCATGTTGCATCACCACTTCCTCATATCAAGGAGATCATATGAGAGTTGTCTTTCTCTGCTTGACTTATTTCGCTAAGCATGATACGCTCTAGTTCCATCCATGTTGTTGCAAATGGCAAGATTTCATTTCTTTTGATGGCTGCATAGTATTCCATTGTGTATATATACCACATCTTCTTGATCCATTCATCTGTTGATGGACATCTAGGTTCTTTCCATAGTTTGGCTATTGTGGACATTGCTGCTATAAACATTCGGGTGCATGTGCCCCTTTGGATCACTACATTTGTATCTTTAGGGTAAATACCCAATAGTGCAATTGCTGGGTCATAGGGCAGTTCTATTTTCAACATTTTGAGGAACCTCCATGCTGTTTTCCAGAGTGGCTGCACCAGCTTGCATTCCCACCAACAGTGTAGGAGGGTTCCCCTTTCTCCGCATCCTCGCCAGCATCTGTCATTTCCTAACTTGTTGATTTTAGCCATTCTGATTGGTGTGAGGTGATATCGCATTGTGGTTTTGATTTGTATTTCCCTGATGCCGAGTGATATGGAGCACTTTTTCATGTGTCTGTTCGCCATCTGGATGTCTTCTTTGCAGAAATGTCTGTTCATGTCCTCTGCCCATTTCTTGATTGGATTATTTGTTCTTTGGGTGTTGAGTTTGCTAAGTTCTTTATAGATTCTGGACACTAGTCCTTTGTCTGATATGTCGTTTGCAAATATCTTCTCCCATTCTGTCAGTTGTCTTTTGATTTTGTTAACTGTTTCCTTTGCTGTGCAAAAGCTTTTGATCTTGATGAAATCCCAGTAGTTCATTTTTTCCCTTGCTTCCCTTGCCTTTTGCGTTGTTCCTAGGAAGATGTTGCTGCGGCAGAGGTCGAAGAGGTTGCTGCCCGTGTTCTCCTCAAGGATTTTGATGGATTCCTTTTGCACATTGAGGTCCTTCATCCATTTTGAGTCTATTTTTGTGTGTGGTGTAAGGAAATGGTCCAATTTCATTTTTCTGCATGTGGCTGTCCAATTTTCCCAGCACCATTTATTGAAAAGGCTGTCTTTTTTCCATTGGACATTCTTTCCTGCTTTGTCGAAGATTAGTTGACCATAGATTTGAGGGTCTATTTCTGGGCTCTCTATTCTGTTCCATTGATCTATGTGTCTGTTTTTGTGCCAGTACCATGCTGTCTTGATGATGACAGCTTTGTAATAGAGCTTGAAGTCCGGAATTGTGATGCCACCAACGTTGGCTTTCTTTTTCAATATCCCTTTGGCTATTCGAGGTCTTTTCTGGTTCCATATAAATTTTAGCATTATTTGTTCCATTTCTTTGAAAAAGATGGATGGTACTTTGATAGGAATTGCATTAAATGTGTAGATTGCTTTAGGTAGCATAGACATTTTCACAATATTTATTCTTCCAATCCAGGAGCATGGAACATTTTTCCATTTCTTTGTGTCTTCCTCAATTTCTTTCATGAGTACTTTATAGTTTTCTGAGTATAGATTCTGTGTCTCTTTGGTTAGGTTTATTCCTAGGTATCTTATGGTTTTGGATGCAATTGTAAATGGGATTGACTCCTTAATATCTCTTTCTTCTGTCTTGCTGTTGGTGTAGAGAAATGCAACTGATTTCTGTGCATTGATTTTATAACCTGACACTTTACTGAATTCCTGTATAAGTTCTAGCAGTTTTGGAGTGGAGTCTTTTGGGTTTTCCACATATAGTATCATATCATCTGTGAAGAGTGATAATTTGACTTCTTCTTTGCCGATTTGGATGCCTTTAATTTCCTTTTGTTGTCTGATTGCTGAGGCTAGGACCTCTAGTACGATGTTGAATAGCAGTGGTGATAGTGGACATCCCTGCCGTGTTCCTGACCTTAGCGGAAAAGCTTTCAGTTTTTCTCCATTGAGAATGATATTTGCGGTGGGTTTTTCATAGATGGCTTTGATGATATTGAGGTATGTGCCCTCTATCCCTACACTTTGAAGAGTTTTGATCAGGAAGTGATGTTGTACTTTGTCAAATGCTTTTTCAGCATCTATTGAGAGTATCATATGGTTCTTGTTCTTTCTTTTATTGATGTGTTGTATCACATTGACTGATTTGCGGATGTTGAACCAACCTTGCAGCCCTGGAATGAATCCCACTTGGTCGTGGTGAATAATCTTTTTAATGTACTGTTGAATCCTATTGGCTAGTATTTTGTTGAGTATTTTCGCATCTGTGTTCATCAAGGATATCGGTCTATAGCTCTCTTTTTTGGTGGGATCCTTGTCTGGTTTTGGGATCAAGGTGATGCTGGCCTCATAAAATGAGTTTGGAAGTTTTCCTTCCATTTCTATTTTTTGGAACAGTTTCAGGAGAATAGGAATTCACATTTTAAGCCCGAAGACACCTCCAGATTTAAAGTGAGGGGGTGGAAAAGAATTTACCATGCTAATGGACATCAGATGAAAGCAGGAGTGGCAATCCTTATATCAGATCAATTAGATTTTAAGCCAAAGACTATAATAAGAGATGAGGAAGGACACTATATCATACTCAAAGGGTCTGTCCAACAAGAAAATTTAACAATTTTAAATATATATGCCCCCAATGTGGGAGCAGCCAACTATATAAACCAATTAATAACAAAATCAAAGAAACACATCAACAATAATTCAATAATAGTAGGGGACTTTAACACTCCCCTCACTGAAATGGACAGGTCATCCAAGCAAAAGATCAGCAAGGAAATAAAGGCCTTAAACGACACTCTGGACCAGATGGACATCACAGATATATTCAGAATATTTCATCCCAAAGCAACAGAATACACATTCTTCTCTAGTGCACATGGAACATTCTCCAGAATAGATCACATCCTCGGTCCTAAATCAGGACTCAACCGGTATCAAAAGATTGGGATCATTCCCTGCATATTTTCAGACCACAATGCTCTAAAGCTAGAACTCAACCACAAAAGGAAGTTTGGAAAGAACCCAAATACATGGAGACTAAACAGTATCCTTCTAAAGAATGAATGGGTCAACCGGGAAATTAAAGAAGAATTGAAAAAAATCATGGAAACAAATGATAATGAAAATACAACGGTTCAAAATCTGTGGGACACAACAAAGGCAGTCCTGAGAGGAAAATATATAGCGGTACAAGCCTTTCTCAAGAAACAAGAAAGGTCTCAGGTACACAACCTAACCCTACACCTAAAGGAGCTGGAGAAAGAACAAGAAAGAAACCCTAAGCCCAGCAGGAGAAGAGAAATCATAAAGATCAGAGCAGAAATCAATGAAATAGAAACCAAAAAAACAATAGAACAAATCAACGAAACTAGGAGCTGGTTCTTTGAAAGAATTAATAAAATTGATAAACCCCTGGCCCGACTTATCAAAAAGAAAAGAGAAAGGACCCAAATAAATAAAATCATGAATGAAAGAGGAGAGATCACAACTAACACCAAAGAAATACAAACTATTATAAGAACATGCTATGAGCAACTCTACGGCAATAAATTTGACAATCTGGAAGAAATGGATGCATTCCTAGAAACATATAAACTACCACAACTGAACCAGGAAGAAATAGAAAGCCTGAACAGACCCATAACCAGTAAGGAGATTGAAACAGTCATTGAAAATCTCCAAACAAGCCCAGGGCCAGACGGCTTCCTGGGGGAATTCTACCAAACATTTAAATAAAAGGGATTGTTTTACTGGATAGGGAGAATGCCATGATGAGCAAAGGGAAAACACGGTGAGGAACAGAAAATAATCCACAAATATACAACTGAAGGACATGTAAAATGCTCTTAATGAAATGTATAAGGCAAAATGAACCACTGGGAGTGTTTTCCCTTGGTCTTTTCCCTTGGACAAAAGGGATGAAAGGAAGTTCACTACATACAAAAATAGAAGAGGTGTAAAGAAACCTCACTGATCTAGATGTAAGAATGTCAGTGGTACGTAGAGATAGCACAAAGTGAAAGAGAAGCAGCTGAACAGTCTGTGAGTTAGGACAGAAAACAGTATCTGGAACCTGAAAGAACCCATACATCTCTGCATGCCTATTTTGTTCACTTTTTCCTCTCAGTAAAATGATGTTTTGCAGACATTTAACACATACTTATTTAATGAACACACGAATAAATAAATGAGTTAGAAAGTGTGTGCCTGAAAAAAGAAAGCTGCCTTTATAGCCAAAGTTTCCTATGCCTACTTAAAAATGAGAGATTATTTTATTCGTCCTACTGCCATCACAGAATAAAAGTGTCCATCAATGAAGATGTCTCTACATATGACATACCTATGCTCATACTATCACTTTCTATTGTAGATCTCTACTTATGTTCTGCTTCATCTTCCAGAATCTATGTTCTTTGAGAAATTATATCTTTTATTACTTATCTTTGTACTTCCACTAACTAGTACGCAGAACACCTAGGGCTCAAGCACTTACTGAGTTGAAAAATATACTCTCAGAGGCAGAGATCACTCCTCTTTTGATTACTTATCGCATTTAAAACAGTGCCTTCTGTTTAGTAGGAAATCAATGAATATTTGATGAATTAAATTGCAGCTCTAGATTTTACTGTACTTACAAATTTCCTACTTCTCTCTTCACACTGTGGAACCAATATTCAGGTTAACTTAAAGCACAAATAGTTCTACCCTTTCAATACTATCTCACTAGGGACAAAGTTCTCCACTGATTTATAGTATGAGTTTTTAACAAAGAGAAAGATGACTGATCTGAAACTTCTGTTCCCAAGAAGGTCTTGGGGCCTTTCCTACTGATAGCTGTGTTCTTAGAGATTTATATGCAGTCAAAGATCATTTTCTCACTGTAAACCCTAATCATTTAAGAACAATCTCACCATAGTCTGCTAACCTTGAAGGTATTACATGTAATGTGCCCCTCTCGTACACAAACATGCATACACACAGAATTTTTCCTCAAGTAACCACATGCATCTCCTTCACCCACATTATATTATTATATAGTATTATAATCATATGTTTTATATTATTTTATATACTATTATACATATCATATACATAATGTTCCATTACAAATGACACCTCGGTGTTCCAACAGATCATTATAATATATGGCAAAATAAATGATTAAATAATGGAAGCATAATAACATATGTGAAATCAGATACATCTAAGAGCCAAGGCTCTATGTGTTCTGCACCAAGGTTAAAAAACTCTCAGTATTTTGTCAATATAGACATCAAAAGAAATTCCGAGGGCTTTTTAGTTTAAAAAGACAGAAACTGACTATAAGAATAAGAAAGAGGAATTTATTGACAGGACAACTTTCTAGAATCATTTACATGGCTAGAAAATCAGGCTTAAAAAATACATGGCAAATGAAGGCTAGGAAGCAATAGTGGGGAACAACAGTCAACTTCCACCACAGGAACAGTCTGGGGAGAGCCCTGTTGTTCCATAGCTGGTCACTAGAATCTATGGCCAACGCTGGGCTACATCTGCAAATCAGCCTCTTTCAGCAAGACACCAACACAGACACATGCCAAGAAGTCAAACAAGCAAATTTTATAAAACAAAACAAAATAAAACAAAGGTCTACTCTACCTATAACTATGAAATCATATTGGTTCCCATCACACCTCCTCTAAAATTTCAACTGATGTTCATTCCAGTGCTAACCCAAGGCTGGGAAGAATAAGATACAGAGAGACAGACCAGAATAATTAAATTCAATAAGTAATTATTATGCTTAGCACAGAATATTGGTATACAAAAATATTCAATTCATCCTCATGGACCTTATATCAAAATAAAATATTACCATATATGAAAAGTAAATCTAAACTCAAAAAGTTATGAAGTAGATTTCAACTTTTTTTTTTTTTAAGATTTTATTTATTTATTTGACAGAGAGAGAGAGAGACAGTGAGAGCTGGAACACAAGCAGGGGGAGTGGGAGAGGGAAAGCAGGTTTCTGCCGAGCAGGAAGCCCCGATGTGGGGCTCCATCCCAGGATCCCAGGATCCTGAGCTAAAGACAGATGCTTAAGGACTGAGCCCCCCCAGGTACCCCTCAACTTGTTTTTATAAGCACTCTAAAAATGGTAGTTTTCCTTGAAGACTTGGTGTATTTTAAAACATGGATAATGAGTGACGCCTGGATGGCTCAGTCATTAGGCGTCTGCCTTTGGCTGAGGGCATGAGTCCAGCATCCTGGGATCCAGCCCCACATGGAGTCCCCCACGCAGTCCCACATTGGGCTGCTCTGAGCAGGGAAGCTTGCTTCTCCCTCTCTCACTCCCCCTGCTCTCTCTCTCTCTCTCTCTCTCTCTCTCTCTCTCGCTGTGTCTCTCTCTGTCATGTAAATAGATAACATCTTGAAAAAAAAAAAAACATGGATAATGCTTTGTCACACGAAATACTTCACCTCAATTGTTCCCAGGCAAGAGCCTGATTTTGTTGTGTTCCCTTTGTATTTGTTTAAAGTACTTCATATTTTACCACGTGTTTTAGACTGAGTAGGTTATGCTGCAGTTACAAACAACTCTTAATCTCAGTGTTATTATACAACGAAATTTTAGTTTGTCATATACACGTACATCTACAGATCTGGGAAACTCCCAAAGGTAGCTGTGCTGCTTCATTTCAGATGTCTGGGCTACCTCAGACTTGAGGTGGCTGCAAATCATAGTGGGCTTCTATAGACACCAGAACAGGGGAGAGGCTCAGAGAACAGAGCACTAGCCATTAACTGTTTCTGCCTAGAAAGGACACATTTCACCTCTGTTCACATTTCATTGGCCAAAGCAAGTCATCCTGCCTTGCATAAACTTAAGAGGGCTGGGAAGTGAAGTCTTCCATAGCCAGGAAATAGAAGAGAACTAAACATTGGTGAATGCCTGCCACACTATCAGATAATTGAGTAGTTAATGTACTAGGTTTCTTTAAAAAAGGGGGGAGGGGCAAAATGCAGACTTAAAAAATGGGATGTCGATAAACTTTCCTGCACTGAAAATACTGAGTTTAGTTTTTAAAAATTCCATGATAGCCCTTGATCATATATTTTAAAAAAACTTTTAATGAATTTTTAGGAATTGAAAGTTTCTGCTCATTCACAATTATATTTCCAGGAAAATTGTACTGATTTCTGGGCCACCTGGGTTGCTCAGGCAGTTAAGCATCTGCCCTCAGCTCAGGTCATGATCCCAGCGACGTGGGATCGAGTCCCACATGGATCAAGAAGTCCTGCTTCTCCCTCCTCCTGCCACGCCACATGCTTGTGCTCTCTCTCTCCCTCTCTATCTGTCAAATAAATAAAATCTTTTAAAAAATTGTATTGATTTCTTCTACTTTAATCAGAGTTAACTCATCTCTTTCCTTCCTACATGTTGTTATTTTGTGCTATTGCTTCTACAGCAAATATCCACAGAACTCTTCCCACACACATTAAATTCTATAAACACCAAACTAATCAAAACAAAAAACACATAAGCTATCATAAGCCAATTTTAAACCATCTACTTAATTTATTTAACTTATTGGAAGCTTAGGAGCATTTCAAATCCATTGTTTTTACTGTGTTCAACACACTAAATATTTTTAGTTCAACAGTTTGACACATTTTAGTGGATACTTAGTACTTAATGTTTTTCAGTAAGTATTTAATTTTGCACTAGAGATCTCAGGATATAAAAACTGCACTATTGTACAATAAAGATGCAAGTCAAAAAGCTAACTCTGCAGTTCCAGGAGTAGTAGTACCTTCCTTCAAAGAGAAAACAAATAAATATGCCTCTGTGTGTGTGTGGCAGAAAAGATATAATCACTTAAATACATGGGTTATTCTGGGAGTCTGCTTCTCCCACTCCCTCTCCCTCTGCCTCTCCTTCCCACTAGGGCTCTCTCACTCTCTCTCAAAAACAAAAACAATACCACACAAACAAATGACAAAAAGAAGAGGAGGGAGGGTGCTTGGGTGGCTCAGGCCGTTACGTGTCTGCCTTATGCTTGCTTGGGTCATTATCCCAGGGTTCTGGGATCCAGCCCTGTGTAGAGCTCCCTGCTCAAGGGAGATTCTATTTCTCCTTCTCCCTCTGCCTTTCCTACTTGCTAGTGCTCTCTCTCTCACTTTCTCTCTCTCATATTAAAAAATAGCAAACAAGCAAAAAACAAATAAATACATGGGGAGTTACTAAAAAGAACAAATGAAAAATAACTTCAAAACTACTGTTACAAAGGAAATGACTCAGTTTAAATGTCTCCTTTACAGAACTTTTTATTTTTTAATGTGAGAAAATATACAATATAAAATTAAATTGTCAAGGAGCTTTCTTTTCAAGTTAAGTATGTAGCTATACATCTAAAAACAACTCACTACCAAGTATCTAAAATTGGAATAGAAAATATTTAAAAACCATTTTAGTATATATATGAACTATATATGTGAAAGAAAGTCTTTCAAAGGTCAAAAATGAAACATCCTTCTGAATCTAGAGAGGAACTCAAAGAGGCCCTACAGTCAGCAGCTTCCATGGGGTATCTACCAATCTTCATCAACATGGAGTTGTAATTTCAAAAATCACACAGGAGATAAAAGACAGGACATTTGGATAACTATTGTACTGGAGACCTACCCATAAAACTAGGAGGCATAATGTACTACATCCTCCATGAAATGATGAACTAGAAACAAATTGCTTCGCAAAGGCCTCAGCAAGAAAACTTATCCAGAGTAATTTTGCCTCTAGGTGTGTGAGGTGGAGAGATGGGGTTGGAATAGCTAAAATATTCTCTGAAAATTTATAAGTAGAAGTCAGTCATTATGTAGTGATTGCAGGTCTTAAATTACAATAACTGCATGATGCAAAAAAACACCAAGGAAAGAAATCAAGGTGGCCCAATTATAGAAGGGATTCTGTGTGTTTGGCAGAAATTAAAGCAAATCATCTCTGCAGGAATATACCCTCAATCTAAGCCTCACAGTTCCTCACAAATAAAGTTTCAATTAACATTGGCTTGCAATGAGAATTTAAAAAAAGAGAATCATAAGATGATAAAAATACATGCACAAGGATAAATAGAATAAATAGATGCATAAATATTAAAGATTTTCAGCATGATTAAATATAGAAAACAAAATAAGCATGTTTATGATGTTTAACAAAACAATAGAGGCAGTAAAAAAACATAATAGGCACTGAGCAGGAAGATTTGGAAAAGGACCAAACCAAAATTCTAGAAATTAAAAAAAAAAACCTATAAAATGTAAAATTTACTTGATGGAGAGAGCTTCAGTCTTCTGATTTCTGGACCATCATGTAAGAAGCTTGGAACTCACATTCCATCCTAGCAAGAAGTAAAAAGCTGAATTTATCGAAAAGCCAGTAACTCTTCTAGCTCCATCAGAAAAGTGATGCCACAAGGCAAATTACTACACCCAAAATTAAACAGACTGACAAGCAAATACCCCAAACATAACTCCCACAGGAACCTTAAATTATAACTGATGAACTGTTAGAGTCTCTGTCTAGATAAATCTAAGAAATAAAAACTCCAGGGGGACCCAGACATAGGGAGTCCTCACCACTTCAGTGTTTTTTCTTAAGAGAGCCCAACCAGATTCTCTTAGTGAATATCAGAGAAACATGTCCTCTTGATTCTGCAGGGAGAGAGGAACAGGAACTATATTGTCATATACCAGAGCATTCTGTTTTTCTAAACAAGGACTGCCCTCAAGAAAAGTAATCTTATCAGAGTCTATCTTACTGGGATTTTGTGAAGAACTAACTGATCTGGGGAAGAGGAAATACCCAACTCCGGCCCAATCTGGCCATCCTGACCTACCAAAGGGGAAGAAGGAGAAATGGGAGACACTTGGGAAGTTCATAATTCAGAGGCACAGACTTACTTAAAAACTGAAACTTAATCATGGAGTATAGGATGTCTCCCTCCCTCCCACAACTTACCACCACATTGCTAAGGGGCTATTTATCATAGTTTCTTTTACTCAATGCATCATGTCTAGGTATCAGGTCAAAAGAAAAAAATCACAGGGCATACTAAAGGACAAGAAATATAGTTTGAAGAGACAAGCAAACATCAAAATCAGACTCCAATGAGGTAGAGATGTTGGAATTATCAGATGAGGAATTTTAAAAACTAACTAATATGCTAAGGGTTCTAATGAATAAAATAGATAGCATGTAAGGACAGATGGGCAATATAAGTAAAGAGAATGAAATTCTAAGAAAGAACCCAAAAGGAAAGCTAGAGATAAAAAAAAACAAAAAACAAAAAACAAAAAAAAAAAACACTGTACAGAAAATGAAGAATGCCTTTGATGGGTCATCAGACTGGACAAGGATATGGAAAGAATCTCTGAGCTTCATGTTAATATCAATAGAAACTTCTACAACAAAAGAGAAAAGAAAAAAACTGAAAAAATAAACAGACCAAAATACCTAAAGACGTTGGGACAATTACAAAAAATAAAACCTTCATGTAAAGACAATACAAGAAGATGAAAGAGAGAAAGGAACGGAAGAAGTATCTGAAGCAATTATGACTGAGAATGTCCCAAAATTAATGTCAGACATCAAAGCAAATATCCAGAGAATACCAATCAGGATAAATTTTTTAAATATCTAGGCATATCACATTTGAACTGTAGAAAATAAAATATAAAGAAGAAATATTGAAAGAAGCTATGGGGGAGGTGAACTTACCTATAGAGAAGCAAAGGATTATATCTATTTTTCCTCAGAAACCATGGAAACAAGACGATAGGGAAGTGAACTATTTAAAGTTTAAGAGAAATAAACCACCAGTCCAACATTATGAATCTATAAATCATCATTCAACAAGTGAATGAGAAATAAAGACTTTCTCAGGAAAATTAGGACAAAAATTAAGATAATTTGTATCAATTGACCTGCCTTGAAAAGATGTTTAAAGAAGTTCTTTAGAGAGAAGGAAAATAACATAGATGAGAAACTTGGATCTAAAAACAAAAGAGAAAAGCATCAGAGAAGGAATAAATGAGGGTAAAATGGGGGTAAAAATCTCTGATTCTTATTCTTAATTGGTCTAAGGGATAAGAGTTTGTTCAAAATAAAAATAGCAAAAATGTATCCAGTTATGTATTTTGTGTACATATCTCATTTATGTATTAATTATATATGTTTATATAAAAGAGAAATGAATGACCGTAATGATATAATAGATGGGGGAAAGAATTAGGATTATTTTATTATGCGGTACTAACACCACCTGTGAAGTGGTATAGTGTTTTTTGAATATGAACTTGTATTAGCTGTAAATGTATATTGCAAACCCCAGGGAAACCACTAAACACAAATAATAATATGAAGGAGGAGGAGGAGTGGGAGGAAGAAGAAGAAAAATATAACCAATATGCAAAGAAAGGAAAGAAATGGGAAACATAGAAAATGCTCAATTAAAGCCACAGATAGCAGAAAGAGAGAAGATAAAAACAGGAACAACAAACAAAGGCAACAAAGAGAAAACAGTAAAAAATATGGTAAATACTAACCCAACTGTATCAATAATCACTTTGAATGTCAGTGGCACCAATTAAAAGAGAGACTGTCAGCATGAATCAAAAAATAAAAGCCAATATATTTTGTCTATAAGAAACACACTATAAGTATAAAGACACATATAGATTAAATTTAAATGGATGGAGGAAAATGTATCATACTAACATAAATCAAAAGAAAACAGGAGTAGCCATATTAATTTCAGGCAAAGCAGACTTCAAGACAAGGAAAAGTATTCAGGGATTAAAAAAGGCATTAGGTTATGATAAAGTAATCAATTCTCCAGGAAGACATAATAATCCTTAACATGTATGCATTTAACATCAAAGCATCAAACTACATCCAGCAAAAACTAATAGACTTGGATAGAGACCTCTATTATAGTTGGAGATTTCAACACCCTTCTCTCAAAAATGGAGAGATCCAGCAGGCAGAATATCAGCGAGGATATAATTAGACTCAGCAACACCATCAATCAACTGGATATAGTTATCATCTATACATTACATCATCCAGCAGCAGCAAAACACACATTCTGCTGAAGATCACATGGAATACTCCCTAAGACAGATCACATTTTGAAACATAAACCTTAAGACACTTTTAAAAAATAGCCATTGAACAACATCTGCTACCAGACTGCAATGGAATTACACTAGAAATCAGTATCAGAAAGATTGCTTGAAAATCTCAAGATACGTGGAAATTAAACAACACACTACTAAGTAGTACATAGGTCAAAGAAGAAATCTCAAGAGAAACTTTAAAATATTTTTAACTACTTGAATTGAAAACACAACTTCTCAAAATGTGTGTGATGCAGATAAAGTGGCGCTTAGAGAAAAATTTATAGCACTGAGTGCATATATTAGAAAAGAAGAAAGATACAGAATTAACAGTCTAAATTTCTACCTTATAAAACCAGAAAAAGAAGAGCAAATTAAATTCAAAATAAACAGATGAAAAGAAATAATGAAAATTAGAGCAAAAATAAATGAAATTGAAAACAGGAAGTCTCTATTGAAAATCAACTGAACCAAATCTGGTTCTTTGAAAACATTAATAAAACTGATAAGCCACTAGTCAGGCTAAGAAACAAAAAGAGCGAAGATACAAATAAAAAATGAAAGAGGAACATCACAATAGATCCTTCGAACATTAAAAGGATAATAAAGGAATACTGTGAGTAACTCTACGCTCACAATCTTGATATCAAGTTGAAATGGACCAATTCCTTGAAAGACACGATTTGCCAAAACTCACCAAGAAAAATTGGACCATTTGAATAGGCCTGTATATTTGAAGAAATCGAACCAAGAAATAACGAATAAATAGAAAGCACCAGGCTTAAGGTTCACTGGCGAAATCTACCAAAATTTTAAGGAAGAAATTATACCAATTCTTACTATCTCTTCCTGAAGATAAAAGGGAATACTTCTAAATTATTTAATGAGGCCAGCATTACTCTCATATGAAAACCAAACAAAATATAGGAAGAAAAAACTGCAGATCAGTATCTCTCAGGATATAAATGCAAAAATCCTCAAACAATATTAGCAAGTCCAATCCAGCAATGTGTAAAAAGAATTATACACTATGACTTTATACACTATGTCCAAGAGAGATTTATTTCAGATATGGGAGACTGATTCAACATTGGAAAATCAGTTAACATATCCATCATATCAACAAGCTAAAGAAGAAAAATCACATGATTCTATCAGTAGATGCAGAAAAAAGCATTTGTCAAAATCCAACACTCATTCATGATAAAAACTCTCAGCAAACCAGGAACAGAGGGGAACTTTCTCAACTTGATAAGCAACATCTATAAAAAGTCTTAGCTAACAGCCAAAATCAATACTTAATATCGAGAAATTTGAGGCTTTTCTACTAAGATCAGGGATGAGGAAAATATGTTACCTCTTACCACTCCTTTTAAACACCATATTGGAAGTTCTAGCTAATGCAATAAGACCAAAAAATAAAATAAAATAAAAAATAAAAAAATAAAGAAAGAGAAAGAAAGGGTACACAAATTAGGAAGGGAGAAATAAAACTGTCTTTGTTCACAGAAGATATGATCATCTATGTAGAAAATCCAAAATAACGAACAAAACCTTCCTAGAAATAAGTGACTATAGCAAAGTTACAGGATATGAAGTTAATATAAGAAAGTCAATGGCTTTCCTATATACCATAACTAGCAAGTAGAATTTAAAATTAGAAAAAAAATATCATTTATATCAGCACCCCCCAAAATAAATATTTAGGTATAACTCAAACAATAATGTACAAGGGCTATAAATGGAAAACTACAAAACTCAGAGGAAAAAAATCAAAGAAGTAAATAAATGGAGATATAAACCATGCTCACAGATAGGAAGACTCAGTAGTTTCAAGAAGTCAGTTCGTTTCAACTTGATCTATAAATTCAATGCGATCCCAGTCAAATCCCAGCTAGTTATTTCACAGATATTTACAAACTGATTCTAAAGTTTATATGGAAAAGGGAAAGACCCAGAATAGCCATCACGATGTTGAAGGAGAAAAACAAAGTCAAATGACTGACATTACCTAACTTCAAAATTTACTTTAAAACAACAGTGATAAAGAGAGTGCAGTATGATAAAATAGGCAAATAGATCAATGGAGTAGAATAGAGAACCTGGGAACAGACACACATAAATACAGTCAACTCATATTTGACAAAGGAGCAAAGGCAAAACAGTGGAGTAAAGATTATTTTTTCAACAAATGGTGCTGAAACAATTAAACATCCACATGCAAAAAATGAAACTAGATACAGACCTTTGTCCTTCACAAAAATGAACTCAAAATACATCATAGACATAAAAGTAAAATGTAAAACTATAAAACTCTAGAAGATAATGATACATGAAAATAGAGGTGACTTTGGTTATGGCATGGCTTTTTAAAATAAGACACAAAAGACAACTTATGAAAGAAATAATTGATAAGTTGGACTACATTAAAATTTAAAAATTCTTCTCTATAAAATACAATGTCAATAGAATGAGAAGACAAGCCATACTGGCAGGAAATATTTGCAAAAGACATATTTGATAGAGAACTGTTGTTCAAAATATAAAAAGCCCTCTTAAAGTCAACAATAAGAAAATGAACAAACCAATTTAAAAATGGGCAAAAGAGGGCACCTGGGTGGCTCAGTGGGTTAAGCCGCTGCTTTCGGCTCAGGTCATGATCTCAGGGTCCTGGAATCGAGTCCCGCATCAGGCTCTCTGCTCAGCAGGGAGCCTGCTTCCCTCTCTCTCTCTGCCTGCCTCTCAGTCTACTTGTGATCTCTCTCTGTCAAATAAATAAATAAAATCTTTAAAAAGAAAATGGGCAAAAGACCTGAACAAGCACTTAACCAAAGAAGACATATAGATGATAAATAAACATATGAAAAGATGCTTCACATCATATATCATCAGGGAAATGCAAATTAAAACAATAATATACCATCGCACAGCTATTAGAATGGCCAAAATCCCAAACACTGACAATACCAAATGCTGATGAGGATGTGGAGCAGCAGGAATTCTCATTCATTGTTGGTGGGGTGCAAAATAGTAAGCTACTTTGGAAGACCATTTGGTAGTTTCCACAAAACTAAACATATCATCCAGCAATCATGCTCTTTGGTATTTACCCAAATAAGTTTAAAACAATGTCAACAACAAAAAAAAAAACCAACAAACCTGTATACAATACTTAACAGCAGCTCTATTCCTATTGCCTAAATTTGGAAGCAACCAAGATACCCTTTAGTAGGTAAATGTCTGCAGCACATGCAGACAATGGAATATTATTCAGTGCTAAGAAGAAATGAGCTATTAAGTCATGAAGTCATAAGACATGGGGAAAACTAAGATGTATATTAAGTAAAAAAAAGCCAATATGAAATGCTATACACTGTGTGATTCCAACCGTATGACATTCTGGAAAAGGAAAAACTACAGAGATGGTTAAAAGATCAGTAGTTGGCAGGGGTTAGAGAGGAGGGAGGGAAGAAGAGGCACAGAACAAAGGATTTTTAGTGTAGTGAAAATACATTGTATGATACTATAACGTGGGATACAGAGCATCATATATTTTTCCAAACCCACAGAATGTAAACTCCATGAGTAAACCCTAACATAAACTATGGACTTTAGGTGATTATGATGTGTCAATGTAGATTCACAGACAGTAACAAATACACCACTGTGGTGTAGAATGTCAGTAGTTATATGTGTGTGTGTGTGGACAGGGCATATAAGGGAGATCTCTGTACCTTCTATTGTTCTAAAAGTTAAAGTCCATTTTTTAAGAAAAAAAATCACTGGATAGGATACTTTATTGAAATGAATATACATAATCGTACATTTCCTTGAATATGTGTTTTTTATTAATAAGACTCTTAAATATCTGGCTAAATACACCTGAAAATAGTAAGTGGACAGGATATTTGACTTGAAGAAATAACCCAGAATTTAAAACAGAGAAATAAAGCAATAGTGAATATGAAGGAGGGGTTAGGTGATGAGCAGCAAGTACAGTAAATGGTAAAATAAATCTCTGCCTAGGGTTCTGGAAAATGGGAAATGGTAACATTTGAGAAGACACTGATAATTTTTCAGAATTGATTAAATAGTATGTTTTTACGTTTAGAAAGCCCACCAAATCCCCAACAGGATAAATACATTTTAAAGACATTTTCATTTAGATATTATGTGGCACAACTATAGAACACAAAAGCAAAGAGAAGGTTTTATAAGCATGTAAAGAGAAGAGAAAGATTACTTAAAACAAAATCATCGTTCCAATGGTAGGTGACTTACTAACTTGATGAAAACCAGAAAACAATAAAAAAATTCTTTAAAGTTTTGCGAAAAAACTGTCAACCTAGCATACTATATTTAACAAAAGACATCTGGAAACAATACAAAATCTGAAAGTTTATCACCAAAAGCTTTTCTAAAATAACTTCTAAAATATATTTCAGAAAGAAGGAATGTGATTGCAGGATATAGGTTTGTGATTCATGTTACAATGGAGAATTAAGAAAAGTATATGTGGCTAAATCTAATGGAAGGCTCACAGTATAAAACAATAATAATTATAAAATGTGTGGATATTAAAAAAGACATGATTGAATTATTATAAATCCAAAGCTTATAAATCTGGGTAAGTTGTATATTGCTAAAATGCTATACAGAAAAAGGGTAAACATACTGATTAAATTTGGACTTCATATTGATTAAAGTTAAACATGAGCATAATTCCTATAACCCTAAAAAATTAATATACTACATAACTTACAAACAAATAGAAAAGGAAAAAATGTAACGAGGAAAATATCAGTTAATGTGAAATAAGCTTTGTAAGAAAAAAGTGGCGAAAAAATAGGGCAAGCAATAAAAATAAAAAGTAAAATGAGATGATAGCAATAACTCCAAACATATCAGAGATCACAATTAAATGTGAATGGCCTGAATATTTCAGGTAAGGAACTATGATTCTCAGGCATTTATTCCAATTATAAATATCAACTAAGTGATATTTGTAGCAGATATACATGAAACAACTCCTGGGGGATATTAATAAGGTAGAAAATGAATATAAAATACATAAAATAAATTACAAAATCAAATAAGTCAATATTTGTTTGGGGGGAAGCTGTCTTGGGGGAAACATTAAAGTTGCTAAAAACAAAATTTAGTGAATAAATTGAGGATATAATTGCAAATGTAGCAGAGATCTAAAAAAGTACTTAAGCCAATTGGTTTGAAAATTGGTATGATATGGACAGAAGCCTAAATAAAGTGATTTAACAAAAACTAAACAGGAAACCCAAGTAACACTAAAACCTTTAAAGATATTGAATCAATATTTTAAAATGTTTCCATAAAGGAAACGGCAGGTCCAAATGACTTTTGCAAATGTATTCCACCACACATTCAAGAAACAAATAATTCTGATTTTATACTGATTATTCTTGGAACTAGAGAGAAAACAGCCCACTTATTTGGTTAGGCTAACTGAGATTCAAAAACTAGAGGACAGTGTAAAGAAGAAAAAATACAAACTAATACTGTGAACAAGATAGAAACAAAATACATTCAGCTATATATACATAATATATATATAGCTAAAATATAGATAAAACCAATTATACAAAATTCAATTACAGTTCTATACAATAGCTACAAATATTTTTTAAAATATAGGTTTTAAAAGATGTCTTATAAAATAGCAATAAAACAAAAAGTAACAAAGAATAATTCTTTTTAAAACAATATGCAAGATCTGATGAAGTAAACTACAAACATTACTAAGGGGTATTAATTAATTATATATAAATGAAGAAATTTCTGGATGATGTAACTATGTTGCAAAATTATTCACTATTTCCAAATTCATCTATAAATTTATTATGATTCTGGGTTTTCAAGAAATTTAACAAATTGTTTATAAAATGCATGTGATAAGCAAGGGATGAAGTACAGCTAAAATTTCCTGAAATAATAATGGAGGACTTACCCTACCAGATAGATAGAAATACCAAAAAACTACAGGAGTTAAGACAGTGATATTGACACAGGTATACACAAAACTGTCTGGAAATAAGGTAGAATTGTGTATCAGTGGAGAATGGAGACATAATTGTACAGAGGCAATTGTGGCATTCATGTGGAAAAAAGTAAATTTGTACCCTATTCCACATATATGCAGAATCAGTTTCCTGTTATTAATAGGCTTAAATGCCTATGTAATAGATTATCTTGATAACCTTGGGGCATGAAAGATGTTTGTGAATATGTGTATGCAAAGAATGTGTTTATGACTTTGGAGGAAACTAGATTTTAAACAAGACATAAAACGTGCAAACTCTAACAGAAAAGAATGATAAATTCAACCATATTAAATTAAGGACTTCTGCCCATAAGTTCTGACTTAGCTGTTGTTGCAATAATGTGGTGTAACAAATCCTGTCCAAACAAATGTCTTATAACCACAAGCACTGTTTTTCTCGCTCATGGGTCTGCAGGTCAGCTTTAAGTCAGTTGGGCTTGGTTCCAGACTTGAGATTGGGTTGCAGCTGCCCCCGGTATCATGCTTGGATCAGTGGCTAACCCAGGGCATGATCTTCTAACTGGGAATACCCGGAGCACAAGATGGCAAGATGAACCCTGCAAGCACATCCATGCCTCTGCTGTATCATATCTGCTCATATCCCATTGGCCAAAGCAAGATACTCGGCCAGGCCCACCACTAACATGGTAGGGTGTCATACTCATACTAATCTGGACAGGGGAAGGGAAGCACTATGGCTATATGCCAAAGGGTATGAACCGATCGCTCCATTACAGAGGAATGAAGAATTGGTACCAGTACTCCTATCAACTATAGATACCTTAAGCCATGTAAAAAGCCAAAATTCGGTGCTGGTATTTACCATGGATATAACTGTTAATTGATTAGCTTCCTAAATATAAAAACATTTTATAAACCAATAAGAAAACCAAAGATATGATTTAAAGGGGGCAAAAGATAGGAAGAGGCATTTTATAGAAAAGATAGCATGAAAGAATCAATGAAACAAGATGGGATTGGGAGGGAGATAAACCATAAGTGACTCTTAATCTCACAAAACAAACTGAGGGTTGCTGGGGGGAGGGGGTTTGGGAGAAGGGGGTGGGATTATGGACATTGGGGAGGGTATGTGCTTTGGTGAGTGCTGTGAAGTGTGTAAACCTGGTGATTCACAGACCTGTACCCCTGGGGATAAAAATATATGTTTATAAAAAATAAAAAATTAAAAAAAATAATTATAATAAAGAACTAGAGAACAAAAAAAAAAAAAAAAGAAAGAAAAAAAGAAATGCTCAAGTTTATTGCAAAGAAACCAAACTAGGATAGCATGTTACACCTTCATATGTGTAAAACTTGAAAAGTCTCACTTTTCTAAGGGTTGGTAAGAATGTAGACATTTGGAACTTTTATACACCACTGGTGGGAATATAAATTAGTATATTACTATTGGAAAACCACTGCCATCTTATAGCTACAAAGATACTTAAATTCTTTGACCCAGCAATTCTACTGCAAAAACTCCCAAAAGCACCAAAAGACATACACATTGTAGCATTTTTGTGAAGCTAGTAATATAATATACTACAGCAATGGTAATAAATGAACTACATCTCTACACCCATTATTAATTAATTAATTATTATTATTAATGTCAAAAACATAATGGTGATATTTCAAAATTATTTTTATTAACATATAATGTATTATTTGTTCCAGGGGTATAGGTCTGTGAATCGTCAGGCTTACACATTTCACAGCACACATCATAGGACATACCCTCCCCAATGTCCATAACCCAGCCACGCTATCTGTCCCCCGCAACCTCCAGCAACCCCCCCAGTTTGTTTGTGAGATTAAGAATCTCTTATGGTTTGTCTCCCTCTTGATGCCATCTTGTTTCCATAATGTTGATTTTTAATTCAAAGCAAGTCTCTGAAAAATACAGAGAGCAGATACTCACATATGAAGCTCAAATAAAAGTACAATCAGGTTACTTAGGGATCATTAATATAGTATAAATTTAAAAAGAAAAACAATAGAATTATAAACACAAAATTCAGTGAGAGACACACAGAGGGGTCTTAAACAGCAATACATCCTTTATTTTCTTAAACTGCATCATGAGTACAAGGTGCTTGTTTTATTAGCCTTTACACTAAATGTATATATATGTATATATATGTAGATATACATTATATATATATTATTTTACATATATAAACTCTTTTAGAGTTGAACATCAAAAATCCAATTATCAAAATAATTTGCAGATTTTTTTTCTTCTTGAGCTTCTATAACTTCCTCATAAACAGGTATTTAGTCATCTGAGCGTCCCACAATTTAATCACTATCGATTCTGTCACGTTTCAGCATTTCCTAGCTAGCCATTTTCACTGCAGGCTTGCTTTTTTTTACTGTTCTGAATTAGAATGGGAAGCACTAAGCATGTGTTCAGATAGTGGGCAATGCTGACACCTTTGGTGGGTAAAATGTGGTTAAATCTAGGTATGTAACAGATCAGTGGATAGAAAGTGAAACAAATGTTAAAAACAACAGTTAAACATTTTCCCTAGGCCAGACTGTGTGATAAGCAATTTACCCTGAAATAACTTGGAAAATACCCACACCAGCTCCAGGGACCAGCAGCCTCATTTTTCAGGGCTCAAGGCAAAGAGTTGTTATGTAATTTCCCGTCATCACATAGCTATTAAGTGATGATGGTATTGCTCTACACTCCCTCTCTTACCCACTATGCTGTACAGAACCGAATGTTAAAACAAAATCACAGAGCAATCAACTGAAGTGTCAATGCACAAAACACACACCAAATGATCATTTGTAAATATAAACACAATATTTTAAAACTCTGCAAATTAACTGAATAAATTGTGTGCAGGATGGTACCCCTGGTACTTTACTCTGTATCAGTCCATATGTCTTCTCTCATTCTTACCAACCATTCATTTTGTGTGTGTGTGCCTCATTTCTTTTTCACCTTTTTTCCTCCTCCAGGGATATCTTTTCTTATTGCTATTCCCAAAACATCTCTCAAATTTTCCACAAAACTATGCAGCTTAAATTGCTTTCTGGTATAGAAATGGGAGATTACATGTAATAAAGGAGGGAGGGGGTCCTAGTGGTCAGAAATACTTAGGTTTGAAGTACAGTCTCTCCAAATAACTAGCTTATTTTAGCTATTTGATTTATTTAATATGGTGACTATTTTCCTCTTTAGGCTCAAGAAATTAAATTTTTAAACTCTACCAATCTCCGTTAAGTGTGTTTCAAAGCAAGAACTTCGGGTCATGCCCTGGTTTTGGAGGACCTTTCTTAAAGTTCCTTATTTCAAGTACACCCCTCCCAGAGCACTTAAACCATTTATCAGGGGAACTCATCAAGGACTCAGACTCATAAGAAGGATAAATTAAATTACATTATAACAATACATTTTGCATCCCCATGCAGATGTATACTTTTCCCACTGAATTCATGATTTCAGCCTCTGTCTTTCCCCTAACCTCTGCATCAGAACCTTCTGTGACATTGATCACCACCTGGAAGATTTCCACACTCACAAGGAGGCACATAAGTCAACTTCTGTGTGGCCATAGAAAGCTGCATATCTGTGGCCAGAAAGCCCCACATGTTAGGCAGAAGCCTTCAGGAGGTACACGAGGCAAACTTCTCCTCAAGCTACTCACACACAATCTGCGGCAGCATATGATCAGGGTCACAGATCCAGGTCAAACCTAATGCCATCACAAGAGAGCCCAACCCCACTGGCAGTTTCCCTTGCTTGTGCCTCTGTACTAGCTCAGTGCATCTCAGTAAGAGGGAATTTTGCCCCCTCCTCCCACTTGCCCAAGAATACAATAGGTTGTCACAACTTGGAGGGGGTTACTCTTGGCATCTTTTGAGCAGGGGCCAGGGGAACTGCAAAACATCCTACAGTGCACTGAAGAACCCCCACGGTAAAGAGTATCTGGCCCAAAACACCAATGGTGCCAAGATGCAGAGATCCTGCACTATGTCTCTCTACTTCTCTTTGTTAAGCTGAGTAGAACAGAAACTGAACTTATGGCCTGCCACCTGTCAGCTAACAGAACAGACCTTCACCTTCTTGCCAAAAGAACCCCCACTCAAGTCTTAAGTATCAGATGAGCTTCAGTGGGTTCTGGGCCCTTTCATTGGTCTGGGCCAACCAGACTCATTCTTTTTCTCTTACTCTAGTTTAGGACAAGAGGAAAAGTGCAATTTTGTTAAATGAGATTTGAGATTGTAAACATTGACAGGCTTATGGGAATAAACCCTCCCTCCCTCTTACAAAAAAAAAAAAAAAAAAGAATTCACTGTTTTCTCATCTGGCCTGTGGATATTATTGTGCAGGATGTGAGACTGTGCATGTGAGCTGGGGCAACTGCTTGACAGCATGAAGAAAACACATGAAATGCTAAAAATGACAGAGCAGGAAAATGGGAGAAAATCCCAGATCTCTGATATTGTCACTAAACTGCTGAATTAACCAACATTACAAATGCCCTAACCCCAAATTCCCATGTCATAGATTTTCCTTATTATTTCCTTATTGTTACATGGATTTCCTGTTACTTGCAGCTGAAAGTATCCAAATATATTCACAATGGCCTATTCTGTCTCTCAAGGAAAGAAAACTGGAATATGTAATATTACTAGTTTTCTTGGTATTGTGGCATTCAAATGAAGTATCTGACTGAGAGGCAGCTATGGGCTGAAACTCAACTAGGATCCCAAGCATCATCATAGCAGACCCCTTACATGTCCCACATGGAAAAACCCAAGAAATTCTGCCTTTTTATGGATTGCATGGGCTGTGGAATTGTCTACCTTAGCCAATCTCTTTAAGGGCCCCAACTGTATCAATGACATTAGGGCCACGTATATGGAACCCTTGAGGAAATGATAAAGTTTCTAGAAATAGTTCCAGGAATTTTCTTGAGTATATTCTGCTGTCCCATCTGTCATCATATTGCTGTACTCATCATGGTGTGCATCAATTCACACGTAAGAATGATGGTGAAAGTGTGCTACAGACTTCCTTCCAATTGGATTCGCCTCTGATTTCCTAACAAATTTCTTCTCCAGGGTCATTGAGCAAACTCCATAATGACACAGTTATCAAATCAGCAAAACTTCTGTGACATTCTCATCCCAGGACTGGTATGAAATCACAGACCAAAGTCTTATTGTATTCAGAAATAGCAGAAATCCTGTCAGATTCAAGTCTTCAATGCTAAACTCATTACTAAGTCTACTTCATTTTGATTTATTAAGCAGTTGTCTTTATAAGTAAGCAGTACTACTAGAATCAACTAAAACTATTTACTAGAAAAAAAAAATCATTCCTTTGGTTTCAAACTTTGTTCAAAGAGAAGTCTAAGGAAACCAGATTTCTACATTCCCAGAGAAGAGGAATTTGATTAACATCGTCATCGTTGCAAATACTGTGCTCCGCTGTCTCAGACACAATTTTATTTCATTTGTAACCTATGAATTACAGAACAGATTCCTGGCATTGTTATCTGCATGACCCAATAAACACAAATATTTCCATTTTTCTGCTCTTCAGGGAAGATTGTAACACAGTTATCACGGAGCCTGGCTGTCTGAACTCATCTTCTTAATCCCAGTTTACTAATACATCTAGGATCTGATTAAAGGTCCCAATGGGAAAAACAAAAGTTGAGAAATCTAACTATAATGGATTAATTTCTGATGAAATTAAAGCTGATAACTCCCCTTCCACTCATTAATAGCATCAAAATTTTCCTTCTGTTTTCAAGGGTAGATTTCCTGGAAAAATTCCATAATAATCTGACCCTGTTTTAAAGAGACACCATTAACCAAGCAAACATTTCCACTTTGCTGAACAATTAAATCTGTCACGTTGCAACTGACATTCTCAAACATGCTGGAAAATGCTGCTCAGGAGAAATTCATTCAGTGAACTCTTGGCACACATCTCCTGAGCCTACCCTTTGAAAAGAGGAATATAAATACCTGTAGTGCTAATGGGTCTATTATAGCAGTCGTTTCAAGGAAAGGGCAGAGCAGCATTACATTACTTGAAACAGTTTTCAGCTTACAGCATCCCCAGAGATTAGAAGGATTGAAAAAGAAATTACTGCTATTGAAAACGCAAATTTTTTAAGTATCTGTGCTAGTCATTTGCCCACGTACCATGTGTACTGAAGTTAGAACATTGTGGTAATTGATATTCCTATTTTTACCATGGAGAATTCACATTTTCAGGACATAAATTTGTGCAAGCACACTGATAGAATCTAATCACTATATGTAGAAGCAAACATTCAGATTTTTATTTTTATTAAAGGTCATTAAATCAGTATATTCTAAACAGTTTTAGCCCCAAATATCTGGATGAGCAAGTATAGGTTAATTTTATCCCTGAGACATGTTCAGAGATCAAGTCACCCACCCTTTATGAATATTGAAACACTTTTTAACATTGCTGCTGGGATCAAGGGATAAGAGTACAAGGTTCTTTTAGTACATTCTTATTATACTATGCCTCCAAATGGACCGTAACTTTAAAGGAGAATAGACACTGAAGGCAGACCTTGTGGCTTTTCTTTCTCCACTCTGAGCATTGAATAGTACCTCAGTCAATATTCTGATTTGTAGGTGGAAATGGACTGATCCAGTCACAAATGTTTTATGGAATTTGGAGACAAATTAGAAAACCCCTGATAGTATCTTTTCTGCCTAAAATGTCAAAAGATATTTTAAAGAGCAAACTGTGTAAGAATTTGAGTGTCTTTTTGCATTTTTAAAAATGATAAAACTTTCAGGCCTCGATGGAAATGCCATTCTATCTAAATGAATGTTCACATTAAGAACCCACAGCCTTACACTTAGACACCCAGAAGTGAGTACAGTTCTTAAAGTTAAGAACAATTTCTCAGAAGTTTGGGTCAAGAAGCAAGACTCACCATATATTTAGAGCAGATTCACTTTCAAGAGTTCAGGGCACTCCAAAGTCAGAGAGTCTCTGGAAAAGCACAGCACAGGGGAAATCACATGCACAAATCACATGCACAGAACAGGGGATAAGGAAGAGTATGCTTTTGTTTCAAAGGAAGGGTAAAGAGGCCTGGCCTGCAAGACTGGAACAGAGGAGGCAAAGGGAAAGCTGCAGGAGGTATCTGTCCGCCGTCATGAAAGTACACATTTCATTCCGTGTGGAATGGGAAGTCTGCAGAGGACTGTGAAGAGAAGAGTGAGGTGATCTGCCTATAGAAAATACTATATATATATATATATATATATATATATATATATATATATATCTCAAATGTAAAAGCAATCACTGATTATTAGCTACTAGAGTAAAAAGTTCATAGGCTTGCCTCTCACTTCAATCACTTACATAATCATAATTTTGATTAGTTGGAGAATTAACAAAATTCAAATAAAGAGAGGATTTCCAGTGACACAAAACAAACTAGTAGGAGCACAGCTACAAAGGGCTGGGTCTTGGGC
Organism: Mustela nigripes; assembly: GCF_022355385.1. Classification (NCBI taxonomy): domain Eukaryota; kingdom Metazoa; phylum Chordata; class Mammalia; order Carnivora; family Mustelidae; genus Mustela; species Mustela nigripes. The sequence goes on along the minus strand of NC_081557.1, from coordinate 164,747,634 downwards.
TCCTCTGGTTGATGAGCTCCTGAAGCATGGGGAAGTTTCCTGTGATGCTCTTGAAAGCTTTAAAAACAAAACTGATCTTGGCTTTTGCTGTTGTATGTTTCTCTTCAAACCTATCTTGACATGAGATTCTAAAGCTGTTACTCTCTTCCACATAAAAGAAACAAAGGCAAAGTGAAGGTTAGGGGTAAGAAAATTCCAAAAGATCCAAAGAGGGACCAACACAACTGTCTCTGAGAAAGACTCTCATGTCCACACTCAACTTCTTTTTCATTTAAAAGGAAAACTCATTAGGTACCATGATCAGCAAGGTTAGAATAACAGTAGAAAGTTTTGCTTATATCTTCATCCTAATTCTCTCTGCATAAAGGTGGACCATTTATCTCTGGTTCATCCTCCCACCTGGTTTCACTGAGGTCCTACAGAAATAAATAAACTCATATGGTGAAGATGAAATATACTGAGTACATGCTATCCATTGACTGGTGACTACACATTAAAAAGCATTATTGTCACAAATAATAAAATGCTGTAACATGACCTTTCCCTGTCAATTACCTCCCTTTGTAAGGCTTAACATGCTGATTTAAAGTAATAATACATGATTATTCAAAATAGAGGTTTTTAAGTACTTGCAATTACATGAGTTGTCAACTGCTGGAAAGGCTTTTTCTTGACAAATAAACTGGGCACAGTGTTGAAAGTGTTATACCTCCAATAAACCTGAGTACTTTAAGTAGATTACCACTTATAAAATATAAGAATATTTAAGTACCAGTGTCAGAAGTAATACAGCAATAATCATATGTTTATTTTCGTTTTTTGCTTATAACTTCATATTTTTGCACTACACTTGATAGAAATGAAGAAAATTTGTTCCATAATATAAGAATGATTATAGTGGATTTCAGCATACTAGGGAATACTATAATTCATATGAGCTGAAGTGGCCTTTTGTTTAGGAAAAGACTTTGGTGGCTGCTGTGGGTATTAAAGAAGTCTTCCATGCACTATCTTCAGAGAGAACACAGAATGCAAGGAGGAAGAATGGTGGGTGGGACATGGGAGTGAAGAGGAATTTAAGAACAGTAACAATAAATAAGATAGAAATGAGGATGATACAACAACCAGTTGGAAAGAAAAGAGGCCCAGCAACACGGTAGGAGGCTGTGCTCAGAGGATCCCTTAGGAATAGGAAGCCAGAGTCCTTTAAGAAAATTCTTAGATTATATATTTTTTAAGATTTTATTTATTTATTTGATAGACAGAGATCACAAGTAGGCAGACAGGCAGAAGCAGGCTCCTTGCTGAGCAGAGAGCCCGATGTGGGGCTCAATCCCAGGACCCTGGGATCATGACCTGAGCTGAAGGCAGAGGCTTTAACCCCCTGAGCCACCCAGGCACCCCAAGAAAATTCTTAAATTTTAAATTGTTTTCTCTATTATGGGATAGGATGCGACCTTCCATTAGCTCCTGTCTTCTTGCACCCATAAATAACATTCAGAGTGATACATACTGTTTACTGGTCTCCTGTATGCTTTGGGGTGTTTACTGGTCTCCTGTATGCTTTGGGGTAATCACAGACAAAGGCATGTTTGTGGTGATGGTGGATGGACAGACCAGTCCAGACCCAGAAAGACAAGCTAATCAGATTGAGGAGGGAATTAACAATTGGGCTGGTGTGCATAAATACTTGATAATTTCCAGAGATCACAGGAAACATACTGGCCTTCCAAAGAGGTGTGGAATGGGACCATAAATGATATTTTTACAAATGTTAAAGGAAAATCTGACCCCATAATGGTAGACTCAATATGGTCACAAAACTCGGGGTTACATACATGTGGTAGAAATTATTGGGATGCCATTATTTCTTATAAAAACTAAATTTAAAAATATATCATGTATTTAAGTGAATACTGCACTTCCAAAAAATTCACTGGAAAAAACTAGTTGGTTACTTACTATTTAAGAAATTTACTTCTTCAGGTGTAAACTATTTGTAGTTCTTTTTCACTTTAAGGTTTTGAAATTTAGTAGTTACCTTATTTGAATCTTTTTCAGCCTCAATTTATTTCTTCAATTTTCAACTTGCATTTCCATGATCAAACACACCAGTAAAAAGAACTGGGGCAGCCTAATTGTCCCCATCAGCCCTCCAGGGGCAACAGGGGCAACACTGTGTTACCAACATTCTGTAGGGGCCAGTCCTCTGCTACCAAGGCTATGAGATGAGCAGAGAGGGTAGACATCCCAAGTAGTTAGAGAATTAAAATGTTTTATCTACCCCGATGCGCTCAGGTACTTTTCAGATGACCAGAAGGGGTGACAGTGTCACAAAGCAGTGGAAACCTAGACTTCTCTAGCTCCATGTTCCCCATAAAGTATACTCAATCTCAGGGGCTAGTACATAGCTATCTCTCTGCTCACATACACAGCCCAATGCAGGCTTTACTCCATAGTTGGCACTTCCACATAGAGATAGCATTGTGTCCCTATTCTGGAAACTGGTATGTGTGTCAGTGCAACTAAGAAATGCCAAATAGACCAGGCATATGGCTTTTTTTAAAGACTCCATTTCATCCTGTTAAATATGCATACATAGTAGCCAAATTTCATCTTTGTAAATGATTTATTTGTAATACAGTTCAGAAAAATTACCTAATTATCTGTGACAGACTCCAGGATGGTTCCCAAAGATGCTTCCCTCCTGGTACTCATACTCTTATGTAGTCCCTTCTTATGTTATACCAAGGTCTCTCTGACCTACAGAAAAAGGCAGAGAGATAATGTTTCAATGTTAAGATTAGGTTATAACAGATACCGTGGCTTCTCTCTTGGTAGCTTTCTCTTGCACTTTTTCCTCTCACTCTTGAAACAGCCGCTCTGGGAAAAGCCATGTTGTGAGCAGCCCTAAGGAGAGGCTCACAAAGCAAGAGACTGAAGCTCATGCCAATGGCCACTTGAATGAGCTTGGAAACAAATCCATCAGCCTTAGTCACAAGTCTTCAGAGATGGCAGTCAATACCAGCAGCTTAAGGAGACCTGACCCACAATCACCCAGCTATGGCACTTCCAGGCTCCTGAACCCCAGAAACTGGTGACAAAATAAATACTTGTTGTTTCAAACTGCTAAGCCTTGGAGAGATTTGTTACACAGCAAACAATACCAAATATACTTTCTTATCTCCTTCCTTTGGCAAGTTCATGCTAGGACAAAATGAGGCTTTGGCTGATGCAATGTATGGTATAATCCTGGGGGCAGGTGTGAGAGCATGACATCACTAACATTGCCAACCACTGACCCAAAGTGGTTTCAAGAAACTCTATCTTGAATAAGTTATAGATGAGAACAAAGCAGACAATTTAAAATCAAGATGCTACTATCAAGTAGGTAGGACAAAGAGACAGAACAAAGGATGAAATTCAAAAGGAATGCAGGCATGGAGGCTGGAATACCTCTTCTGAGACTTTGGGATTGCCTTATCTGGTTTCTGCGCCCCTGAAAATGGTAGGCTAGAAGGACTTAAAGAGGTTGCTCTTTAGCAGATATTAATATAACATTCAAGGGCTTCCATAATTGGGATGAATCTTTCTCTTTACTATGAATTGTATGTCTCAGCTTTGAATAAATACAGTACTTTCTTACCTTTATGGAAGTCATTACATCTGACAGGAATTCCCTTCCATTCACATGATCCCTTGGACTGGATCCATCTTTTAGAGCCAAACCTGATTTATTTTCCTCTTTGGAATCTCCTCCAAAATACCCAACTCTAAGGGTTTCCTCTTATAAAGAAATCATTAACTGTGTCACTGCATACTGCCTCCATTCTTTGTGCCTCTTTCCACAATATGCAAAATATTTCTAGGTTGCAGGAGCCCTCTCTACATTTTTGGATCTTTTACAAAGATCCTGATACAACATTTATTTGACAGCTAAGTGATAAATAGTGGTTAATTGTCTTCTAGAAATTTTCTTATTGCAAAATGAAGACCTGTTTATTGCAGACAGTTTTAAAAAGTCAGTCAAAAAGAGAAAAAATATCAACTCACTGCTAAAAAAGAACCACTCAATATTTTTGGTGGTTTTGTCTTTTTGTAGGGGTGTGTGTGTGTGTGTGTGTGTGTGTGTGTGTGTGTGTGTGTTGTGTTATAAATGAAATGAAATCAAACACATTGTGTGCTTGTTTTCTTTGACAACAAAGAGCACAACCTCACCGAATGCCCCAATTGGACATGGGGCAAAGTCTTGGGAGGTGATTGTTTTGATGTAGCTCTACATTAAAACAAGGTACTCTTGTGCCTGTGAAAACAGTATGTCACTTATTTCTGACCATTTACAGGCTATTTCTATCTAAAATACAATCATGAATATGAGAAACATTCTCAGTTTCAGTGGATTTCAATGTCATGTCATAAGCAATACCATCTACTTCAAAGGAAACAACTATCAAACTATTTCAATGAGATTTCAATAAAATAAAGAAAGAATTCAACTTGCAACTCAAAATCCATGTATATAGCTCATCTAATTTTCCAATATTGACCATGGCAAGGAGGGGTTACTGTTCCCAGAAAATCTGTCATCTTTCATTTTGTCATGCTTTAAAACAGCTCTGAAAGGACAGGAAATGACAGAACTGCTACTCCCTTCCCCTTCTAATTTCCTCTGTTTTAATCACTCCTTTTCTATTGTTTAAAAAAAAAAACACATCCTGATATGATTTAACATTCAGTTTCATAATCTATGTAATGGGAAAGATAATGGTACTTACCTCATGGGGTAATTCTGAGAATTTAATGAGTAAAGTGCCTGAAACAATGTCTGGCACAGGATAGGCATTTAAAAATGTTACTACATATTATATCTTCTTTTTTTTTTTAAAGATTTTACTTATTTGACAGACAAAGATCAAAAATAGGCAGTGAGGCAGGCAGAGAGAGAGGAGGAAGCAGACTCCTTGCTGAGCAGAAAGCCCAATGCAGAGTTAGATGCGGGGCTCGATGTAGGGCTCAATCCCAAGACCCTGGGATCATGACCTAAGCTGAAGGCAGAGGCTTTAACCCACTGAGCCACCCAAATGCCCCTGTTTTCTTGCCCTAATAGCCACACTTCTGCATGTATATGGGTATATATGTGCATGCATACACACACACATGCCCCCCCACACACATATTCAGTCACATTATTTAAAGCAAGGAGTACAACTCTCACAGGCTCCTTGATGATGTGTGAGTTCTGAGTCTCATTCCTGATTACTTCAAACAAGGGTCAGTTACATAATTTAACAGGTAAGTAAGTAAGTATGAATTTCTCACAAGTAAGTAAAGTCAACAGATTGTTGTTTAAAGTAAAATGTTCATCATTGAAAAGAAAGTACAGATTAATGATTCCTAAAAGAAAACAATCTAGATTGCTTGGAGACTGGATATCAATGCACAGTCCAAAACTTGCAGTTAATATCAAAGATATTTATTTTGTTATTGAAAGTGAATGGCTAAAGTCTGTAGATTCATAATCTATAAAAGAAAACTTAAAAGCTCTGATACTTGATCTTAATGTTATCCTAGTACTCTCTTAAACAACTGTTAAATGTGCCATGATACTGACTTTATATTTATGACTACAAATCTCGTCTGAAAATGTAAAGTTCTAATCCCTAAACAGACTCACTTCTGGCTCAGGAATCCCTCAGCCCACAAGGCAGCTTGGACATGACTGTCTTCACTATGAAGCCATAAATCCCAGTCACTTTCTCAAAAACTGAACATGGCAGCAACAACTTCCACAGTCCCAGCTGCAACACAGTCATGAAGCTTGCTCTTGGACAGCAGGGAAAGGTTTGGAAGAACCTGAAAAGGAGTTATTTGGTCTCTCCTTTCTTTGCTACTTTCTCTCTTCAACATGCCCTGTCCCAAAGGCACTTGCCCCTCCAATCCCTTGCTCGTTTCCTCTCCCTTATCAAACTATTCATGGTGTTGTACAAATGACCAAGGATTCTTCAAGTATTATTTCTCCAGGTATTCACCTTTCTTTGAGGCCAAAAGATGGAACATATCTATAAAAGCTAAAATTCAGGTACCAGTATTAAATTACCCATTTGAGAACACATCACATAGTAGTCCCTTAATTATGTCATCTTATTGGTCAATGTTGAATTTGAGAAGGCAGTAACAAATTCCTAGTATTCTGTCTAGTATCAGCTGAATAATCACTATATTTATAGTGCTTGGATCTTTTTTTATATCACCAGAGACTGATGAGAAGGATGGAAGAAGTTCAGTGGCAGGATGGCTGGGAACGGTTATAAAGAAGATCGAGGGCTTTAATAGCAATTTCACAGAACAAATTGACTTTTAAAAAGACTCTTTATTTGAGAGACAGAGAGAGCACGCTTGTCTGTGCATGAGTGGGGAAAGGGGGTGGGGGAGGGATGAGTCAAAGGAAGAGGGAGAAGCTGAGAATCTCAAGCAGAGACTGCCCTGAGCATAGAGTCTGATTTGGGGGACTTGGGGCTTCTCTTGTGACCCCAAGATCATGACCAGAGCCAAAAACAAGTAGTTGGTTACTTAACCAACTATGCCACTCAGGCGCCCCATAATCAATTGATTTTTTAAAAACTTACTGAATAAACATAATAGTCTAAAGAAAATTGAACAATTTTACCAAACATTCCACTACTCTAATAATCCAATTTTTTTTTTTGTGATGTACTTTAATAGTTCACTCAGCAATGCTTACTGAAACCCTTCTATATCACAGGTGACTTGCCATCCTTTTTTCTAATCCTTGTCATCCTCATTTATGCAGAATTTTAAATAAGCATATCACGGCATAGGCTACTTTTTCTTTTATTTACTATATCATAAGCAATTTTTCATTAATATATAATGTATTATTTGACCCAGGGGTACAGGTCTATGAATCATCAGTCTTACACATTTCACAGCACTCATCATAGCACATACCTTCCCCAATGTCCATAACCCAGCCACCCTCTTCCTCCCCTCCCCTCTATCAACCCTTAGTTTGTTTTGTGAGATTAAGAGTGTCTTATGGTTTGTCTTCCTCTGGATCCCACCTTGTATCATTTTTTCCTTCCCTACAATTTTATGTGCTGCTACTTAGAGATATGAGTTAAATTAGATACATTTTTTCAGAAAAAAAAAAAAAAAGTGTTTCTTGGGATTAGCCAATTGAGAAGTAGGTGGGAAATGACTTTCCTGGAATTAATGGGAGGCATTATTAATGCCATGAAACCCTTTCCCATAATTCCAAAACTTTATCTGGAAAACTTCCAAGAAATCTCATCACTTGTGCCCAGTGCAAGAGGGAGATAGCTTTTATTGGATTTGAGAAAAGCTAATGGCCCACTGAAAACTTACTATGTATAATTTATTTACATACTAGACATAAGTATGTGCTCACAAGGTGTCTTTCAGACTTTTTTTCAAAGAAGAAGGCTCTGGTGGGGAGCTGTTAAGTTAAGTTCCCAGAGGCTTGCCGTCTCCCTGTCAAGGTTCTGGTGAGTTTAGAAAACATACGTGCGTGATGGGTTTTCCAGGTCAAAAGCCTTCTCTGTGTAGAGTCATGACTTACAAAAGCCTGAGCTTCGGTATCTATTTTGCTTTTGAACAAAAGCAAGCTGCACAAAGACAGAGGGCTTGGCAAGACTGTGAAGTGAACAGAGCAGGAGTAAGCACAGAGAAAATAGGGAATACTTAACTTTTGCTAGGCCACCTTTCTATCTGTCTAAAATATGACTCCATGAGTAAGGCTGCAAAATGGTATTAAAATTCCTTTTTCTCCATCCTTACAAATATGGGTGAAGATAAGCCAAAGTTTCCTAAATCAGGTTCCGCAAATAAGACAAAAGTAATGTGCTGGAGTAAGGTGAGGGAGGAAAGTTCAGCCTAGAGACAAATGTTCCCCATTAACATGCTGTTAAAGCACAGAAATCTTAGTTGCCATTAGGTTTCACAGGAAACTGAAGGACTGAAAGGCAACAATCTGTGGATTCTGGGAGTATGATGAGGTGAAGGTATAAGTAGGGTAACTGTGGTTAAGACAAAAAAATGTTCTTCCCTCCCTCCCTCTCTCCCTTCTAGTCTTTCCTCCCTCCTTTCCTCCTTCCTCTTTTTTTCTTTCTCCCTTTCTTCCTTTTCATTTCACAGAGAAGTGTTTTTGTAATAAAAGTCTGTCAATAATAAATTCTGCTTGCTGCTTTATTTTGCCTAGCATTGATTTGAGCATCTACCATCTTTCTCTTCCCATAGTTCCAGCTAATGTATTGCCTGTCCCTCTTACAGTGAGTACCCCAGCTCCTGATATTCATGAAAGTCACAGAGTGGTACTCAGGCGACCAAGTGTACAAATCCCACTTCTGATTCCTTTTCTTGGCTCCACTCCTACTATATGAGTACTGGCCTTAGAAGAGAAGTCTCTTAAAAATTATCAGTAATATTATTTATTGAAATCCTATTATGCATCTGTCTCTGGTACATCTAACTTCAAATGCCCTGCTCATGCACCACATATACTAATTTTGGTTGATATTTCCTTTTTTTCTTTTTTTTTTTTTTTTTAGGATTTTACTTATTTGACAGGGAGAGAAGACACAGAGAGAGAGGGAACACAAGCAGGGGAAGTGGGAGAGGGAGAAGCAGGCTTCCGCTGAGCAGAGAGCCCAAGTGGGGCTTGATCCCAGGATCCTGGGATCATGACCTTAGCCAAAGGCAGATGCTTGATGACTGAGCCACCCAGACAGACACCTCTTGATTAGTATTTCTTACAGGCTATATAGTTTGAAAAAAATAAGGTGAGACAGTAGAAACTTAAAGATGTTTCTTTACTCAAGAATCCTTAGCCATTTAAAATGACACGGCCGTATTTATATATGCAAGAGAAAAATTGTGAGTGGGATTCCCCAAATTCCTGGACTATGCTGCTTCTCCATTCTCTTCATCTCTCACCCCTTCCCTCCCGCTTCCTTTCCCTTCTTCTCTCTCTCCCTCTTTCTCTTTTTGTCCCAAGGTCTTACAGATAACATGCCAAATATATTTAGAAGGTAAAATTGATCTTCATAAATTATATATAAAGGCCAATAAAACTATATGAAAAGTTCCCAAGGCCTATATTTTATGCTCTTTCAGAGAGTCAAAACAAATAATTTTGTTTTAAAAGCATATATAAAAAGAAAGAGAAAAATGACCAATCGTTTCCTCATGTGACAAAATCAGTTAAATAACTACAGCTATAATAAAGCAAAAATTGGTTAAGGAAAGAAATAGACATCTGCCTTGGCATATTATAAATTCATATTATTTAATTTCAACTGAGATTTCACTGCTGCTTGGCAAATGTTCTCTCTCTGTTGACTTCATCACAGTCTCCAGAGTGGCCCTTGCTCCCTCCACTTTCTTTGGCCCCCACCCACTTCCCCTAGCCCACCTCTGCTCACTCCATTCCAGTTTGCAGATTTGCCTCCCACTTTACCAAATATGGGGCACATCCAGCATAAATTCCCTCACTTTCTCTCTCCTCTAATTCCTACTTGACCCCCTTACTTTGGGATAATCTGTGTTCTCATTTCATTCCTCCCCATCAGCATCTTCATCTTTCTTTATCCATGTGCTTCTTGCCTTCCCCTCTGCCTTTAATGGAGTCACATTTCTTGCTCACATCTCCCACTCTCTTTTTTTAATTTTTTTTTTTTTTTTTTACTTTTGGGAAAAAATATTAAAAGCTAAATTATAACCTAAGAAATTTTTGCCTAAAGCATCCAGCCAATTTCATGATTTGTTTACTTTTAATAGTGACTGGTTTGGGCTTCTAAGTAGTGGATGTGAACAGGTGGAAAAAAGAAATGCCCTATTTCCATATTTATTAACTCTGAGGGTTAAAATGAAGTGGTATTACAAATGTATTGCAAGTATAAGCCTCAATTAAAAAACTGAATTGTACAAGAGATTCAATGTCTACTTCAACAAGTCCCTGGCATTCATTCCCAACCCCATGCAGTTCCCTTTGCAGCAAAGTTGTCTCTTGTTCTGGGAAGTGGAGGAAATAGACCATTATATATCACTTTCTGAGATGTCTACCATCCTGTATAGACCTTAGTGGTTATCCCACATGGATCACAGATGCCTTCTTTCTCATCCCCATGCAAAGGACCCAGTAGGGCTCATTAATGCTCATCGGGGCTCTCCTCATTTTCTCATTCTCTTTCTTTCTCTCTCTTTCTATCTTTCCTTCTCAAATTCTTCATTTGTTGGTCCCTCTGGGACTCTCTGATTCATTCTGCTCCTGCCCCATGCTGTAATACAGATGATTCATGACTATGTCACACACATCTGCCTAGACAAACCACTCTGGTCTTTTCTCTATGGAGTTTTAGCATTTCACTGGGCTTTACCCAGCAAAAGAGGGGCAAATCCCTTCTGCTATCACATGCCCCCAAATTTCTCTAGGGTTTGGTCATTCCTGCTGAATACTATCTCCTTATGTGAAGGAGAGAACTGGTCCCCCTTTTCTTAGACACCCACAGGGACTACCCCCTTTGTTTTGCTTTTGCCACTTCTCATCTCCAAATCTAAAGCATCAGAGAGTTGCAAGATTTGTTCTGACTCACAGAGCATTCTCTCTACCTGAGTTCTCTTGGGGAAATAGGACTTTTGAAATTTCACTGAGTTTCTGCTGCAACATTCCTTCCCTAAGGCAATTGATGCTGCAAATCCCAGATGCCTAAATTACTTGTTAATATTACAAAAGATCACCCTGCCAAAATGTCTGTTTCCATTTACTCTAAAACCATCCATACTGATATATGCAAACATGGAGCTACTCTAGGCCTCACCTCTGGTACCAGGGGCACTGATGTACAGCCTAAAGGCCACAGCCACACTTGAAACCCTGCTTTCCCTATGGCTGCTTCCCGTGCCCCCCCCCCCCCCCCCCCCCCACCGCCAAATGATGCACAATACCATGGAAGCTGTACAGTGCTCCTGCCTCCTGCAGCTACCATGGCACTGCTCCCTAAATCTGACTGGGACAGAAGCTGCTTGCATTGGACCCTCTGCTATCACTGTTGCTCACTGTGGCCCTCCAGGACTCTGGACAGGTTGGCTGCAGTGTTTCCTGCAAGTTGCAACTCTCTTGCTCAAGAATATTAAGTTTCCTCTAGCACTGCTAGTCCTACCTATAACATAAAGACCATCCAGATAGCTTAGCTAATACAGTGGACAATTTCCTCAATAGAAGAAATAATGTCTTCCTAAGAGAGCTCCTAATTATTGCTCCTAATCCCATTGTGTACCCTTCCCCCTCCCCTAAAGTTTATTCTCACCCAGGAGTTACGTCAAGACTTAAAAAACAAAGTCAAAGCATGACACTCATCTGCTCAAAGTCCTCCAATGGCTTCACACAATTGGGAGTAAAAACCAACTCCTTATCAAGGTCTACATATAGTCCTATGTGATCTGGTTTCCTATTATTTCTCCCTATACTCTTCCTTTTGCTTGCCTTGCTGTGGTCTCAGTCTTCAACTTTGGTTCTGGAATATCCTAGTATGCTCTTACCATGAAGTCTTTGAACTAAAAAGTCTTAACTTTCTCCTTCCCTTATAGTACCCTTCATTCTGATTATCTACATGGCTTATTTTTGTATTTCTTTCAAATAGTGTCTCAGAGGAGACATGAAGCCTACCCTGGCTTACTCCATTTAGAGCTGCAACCTCCGGCATTCCTTATCCTCTTCTCAGATTTATTCTCCCACTAGCACTCATTGAATCTTCTTTTTTAACCTCATGCATTATTTACAGACCATATTTAGTATCTTTCTCTCTTTACTACAATGGTAGTTTGTAGTGATTTTTTATCAGTTGTCTTTTCACTTCTCTATTTTCAGCAGTCAATATAATACCTCCTGGATGGTACTCATACAGTATTTGTGGAATGAATGAATGATGTATACTTCTCAAGAGCTCACTGTGAAGTAAGAATGTGGTACTCTTTCATTTGGCATTAATAGAGTTCCTTCACTCAATCCTCCAAAGGGAAGAGCATCTCTGCATCTTCTTAGCAGGAGTTTTCCTGTTTAGTAATTTAGTTTTCTCAAATGCCTTAGAATTTGGGAAAGGGTTCATTCCCCTTTCTTTTTGTGAGGGATTTGGCCTGGTGATGTCCTTTCTGTCCCACTGATCTTTCATAATCTGACTCAGTAAACACTAAGACTTCCAAGCAAATCAAACCATAATGCTCTTTTCTAAATTTCAGTGTTCCCAGATGAAGGTGGTCCTCCTAAGAACATTAGTAATAGGATAAATGCCTTTTGTGGAGCATCTTCTGTCAGTTACGACACTAGGTATTTTATATACATTAATTTAATCCTCAGAACACCATGTAATATAGGTGTTATCTCCATTTTATACATAAACATGAGGCTCAGAGAAGGAAAAATAATATTCCATAGTTTACAAGGCTAAGGATCCCATCCAATTTTCAGAGATTTGGTGAGTCCCTATAACCTCTATCAAGACATCTATGGTGAAGGCACAAAAGCCTTTTGTTCTCACCATTTCTGTATTTTAGCAAGTTAATAGGGTCTACTAGGACCTAGTGGTATCTCTGGCACCTGGCTAATCCATGAATTTACTACTAAATAAATATTTATTAAATTCTGTGAAATCAAACCTCATACTATGAAGAAACATTATGTTTTGATTGGACATAATCCATAAAGGTAATTTACTAAAGGCCTTAATATGTCTTAGAATGACAGGTGATTACAGAAAATTTAGACACATGGTAGACCCCAAGAAAATCATAAGAAAAAGAAAAAATTAGATGAACTATTGTAATTTATGTGCCACTCTTTTTTTTTTTAAGATTTTATTTATTTATTTATTTGTTAGAAAGCAAGAGAGCGAGAGCACAAGCAGGAAGAGTGGCAGGCAGAGACAGAGAGAGAAGCAGGCTCCCCGATGAACAAGAAGCCTGATGAGGGACTCAATCCCAGGACCCAGGGATCATGACCTGAGTCAAAGGCAGCAGTTTAACTGACTGAGCCACCCAGGAATCCCTATGTGCCACTCTCTTATCACTGATTTTTAGCAAATAGCAAGAACCACAAAAATTCATATTTTTTAACATCCCTGGAACAAGAGTCCACAGCAAGAAATTAGGAAGTAATACACCCATGGTAATAGTCAATATTTTCATCTTTTTTTTAATTGTTGTTAACTAATATTCTCTGAAAGAATGAGTCCACTCCGGAGAGCATAAATGAAGAAGTTATTAAATTGACAAAGAACCCATGTGAATTATGGGTGACCAAGTATTGATGAGACAGTTTTTTGTACATGTCACTTGACGATGTGTGTTGAATAAAACTGTTTTTGTCACAGCATAGCCATATCATGCCTATTTCCTATATCTCTGCACCATACCCAGATATTTTAGAGGTTCTACATTATTCTGAATTTCTATAATACAACAAAATCCTGGTAAATTCCCAGCTATAAATTTTAGTTTTTCCTCCACAGTGAGTTGAGTGATTTCCACACTGGCCATCTGGAATTATGACTAGGCTTAAAATGGTTTTTAAGTAAAAATACCACACTAGCTAAAATAATATTTCTAAGACCTATTTTCCATTTGCTCAGAAAGCAAATGTACTTGACCTAAAAGCAAAGAGATTATTTGAGTTGCCATTTAATCCCTAACAATTTTATTGTATTATTTACTCTTTTTCATGTCCAACTGGAGACAGTGCTTCTCTCTGGGGAACTGTTTCCATTGGTCATGGGACTTGGGAAGCAAAGATTCTAGGACTACTTGGCTACCCTAGCATTATTAGTGTTTGTGCTGGTCTCCCATTTTGTATTCTAAGCCTCTTTATTTCTTTTGGAGGGAATGAATTATACTCTCAAAGAGAATCCTATCATTCAAAGTTACTTTCATCCAGATGGAATTTTCAGATATCTAAATGGCAATAAACTCACTCTTTACCAGAAAGCTCTACTGAGACAATAATAATATACATTAGAGAAATTAAAATGAATTATCATTCTTCAATAAACACTCATAAAAAGTGAGACAAACTACCTCATGCATCAGGTGCAAAGGACCTGAACATGGAGTTTGTTATCCTTATCATGCCAGCATAAAGAAACAAAATCATTAAGCAAAACAATGCTGGGTTAATAAAGTTAAATGTAATATTCCTGAGACAAAATTATTTTATTTTTATTATATATATATTTTTATAATTGATTGATTTTAGAATTAGTTTCAGAAGACCAAGTTTGCAGACCAAGATTAACTAGGAAAAGAGGTCATTACTATCTTGGCCCAAAATATCTTGGAAAGTTCAAAGCCAAGAGAGTGAATCCAAAATATGATAAATTCTCTTTAAGATGCAAAGGTAGTGTTCAATCTCCTTATTTGGTACTTCTCTATTTTAAATAAGCCAGAGTCAATACGGACAAATTCCAGATCAGGTCTCTTCTGCCTGACAGTGACAGGGATGCATGCATGTTCAGACCTCATTCCAGTGAGACACTTGCAAGAAGAACACAGTTCCTCCCTAAGAGAAGCTGTCTCTCAGGTTTAGAATATGAATGTAGTCCTTTCTGCTACCAGGCTTTTGGAACTAGAGCACGTCACAAAACATACTGGTATTCTAACCTAGAAGCCAACTTTCAAACAGCGTTTCTTTCTTACAGGTGTTGAAAGGTGCTACTCCCCAAGCAGTAAATAGCAGTGATTCATTAACATAATGGCATAGAAAAACAGATGACCAAGAACTGTGTGAATGGATTATTCTATTGCTGGGAGTTACAGTAATGAATCATCATTTCCATTCAATACTCCTTCCTTCTTATTTTGGATAGCTTCCCTTCTTGAAGGAAGACATTATGAGGAAGAGACTTTATAAACCAGAATTGGGAAATGATGCCCTTTAGCTTTGACTCAGAAAGTTGGTTGAAGTAACTCAACTACCGATACCAATATTTCAAAGTTGTGTTCAATATTTTCATTAACTTTGAGCAATCTTTTTTTCTAATTCATTTTTACACGGGATAAAAAGAACTAATACTACATACACACTCACACATGCACATGGGCATGCATGTGTGCATGTGCAAGTTAAAGCTAGGACGACCAGAGATCCCTTTCATAAAACATTTTTCCCTAAAAACTACATTTTGATACGAAACCCAACGATATATATATTTTTTGAATATCTAACCTTCCTTACTTTCTAAATATACAGGCAGGAATTTCTCTTAGTTAATTGGACTAAACTGAGAGAAGTTTCCGTCAATGATTTAAAAGTCTCCAAAGGCAAAGGAAACAAAAGCGAAAATAAACTTTTGGGACTTCATCAAGATCAAAAGCTTCTGCACAGCAAAAGAAAGAGTCAAAAAAACAAAGAGGCAACCCATGGAATGGGGGTAGATATTTGGAAATGACAGTACAGACAAAAGGTTGATAACCAGGATCTATAAAGAACTTCTCAAACTCAACACACACAAAAGAGACAATCATGTCAAAAAAAATGAGCAGAAGATATGAACAGGCACTTCTCCAATAAAGACACACAAATGGCTATCAGACACATGAAAAAATGTTCATCATCACTAGCCATCAGGGAGATTCATATAAAAAACCACATTGAGATACCACCTTGCACCAGTTAGAATGGCCAAAATTAGCAAGACAGGAAAACAACGTGTGTTGGAGAGGATGTGGAGAAAGGGGAACCCTCTTACACTGTTGGTGGGAATGCAAGTTGGTGCAGCCACTTTGGAGAACAGTGTGGAGACTCCTCAAGAAATTAAACATAGAACTTCCCTATGACCCTGCAACTGCACTACTGGGTATTTACCCCAAAGATACAGATGTAGTGAAAAGAATGTTTATAGCAGCAATGGCCCAATGTTTATAACAGCAATGGCCATGGTTGCCAAACTGTGGAAAGAACCAAGATGCCCTTCAACAGACAAATGGATAAAGAAGATGTGGTCCATATACACTATGGAGTATTATGCCTCCATCAGAAAGGATGAATCACCAACTTTTGTAGCAACACGGACGGGACTGGAAGAGATTATGCTGAGTGAAACAAGTCAAGCAGAGAGAGTCAACTATCATATGGTTTCACTGATTTGTGGAGCATAATAAATAACATGGAGGACATAGGGAGATGGAGAGGAGAAGGGAGCTGAGGGAAATTGGAAGGGGAGGTGAACCATGAGAGACTATGGACTCTGAAAATCAATCTGAGGGTTTTGAAGGGGCGGGGGGGGGAGGTTGGGGGAGCCAGGTGGTGGGTATTAAGGAGGGCACGTATTGCTTGGAGCACTGGGTGTGGTGCAAAAACAATGAATTCTGTTACGCTGAAAAGAAATTAAAAAAAAAAAAAAGTTTCTTACAGCAAACAAAGGCAAGGAATGGAAGGAAAAGAACCAAGGCTCTAAGAGGTCTCAGCAGAGATAGAGAACTTAAACCACCCAGCAACATTCTCAGAGCCATAGCATGTACCTACACTGCATTCCTACAATCTCTAATTTACAGGTTTTTGTAAGGGCAGCTCTTAGCTCAAGCTTCAGGACCTACATCTCTACTTACATTCTTTATCGAATAGGCAATGGTATAAAGAGAGGGAAGGGGTAGGAAAAATACTTTCCGTGAATAAGGTGAGGTTTTTATTTTTGTTTTTGGCTTGTTTTGTTTTAACAGAAAAATCTGTACCTAAGCCAAATTTGAGTAGGGTGACTTCTGGGAAGTCAGCCAAGAGGCATCTGGGAAATAGTTGGAACTGCAGTGGACAGAATCAAAATGGTTTTGTCTTAGTTCAGCTATTCCCCCACCTGACGGTATGATCTTGACAAAGTCCCTCAGACTCTTACTCCTTCATTCCAATTCTTACACTGATGGGATTTGGACAAATAAGCCAGTTCCAGTGAGTTTCACCACTGTATTCAAATTTCTAGCTAAAGAAGACCAACCAAGGTGAGAACACAGAACAGTCTCTCACTTCTCTTCCCATAAGTAAAGGCGCCAAGAAATCTGTGTTGGAGAAAATGGTGCTGGGATTTGATCTTTTTAGTAGCATCACTATATTCCACCATGAGGCTTCTTATTCACTTGAGAAAGAAAAAAAGGAAAGCTGTGAATTTGATTCAAATGAAAATATTTACAATTAGGTACAAACACTCAAATACAGACACATAGTATGGTTAACAAAAGTAAATTGTAATCAATCATTATAAATAAGAATGGTAATGATAGTAAATTGGTAAAAGTTAATGATTACATTGGGAGATACCCAATTTTTCCAGTTTCCTTTAGAAGCTTGGTAAATCAAAACATAGTGTAGTTTTTTTGTTTTGTCTTGTTTTGTTTGTTGTGTGTGTGTGTGTTTAACAGAGAGACAAAGCACACAAGCACCTGTGCATGGGGGTAGGGGGACAGTAGGGGCAGGGGGAGAGGGAAAATCTCCCTTGAGATTGAGAGTGGGAATCAATCTCATGACCCTGATATCATGATCTAAGCTGAAATCAAGAGTTAAAGCCTTGAGCAGCTGGGTGGCTCAGTTGGTTGAGCAACTGCCTTGGGCTCAGGTCACGATCCCGAACTTCTAGGATCGAGTCCCACATCAGGCTCCCAGCTCCTTGGGGATTCTGCTTCTCCCTCTGACCTTCTCCTCTCCCATGCTCTCTCTCACTCATTCTCCCTCAAATAAATAAATAAAATCTTCAAAAAAAAAAAAAAAGAGTTAAAGCCTCAACCAACTAAGCCACACAGGCACCCCAAACCATAATATAATTTTAAATGCAATGTTGAACCATATGGCTATAGCCACTATTGTAATATCCAACATGAGTCATTACAATGTATCTGAGATTTTAAAAGCACTGTTTAACATATTCTTGGTAATAACTGTATAGATATCAAGTAAGTAGTATCATTGTTTCCATTTCATAGATGGGCACAAGATTCCTAGAACAGAAGGACTTTGTCTGAGGTTACGCCTGACCTGAAACTACAGCCTGTCCTCTCAGAAGCTATCGTCTGCCTTCCTGCTTATGTTCAACTCATCTGGTTCAAAGTGCAGTTCTATTTTTCAAGAAAAGTAAGCATTAATTCCCATTTTATGAAAAAGTATGCCTATGAAATAAGCCTCTTTCTTCACCTATTCAAGACTATCTCACGCAGGGGCAGCTATCTGAATAATAACAAAAGTTACAATTTGCAAGAGAAGAGCAAATTTTATAAGATGATAAATCTATCAGATTTCTCCTTGGCAAATTTCTCAATACATTTCACCCAACCTAGAGACCTACCTTTCATTTATCCTCTGTAAAACAGCAGAAATAGAGTAGAAATGGCAGTGTTTTGAAAAGATAAAGAAAATGGTTAAGTATTAGTTTTATTTACAATTCTTGTGTGAAGTTTACATTTAGGGCTCAGAATAACGTCGTGTTTCATCTATACACTGCTTTTGAGAAACTGCCGTCATGCAAGTGAGCAACCTCAGACCTAGATTCATTACAAATCTTATTTGTGGATCAGGAGGTTTTACCCTTCATTTGATAATTCTCTTGAAAAATATTTTCTCTGTCTTGTGTACCTGTCCCACCTCATTAAATGTTAGCTGCAGCTATTACAACTTACAATGGTCTTCTGCACATAGCCGTGCTGCCCACTGCATGAATGACACTAGCAGGTTTAAATAAAGTATACACTGAAAGTGTGCAGGGTTTAAAATTCTTTTGATCCTCAAATTTGGTATGCTTAGCATTGTGGTCTATACAAGCAAAGTTATTAGCTGAGGAAATGAAGACATTTGAGCACCCTATGTTTCTATTCTTTGATGTTAAAATTAGAAATGGAATTGCAATAACTGTAGATATTATCAGGTTAAAGTAAACAAATGTCAATAATATGAAAACCAAGTCAATACTTTAAGCAATAAAGTGGAAGTAGAACAGGACTTGAATTCACAGAATATTCATTTGAAAGAGAAAGTAAGGTAGAATAGAACAAACATGAGCTTTGGAACAACACAACTCTGGTATGAGTTGACAAATCTTAACTTAAAAACCTACCCATCTATTATCTTAATGAAGTTACTTAAGTTTCCCAAGCCCTAGCTTCCATATCAGTAAAATAAGAACCATGCTATTTAACTTGTGTCATATTTATAGAAATTAGAGATATTGAATATCAAACAACAGTTGGTTAAGTCACTTAACATCAACTTTCTTACCCTTCTTGTGCCCATTTAAACCAGATATGGTTAATCCAAATAACACACAGTCATTATGAAACAACTTCGTAAATTCAAAAACGCTGGCAACTATAGTAGCAGCAGATTATCCTTGTCTGGAGTTCTGAGCTATTATGTGAGACCTGTGATTAGGTATAAATTGCTTTCCCTTGGGAGAAACACTGATGGTTGGGACACTTTCACACTCTTAGGTTTCTCTCTCACTTGTAGCTTTTTAAAATTTTCCCAATTTCCAAAATATTTGAATCTTTGATAACGAATCACATGTTATTTGCTTCCCATATGATGGTGAATACTTCTAAGGGGAAATAAAAATTTCTGTGAGCAAGAAAAATTAAGAAATGTGGCTTAAATGTGTAGGCAAGTGGGCTACCTAAAATAGACATCCAGAATCAGATAGACATGTCCAACCAGTACCCTAGCACTGGTCCTGACTAGACCTCCCCATCTGTAGGGCTACCCACAGAGTTTATATACAACATGGATGAAGACAGGCAAACGCACAACCCTTGTATTCATCTCACTTCCCAAGGAGAATAAATGAGAGAGATAGGCATGAACAATTCCTGCTCTCAAACTCACCCATCAAATTAAATCATCCATCCTCCATGGAGCAAAGTGTACAAGAAGTGGAAAGAGTCCAGAAGAATATTACTATTAAAGATTTCTCCAGGGGCATCTGGGTGGCTCAGTGGGTTAAGCCTCTGCCTTTGGCTCTGGTCATGATCTCACGGTTCTGGGATCGAGCCCCACATTGGACTCTCTGCTCAGTAGGGAGCCTGCTTTCCCTGCCCACTGCCTGCCTCTCTGCCTACTTGTGATCTCTATCTCTCTGGCAAATAAATAAATAAAATCTTAAAAAAAAAAAAAAAGATTTCTCCACATAAAAAGAGACAACCAAGAGTAGAGAAGAAGCATTCCTTCACCCACTGGGATGAAGGAACCCCCCTATTGGGATGCATATTTTAATTGAACACAGACAAGTTTCAAAAAAATTTTTTTTGTTACTTAACTCCAAACTTCGAAATAGAAATTTATGCAATATGATTGACCTGGTGTTAGAATTAACCATAACAATAATAGTCATCATGGCAATTGCCACCACCATACAGTGAGCCAGGCACTGAGCTATATCCTCTCTCTGTACTACTTAGTAAGATAGACCTCTAAGCAGGTATTATTTTTCTCATTTACCCTCTCACAGAGTTTAAATAATTCACATAAAATTGTACAACTTGATAGTACATAGTAGAACCAGAACTTAAATCATAATTTGCCAAAGCAAAGCTTGTGGTCTATCATATATATATATATACTTTTTGTCATAATAGGAAAAACTCCTGTATCTTTTCCCACTTCTCCAATGACAGGATACAAAGTCAGGTGAGAAGTCTTCTGATGTAAATATAGGAAAATCCAGCATCTATGTGTCCAAACTGGCAGGAAGAACAATCTTTCACTGAGTTTTCCCTTCTAAGGATTCATAAATTTCCCCCCAAATTAATCCTTTGAACAGATTCTTCTAGGGCTTACCTGTTGCACTAAATCAGACGTACCCATTGTGACTAGTCTCTGTATGACCTGATATTTAAGCAGCAACCCCTGCTGGCTCACCTCTGTTTCTCATGATGTAGTTCTAACACTTCTCAAGAGACCGCTGTTGTCACTGCTGACACAAGGACAGTCCAACAGTTTGGTGCAAGGCCCTCTCAATGCAACTGCTGGTCTTGCAGTGTGTCCTCAGGTGCTAGGGAGAACACACCTATCTTCAAATCTATGCTCAACAACTGTCCCATAAGTCTAGCCCAATGCCATAGGTCTTTATAACTTGGTTTTTATGTATTCATTTGCATGACTCCCCTTAGGGCACAAGGTTGCCTGTAAGACAGTTGACTCAGAACAGGTTCCAGTGGAAGCCACCAAGGGAGCTTCAGCCTTCCAACTTTTAGTTCAGACACCAGCCCATTGTTCCTCTTTCTGTTTCTTCAGCAGCCTTATTACTTTCCCTACATACAACCTTGTTAAAAGACCCTTGATCTATTCTAAAGTTTTCCATAACTTTTTCCTTCACAACAAAGTACTTCAGGTCTTGACCCCTTCCTGCCCAAAAGATCTCTGTGCTCATAAAACAAATCTTTGTAGCTTTTCACCAAGAACTCCCAGATCCCCTTATCAATGAGTAGGAGGAAAGGACATTGGGTCACTCCTCCATGCTGATTTACTAAATATGTCCAGATAAGCTCTTGCTAAAAAAATCTCTTTTCTTTCCCACCTCATCTCTCAAACATTGCTTCACTCCAAAATAAGTGTACATCCTATCTTACCTAAAGGAATCCACATAATTTTTATCTGTTATTCTATGTATGATACATATCACCAATATATGAATTTATATTGATCCTTTTATCTTTCCATCTAGTTTGAAAAATATATTCTTTCCAAAATTAATCCTACCATCCAGGTCCTACTCTTTCCTAACTGCTGAGGGAATCTGGTCCTTCTTTCACTAATTTAATGCATTCCTTCAACTATCTTTTCCTTGGTTTGTATTGTTAGCAATACACATGCATTTAACATCATTTTCTATACACACAGTTGTGCACTATCATTACTTCCTGTCCGGTTTCTTGAAATGCACTGATCTCGGCTATATTTGTTGCTTTTATCTTCTTACCTTTCCATTTATTCTTACTTATTTGCAATTTCCTTTCCCTAAATGAAACCTCAATCACTCAGGCCAAGAATGGCTTTCTTCTTGCCAAATTTAATATTCTTTCCTTTTTATAAAACTGCTATCTGTTCTTGATCCTGTATCTTATGGCCTTGATCTTTGCATTTGCTCTTAATTTTCTGTACCATTTCCATGAGAAACATCACCCACTTTCACAGGTTGAATGATGCCTGATTCATAAATTTCTATCTTAAGCCCTGACTTGTTCATCAACTTTGTCCTTTGCTCTAGCTTTCATGTCACAATTGAATGCCGCAGACCATGAACTCGGCGTGTCTAAATTGGATTCACAATCCTGTCTCCGTTCCACTTCCACAACCCTAACTCCTCATTTCACAGATGAACATTAAAAATCATGGATTTATCATTGCTTCTTATTTTCTTTTCATTTTTTGTACTATAATCAGTCACCAAGTTCTGTAAACATATCTATCAAAATGCCCAAGTTGTGCCCTTTCATTTTAATCCAAACTCTCCTAGCTTCTTGTCTGAGTTATTGCCATGGCTTCTCAACTGGTCGATCTAATTTCAGTCTTTTTTCGACGTCCTGAACACTGTGTTCAGTTTACTTTTCTAATATATGACAGTCCTATTTTCAACACAAAAAAATAAAATCAAATTTCTCATTCTGGCTTTTTAGTTTGTGAAAAAGTGGTTTCATTTACTTCTCCAAACTTCTATAAATTTTGAAACATAAAGGTCTCTACAGTTATGTTTTTGCAACACTTCCAATTTTTTGCCTAATAGCTCCCTCCCACTACCATCATACAAAAACATTTCACACTGAATGTTGTCTCGAAGTTTTTTGTAATTATTATCTTCAGACTAAAATCGTATATCAAGGGGCACCTGGATGGCTCAGTGGTTGAAGCCTCTGCTTTCAGCTCAGGTCATGGTCCCAGGGATCCCTGGGATCAAGCCCAACATCGGGCTCTCTGCTCAGCAGGAGGCCTGCTTCTCTTCCTCTCTCTCTCTGTGCCTGCCTCTCTGCCTATTTGTGATTTCTGTCTGTCAAATAAATAAATAAAATCTTTAATAAATAAATAAATAAATAAATAAAATCATATACCAAAATCATATCCAAGACAAAGCTCTACTTCCTTCAGCCATGTTTATCTCTAGGCTTCACTTTCTTCCTAATTTAAGTAACAGTTGTTTGTCATGCCATATACTTTGTACCCATTCCAGGGGTGGTTATCCCCTGAAAAAAAAAAACAAAAAAAACCAAAAACAATCAAAACTCTGAGTGTGTTTTTCCAATTTCAAATATTTAGATCATCGTCCACTTAATTTGCAGTCTTCCTTATTTAAAATTGTATCTTAGTTATTCAGATGACATTATGAAAATTGCCTTATTTAAGTACCATTAGCATTCATTCACCTCTCTTTAACTTGTTCATGTTAAAGCATTCTGATTATAATAGCTGTAATAGCAGTGGCTGGGAAGAGGGAAAGCAAGGCATGAAATGAGACAGTATATAGTAAATACCTCAAATCACAAACCTCAGAATCAACAAGGCTGCAATTAAAAGCATACAACCATAAATTTTGGAGGTTGAGGGAAAGGCAACTCAACAGAGACTCCTTGAACATGTACTACATACAACAGTCTAAAGCTTTTAATGAACAGAGGCCTTGGTTTTGTGGAGTGGATAATTAAATGAAGGAATTTATTTATTTTGCAATGACACATCATTAATATTTTAAAATTTTTCTAAAACTTGAAGTAAGGCAAGTCAAGGGTGGTATACCCCTTAATACCCTTTTAATACATACTGGAACTTTATTTTTTTAAGGCACAACCAAGAATTACTAAATTATTTAGGTTAATGTATCTTTGTTTAACTTGCTATTTATATGTGAATAAAAATTCAGCTATTGGGAAGTTACATGATTTCTTCCCAGTAGAAAAGATAACCTCAAACGTTAAAATTTTATTGCCCTGTAGGACACTAGCCATTTTTTATAGCTAACCTAGCAATCTTCTTTTAATTTAAACTCTTCTAAACGCTCTTTTAACAGTTAGTCCAATGAACAAATAAATATATATTCATCCTCTATCTGCAAGACAGTGAGAACTAAAACCAACATAATTTCCCGGTTTCATTAAACCTGGAAAAAATTTCGTTAAACACTTACAAGGATGAGGCATATTTTTCTGTTCTGATGTTAAACAATACTGGGCCAAGGTAAAAAATGTTCTGCCTGCTCAATGGAATATATTTGCTCCTAAAAGATTAGATTGTAAGCCAATGAAAACAGTATATGTATTAAGACTAATAGCTTACTTATTAAGATTTGCTTCAAAAGTCTTGCTTTGCGTTACTCACCAATCCAAAACTATTATGTTTAAATTCTGCCCAATCCCAGGTAGTTCCTGACTTACAAAATCACCGGGCTCAAGACCTAATACTCTAAAAATATCTTCACTTAATTTATCCTATTTGAGACCCTATTATTGAATTCTGTAAAATATCACCAAACAATAAATTAATAAAGCTGAGTTTATGAAAACTGTAGTAAAGCAGAATATCATGTTAGCAGCATCTTAGAAGAGGAGAATTAGAGAGATATATAGACTTTGACATCTGAGTTCAAGTAGTTTAAGGCTGGTCTTTCGAAGTTTTCTGGGGAGAGGAATGTACTGGGAATACATAAAGTTGGTGAAAATGTGGCATGGATAGATGCAGTAAAAGGACTTGTCATGAATCTTTCTAAGTAAATGGCTATTTGAAAAGTGAGCTGTTTACCCAGATAAGCAGATAGTTATCTTAGAAAAAATGATTTACATGAATTTCCAGAATCAAACAGTGAAAGCACTTACTCATTTACGGTCTTATCTTTCCTGAGCAAAGACTTCTTGGGAAAAAGCCAGATTGGCATAGGTCATCTCAGTTCTTGGTGCTAACAGCTATGATGTCTTGATCATGATGTGGAGGGTCTCCTTTCTCATGAAGACTGTCAAGTTAGCATTCTCTCTAACTGCAACATCTAGCTTTACTAGCTTAGTATGTTTTCTTCTGGTCTTGGACTAATTGACAGTGAATAAGAGTTACGTTTTTAACTCGGAAAAACATACTTTGATATCTAGGTCAAGTTTAAATAGTCTGCTTTTAAATAGGTGATCAACAAATAAATGCTTAAAGAAAAAACACCTTATGACAAAATATTATAAAAATATTCAACTAAAAATGAGAAAGATATTATTTAGTTATCTAAAAATGTCATAATTGAAATCTTCTATCACTTTTTTAAATTTAAATTCAATTAGCCAACATATAGTACATCATTAGTTTCAGATGTAGTGTTAACTAATTTAATAGTAAAGTTTAGATCTTTTATCATATTCAAGGTAATAATGATTAATTGACAGGTCAGTATGACTAGGCTAAGAGATGCCCAGATAGGGTAAAGCATTATTTCTGGGTGTGTCTCGGAGAGTGCTTCCAGGCACCAGTGCCAGAGGGCATCATCCAAACCACTGAGGACCTGAATAGAACAAAAGTGTAGAGAAAGGGTAAATTTGCCTTCTGTTTGAAATGAAACATCCACCTTTTGTTGCCCTCAGATGTTGGTACTTCTGTTTCTCAAGCCTTCTGTACTTACACCATCAGCTTCCTGGTTATTGGGCCTTGGGATATTCCACAATTATTTTTTTTTTTTTAATTTTTTTTTTTATTTTATAAATGTATTTTTTTTTTTTTTTAATTTTTTATTTTTTATAAACATATATTTTTATCCCCAGGGGTACAGGTCTGTGAATCACCAGGTTTACACACTTCACAGCATGAGCATAGCTGCCTTCCACAATTATTTTTAACGGCTCCTACCATTGGCTCCCCTGGTACTCAGGCCTTT
Organism: Mustela nigripes; assembly: GCF_022355385.1. Lineage (NCBI taxonomy): Eukaryota > Metazoa > Chordata > Mammalia > Carnivora > Mustelidae > Mustela > Mustela nigripes. The sequence goes on along the minus strand of NC_081557.1, from coordinate 164,721,748 downwards.
GGGTTGGACACAACTACACCATCAGATTTTCCCTGCCTTCAGCTTGCAAATGACAGATCATGGGACTTCTTAGCCTTCATAATCCTGTAAGCCAATCTCTTATAATAAATCCCTTATATTATCTCCTATTGGCTCTATTTCTCTGGAGAATCCTGACAAATGCAATTACCTAACAAATATAATAAATAATTTCTGTTGTAGACCCACAGTTCACATTAACCCATAAATAGAACAAGAAGCTTTATATTAAAGGACCAGTTTGAATTTTACACAACATTACCAAGGTTTTTATTTGACCATAGAACTCTACTTTTATAACATTTGACATCCCACAGGATTGGGTTCAGTAAACATTCTGGGGAAAATAAATGGTGATACTGAACTTGTCTGTATTTTTATCATAACATAAACTCAGAGGCATAGATACAAAATTTCTGTTATAAGCCATGTACATAATACTTACTTACATACTTGATGGTAATTATGATTGTTTTAATTAAGTAATTGACTCAGAACTCAGGATATCCTCTAAAATATGCAACAACACAATTAACCTAAATACTTCATTTGTTATGACTTTCATCACTATAGGTTTACTTTTACTCACTTTACTTTTATATATCTATAAAGTTCTGCCTACAACTTATGTTTATAAGATTCAAGGGAAAATATTTTAGGGCTAACCACTTTTGAAAGTAAATAACTTGTCTGGAAAAGTTATTAAATGGCCTATATTTACTATTTGCTGTTGAATTATGTCTTGCTAAAACTTTAAAAACCATGAAGTGCATTAAAAATAAAATTCATGACATTTCATTATAAATTGTTGCACTGAAAATGATCGAGATGTTTTATAGCTTTGGAATAATCAACACTCCATAATTATTTCTAACAATTCCAAATAATTCTAGAATAAAATCCGAATTATTGCTCTCATTTGTTACTCCACAGAATACCAAACCAGTAGGCAAATTTCAACCATTTTAGAGATTATTCCAGATTTTAGAGATGCTGAGGCATGGCTATCTTTACTTCATAATATGCCTCTGAACTTAGTTCTTAAGAATAAATATAGGGCCACCTGGTTGGTTGCATATCCAACTCTTGATCTCAGCGCAGATTATGATTTCAAAGTTGTGAGTTCAAGCTCCCCATGCTGCGCTCCATGCTGAGCATGGAGCCTACTTTTAAAAACAGAGAAAGAGAGAGAGAGAATAAACACAAACAAGGCATATTGAATTATTTATAGAAAATTAAAATGAGTTTTGTTTATTGAAATAACTTCGTAAGGATAATGACAAGTAGGCTTTCCTGACATTTCAAATTTGAGAACTATTTTTTATAGGATCAGGTGTCTTTCTGTCTTTTTAGAGAGGGTTAGTATTCTAATGTTCTATAGCAATATAGAATTAGCCAGTAGAAAAGGGTGAAAATAATCAACAGAAAGAGCTAAAATCTTAGCAAATCTGGAGGCAATTCCTTAGACCTTGACAACCAGCACCACTCTCAGCACAAAATCAGGTATTTAGCTGCGGCTGTCACTGTCTTGCAGAAGCTTTAGCATAAATGCCAGTAACATTGCTACCCATTTCTCAAATGGACCTGGGGCTTATCTTTCCAAGAAAGCAGTTGTACACAACAGAGACAGCAAAGGAAGGTAATTTACCTCCTCAGACCATCAGAAAACTACATGTAAAAAGAGAGAACACCCACACACAGAGAACTTTCCAATAATTTACTGTGCCTTATGAACTTTGAATACAAACTGAATACTCAAAGGAAGAAGACTCAACATTTTTAATTGTTCTGTTTTTCTTGTGTGTTATATACATGGTCAGGGTGAGGATCTAATTCTAGCTTATCTTAAAATGTCAAGAAACCCACTGTATTTTTTGTTTTTCTAGTTGGTTTGGCTTTGCTTTTTTCCTTTTCTTACTTGAACTAGTTAGAGCAGTGATTAATAGAGAAGGAGATTTAGTTGTGGAATTCAGAATGTGGATGAGGTTTTTCAAAATGTTCCTTAGACACTCTGAGTTTATAAAAGCCAGAAGAGAAGCAATTTCCCTCCAGGCCTAACAGTAACTCATAATTAGGCAGCTGTTAATCAGGAAGGCGATCTCGTTCTCTTAATCCCCAAAGTGAGCTTTAGGCTTTAGGCTCTATTTTCTTGCCTGTAACAAAATGTGGAAGGTAAGGTCCAGAAAGGCAGCAAAGGATTTAGCATTTTCTTATTGGGGCATGAATTTAATATGTCCTTTAAAACAGTGGACTTAAAGCATTTAAAGACTACTACATTAAGTTAGGGCAAAGGCTATTAGAAATTAAATTGAGTAGAAAAAAGACAGGGATATACATAAATGTGAAGTTGGTGGAAAGCAATATATCTTAAAAATGAAACAAGATTATCTGTAAATATAGGCAGTGATACAGCAAAATTTTCACCTCTCACTGGTCTCTCCCTGAACTTCTAATTTGAAACGGGCTTTTACAACAGGAAATATACAATGCCAATGGCCACTTGGCATGAAACTGCAGCACCTCCAAATCCAGAACCTCATAATCATAGACTGTTCTTAAAATCCAAGAGGAGACCTAACTTGTGCTCAGTCAATGTGAGTTGTGTGCTAGCAAGATCAAATCTGCCTTTGAAGCATCTAAAAGTCATTTAATCTACAAGAATGAGATAGGTTACTAAAGAACAGTTTTTCAGTTTGTTTGTTAGAAAGACTGAATATCACATAGTCAAAAACTCACTTATCTTGCATAATTGGAAATAAAATTTTCTATAAAAGCAAATTTCACAAGTACTTTATGAGTCAAGCTTTTACTTTTTCTTCACAATTTTTGTCAGAAATACTGCTAAAATGATTACATATTTCCTGTCCTACTAAACCCAAACAAACAAACTTCACAACCTTTTTGTGGGTAGCTCAAATTCTTTATTAAAAGCAGCAATTAAGAGTCACTTATGGTTTGTCTCCCTCCCAATCCCATCTTGTTTCATTTATTCTTCTTCTACCATAAGTGACTCTTAATCTCACAAAACAAACTGAGGTTTGCCAGGGGCAGGGGGTTTGGGAGAAGGGGGTGGGATTATGGACATTGGGGAGGGTATATGATTTGGTGAGTGCTGTGAAATGTGTAAACCTGGTGATTCACAGACCTGTACCCCTGGGGATAAAAATATATGTTTATCAAAAATAAAAAAATTAAAAAAAAAAAGCAGCAATTATAATACAGTGCTGGAAAAATCACCCTATCTTTGGATACTACTGAGGTAGGCAAGATCATTATACCCCTAAACTACGCTGGTTAAGATTAATTTCATTTTATTTACTGTGACTATTGTAACTGTGTTCTCTTCATCTTATCCATCTATTTGTTCTGACTTCTCACTCAAACTGGGTCATTTCCTTTTCTTCTCCTTAAGTTTGCCCCTTGGAACTTGCAGCTAATCCAAACTGTTATTAATGTTGTCTGTATAAAAAATATATAGATGTTGGTGCCTGGGTGACTCAGTAGGTTAAGCATCAGACTCTTGATATTGGCTCAGGTCATGATCTCAAGGTTGTGAGATGGAGCTAGACTTGGGGGGGGGGGTTCTGTGCTGAGCAGGGAGTCTGTTTGAGACTTTTCTCCCCCGCCCTCACTGGCATGTGCTCGCTTGCTCTCTCTCTCTCTCTCTCTCTCAAATAAATAAACCAATCTTTAATACAGATAGATAGATAGATAGATAGAGATATGTTATCAATGAAGGGTTGAAGCATTCCTCTATGAATAAAGTAGAAAGGCTGATGAGCTTAAACCCAAATATACATCTTTTATCACATACAGGTCTTTTTTTTTTTTTTTTTCAATTCAATTTGTTTTTTCATCTGTGTTCACTATTAAGTAATGTTTCAGATAAATTATTTTCGGACCCATGGGTAACCATGTCTATTAAGAAAAGCATAATCTTATATACTCATTGCATTTTAAATACATCAGTAAAGATACATATTAAACTATTATTAACATATTAATGATATTGTTTAATAAGCTTAATTAATAGTAATTAACAATAGGTTTAATATATGTATTATATAACAATAAATTAAACATTAAGTTTAATAAATGATAATGTAAGTTTTTTTAATTTTTTTTATTTTTTATAAACATATATTTTTATCCCCAGGGGTACAGGTCTGTGAATCACCAGGTTTACACACTTCACAGCACTCACCAAAGCACATACCCTCCCCAATGTCCATAACCCCACCGCCCTTCTCCCAACCCCCCTCCCCCCAGCAACCCTCAGTTTGTTTTGTGAGATTAAGAGTCACTTATGGTTTGTCTCCCTCCCAATCCCATCTTGTTTCATTGATTCTTCTCCTACCCACTTAAGCCCCCATGTTGCATCACCACTTCCTCATATCAGGGAGATCATATGATAGATAATGTAAGTTTTATATATATGTGAAACTTGTTTTTTTTTTCTGATCTCTTGTTAGAGAGGATTAGGTATCTCTTATTAGAAAAAAACTGGTTTACCTGGCATATAGTAAGTTCCTTTAAATATCATATATTTATTGAATGAATAAGTGTTCTGCTGATATTACATACACATATAAACACATACATATATATCTATTGCTTGTCAGAGGTAGGCAGCTTTAATTAGAAAATAATCATAGGGATTCCTTATTATTCTTATTATGGCATTCATACTAAGTATCATACATAACCAGACTTTTCTCAGTTCCTTCTTGGCAAAAATCAGAGCTATCTTTTCCTCTGCCTTACTTTTGCTAAATTTTACTAATTTCTTCCTAAGCAAACCTTTTCATCCTAACCTTCCATCCCTAGCATCCCTTCACCAACTGTTCTTTGCAGTTAAAACACACACACACACACACACACACACACACACACAAACACACACACACACACACACAAACACACACACACACCCCTTAAAATGGGATCCCTGTTTTAATATAGGTCACAAACATTCCATGTGGTCACTCAAGGAAATGTAACAATTCCTTCCTTGTGCCCAAGTGCCCTGATCTACAAATACCCAGGAGGCTGACTGTAATAACACCTCAGTGTAGGTGGTGGTGTTTATTAAGACATCACATGGAAAACAGATGGTCACAACCTAACCTCCCATGACTGCTCAGCATGGCCTTGTCATCACCAACTACATGGTATCATTAATCTTACTTTGTGAACCAACTGCAGAGCATCCCATTTCTGGGATATTTATGTATTCTGTGAATTTCTTAGATTTTCTCATTAGCAAATCACAATCATATTTAATCAATAGTGAATCCTTGAAAAAAAAACTTGAGGTTTAGGGATTCTTGTATTGCATCTGAGATAAAAACGTACAAAAAATTGTCTTGACTTTATTATGTAATTGGGAAGGCATCAACTGGGCATATAAAAAAGTCCAATCATAGATGTTTCTCAGAATGGGAGAGGGAGAAGAATGTGTGCCCCACATTTAGAGATAAATTAATCTCATTTATTTTTTCCTGATTAATTATTAGAGAATATACTACTTTATCTGACATATAGGAAAAACCCATACATATTTATTGAATGAATAAATGATAGGTTGATTTTTTAATCAAAATTTGAAGAAGTTATATTTTCACCTGGGCAGTACCAAAGAATGGCTAACAGCCAGAGACTTGAGACCTCAATGCTACTATCTAAAAGGCAAATCTGGTGCTCTGATCCTGCCATGCTAGGGCTTACTCCATTACGAAATAAACCATCTGCATCATTGACAGAGCAAGTCCATTTTACCTTAATTGACTTTCCTCTGTCAACTCTTCCAATTTCTGGTTAAGAAGTCTTAAATGTGTTCTTTCTAAATTCTGGTGAGGGCAGGACACTGCAATAAGAAGGGACTGTCTCTCAAGCAAGCTGACTTTGACTCAGCTGGAGTGAAAATGAAGAGATGCCCAGAGTAGTGCTGAGTCAGACTCTCTTCCTCCAAAATGCATGTAGATTTCTCAGCACAAATTAAAATAAAGTTAACTGATTCCATTTATGTCATTAGCTATTAACCCTTAAACATCCGTGAGGTGTGCCATTAGCTTTTTCTTCTGAATTACCTGAAGAGAGTCTCTCCTAGCACATATTCCTTTCATCTTTTAAGATGGCTATTGACCACTATGACTTACTTGTTTCATGTTCTTTGCCTAATAATATTTTAGATAAGAGGAAGGAAACAGAAGAACAGGACCCACCTCCTTTTCTTCTGACTATAAGGATTGTTTCCTTTGAATACTGCTTCAAAATGTCTCTTGACTCTTAAGCTTTTACTTCCTTCTAGAAATAAATAGGTTGTATTTATTTAGTTAAAAAGTTAGAGATTTTACATACTGTATACAGACTAACTAGATTTCAGATGGAAAATATTTAGTTTTCACATATATAAAGTTAGAACTAAAATTATTTATTTAATAAAAAAGAATGCTCTGTGTTCAAACTATGGGTTTAGGAAAGTTACTGTTTTCTCTAAAACAACCTAAGACAATACCTTTGGCTCTATCCTCTAAGTTAGTTTATCCTCTTATGGTAAGGAAGAAAGATCATAAGACTTAAAATGGTAAATATTCAAATAACTTTAATCCAGATAAGAAATGTCTTTCCTCTTCCCATAGTTCTGAAGGAGTAAAACTTCAAGGTCTATTCAGGTAAATATATAAAAATCAGACTTTCAGATACTGTCATATTTATAGTAAGACCCACAGAGAAAGGGCATTTATCTTTGGAAAATGAAGTGGTCAATAATCAGTAATTTATGCTTAAGTAAATATCATAACCATCAGCTTAGACATATTTGTAACAGCTCATATTCTGCTCATTTAGTCATTATTTCACATTCTCTGTCTCCAAAGAATCATATAGTTTAACCATAAGTGTGATTATGGTAAGAGCAAGTTTAAGACCTTCAGACACCCTAAACACTGTAAAAAGAATACACCTCTCACACATTAAGCCATGATCAGTACTAAGCCATAAAATAAGTACTATTAGTTGGGTACCTGGATGGCTCAGTTGGTTAAGCATCTGACTCTTGGTCAAGTCCAGTGTCAGACTCTCCGCTCAATGTGAATCTGCATCAGATTCTTTCTTCCTCTGCCTAGCCCCCCAACCCATGCTCTCTCTCTCTCCCCCAAATAAATGAAATCTTTAAAAAAAATAAGTACTATTAGAAATTATAATAATTTTCCATTTTTTCATAGTGACTTTGATTTTTTTAAAAAATTAATATATAAAATTATTTTCAATTGGCATTCTTGTTTGCTGTCACTTATACACAGCCTTGACCTGCCCCTTTCATATTCCAGAGTGACAGTGTTTCAAAATGACACTGCAGTAGCACCAGACATTAACAGCTAATCTGTTTTCTCTCCTCTCATTTTCTTGAACATTTTGATCAGCAATCATTTTACTAGAAACAGTTGAATATAAGCATATTTTATGATTCATACAGAATGGAATTGTATGTCACTGTATAATGACTCTCCCAAACACACCACAGGCATGGGCTCGCCCTTTCTATTGGTCCACTGCTGCTCTGGAAACTAGTACAGAGGAGAGACAAGTGAGACTCAGGTGGCACTAAAGTCACAACAGAGTAGCAAGGCTTTCCATACCAGTGATTTTCCAGATGCCAACAGCACAGGCAACGGCGACACACCCTGAGTAGGTATGTCCCTAAAATCCTGAGATAAATGGGGCCAGGGCGGGAGGATGGTTACTGTCCACCCTCCTATAGCAAAACCTCCCTGTTACTGTATTTATTTGGTATGTGGAAAAACAGAATAAAAAATGTTCATCTGGTCTAACCCGTTTATTTATTTTTGCATGCAGTTTATTTTATTATTCAAGTAATATGTTTACTATAGAAAGATTAGAAATGTCATTAAGCAAAGATAAGAAATGTGAGGCCGAGGCCACCCTAAATTCCACTTCTTAGATATATTTCCTTTTAACTTTTTAACATTTTGGAGAATATCCCCCAGTAATAGCAACTAAATGACCATCTATTCTAGTGACTATGTTAACAGTGGTACCTGAGAGTAACAAGAGACTGTGTGGGCCAAAAGGGGGGAATTATTAAAATAAATGAAGACCAGATTTAAGATCTGAGCAGACAAAACTGGTTAAGCCACATTAAAAAATTTTTTTGATCTACTTTATTCCATGTACTTAAGCAAAATTTAACTTAGGTTATTCCTTGTAAATGCCTCTGATAAATGAAACCTAAAGTTGTCTTCTAAAACTGGTATAATATAATCACTTTTAACCAATCCACTTCTGTCTGGAAATACCCATTGTTAACAATCAATCATTGTAAATGTTAAACAATTTCCTCATTCTCTCTTTATAAGCCATCCTATAACATGCTTCCAAGCTTCATCACACTTTCAGGTTTAAAATCTCTCTGTTCACCAAAGATTTGTTTCTTGCTCAAGAAAACATTCAAATCAATTAAAGCTCTCTGAATTTTCTTTTGTATGGTATGTGTGTATGTGTGTGTGTGTGTGTGTTTAACAATTTATATATGCAGCTGACCCTTGGCTACCAGGGAGTTAGTGGCAGTGACCCCTGTCAGTCAAAAATCTGTATATAACTTACAATTCCCCCTAGACTTAATAGCCTACTGTTGACCTTACCAATGGGCCTTACTGATAACATAAATAGCCAATGAAGACAAATTTTGAATGTTATATGTATGACGTACTGTATTCTTATAATGAAATAAACTAGAAAAAAGAATATGCTATTAAGAAAATCATAAGAAACAGAAAATACACTTACAGTATTTATCAAATATAATCTACATGTGGACCTGAAAAGTTAAAATCCATGTTGGTCAATTGTGTATAAAATGAAATTCATACATATGTAAAATAGTTTCTTCTCCAAAAAATGGGGTCATATTATATATCTTGCTTTTTAACACAATCACAGCTCTGTCACTTCCTAGACATGCATCAAGTTACCTAATCTCTCTGTCTCAATTTCTTCAACTATTAAATGGATGATAAAAAGTAATTCTTATCTATAGAGTTGCTGAGAGGAGTAAATGAGTTGGTATATGTGAAACACTTAAAACAGTAACACCTAAACAAAATAACCAACACATTTTAGTTATTATACTATAATTTAGTAAACAGTTCCTTATTATTGTTCATATAGCTACAACTAGTTAATTCTGCCATTATGCCAGGTGAGAATTCTAAACTCAAAGATTGCCTTGACAGCTTGCCAGCATCTGGCAAAACCAGGATACTAGGACTTAACCACTGGCCTCTTCCTATATCCAGAAGGACAAGTAGTGACAAGACCTAACATACAGACTACCTCCTAGATGTAAGGTCCTGGGCTGGGAATTTTGCACCCAATAATTCATGAAATCCATACAAATAACCTTAAAAAAGCAATTGCTATTACCACTCTAATTTTACCCATGAAGAAACTGGGACCCATACAACTTAAAAGCTACCAAATCTGCCCCAAGGTCCTAACTAGCAAGTGACAGGGCCACACCTGAATTCAGGTTTTCTGACTCTGAAGTTCTTGCCTTTAAACACTTCCCTACGCCGTATCACATGAGAATTTCCTCATACTAATGGTGATGTGCCTATAAATCTCTAAAGGTCATTAAGATCACAAAAGTCATTGAGATAGGATACTTTCCTAACAGCCTAATTCATTATAAGGGACTTAAGCACAATGGAGAATCCAGTGGCCTAACATTCAAAGATATAACTCAATTCACCAAGCATACTTATGTTACTACTCTTTGCCTCACTGTTTCTCGGGTATATTTATAGCCTGAAAATCCCCCTCTGAGCTCCTATCTCACTCAGAACACCTTTCTTCTTTGTAAAACACCCAGTTGCTTTCATCTGGATTTTGAAAACTGTATCAATAAAAAGAGTGGAACTCTGGGATCTCAGGTTTTTCTCAAATGGTTGGGGAAGAATTAGAGTATTTGTTAGGTTTAAACTCTATGTTCTCTCAAGTCTGTGGGATACACCCAACAATGCAGGAAAGAGTAGGCATGCTGGAAAATGTTGAATAGATTTATTTATGAGCCAAGACAGAAGGTCGTATTTCCCCCTATTGAATAAGAAAAAATCCTAAGCAATTTTTTGTGTAGAAATATGAAATTGTTCCATCCTTTCAATTGTTTGCTTCTTTTATATATTGCTCACTGTATTTTATAGTAAGGCATGCCTGCAGCAATCTAAGGCTTCTCTTGCTTCATTCTGACCACCTGCTTTCTCATCAGCTCAATTGATGAAAACTTCAGATCAAACTACAATATATATTTTTAAGTCCAGACAAAAGCCTTCAAATGAATATTGGAAAACTACAGCCACATATTTCAAGTAAACAAAGGAAACCCAAGTACTAAATATTCAAAGGGAAAACTGGCCACTTATGTATAGAATTCAACCTGCTCATTTCACAGGCCAGTTACAAAAACTGTATAGAATATTTTATCTTTATAAACAGAAAGATGTTTCCTTTCATTAGTTTTTGCCAAAGGGAGCTCCTGCTAGAAAATGCCAACATTCTATAGAACTTTGTGTGTAAATGACACATCCAAGGAAGCACACTGAATAATAAAGATTTGTAAAATAACTAAAATAGCTATTCACCATCCTGTACCCTGATTCACCTGATTAACTCTAGAATCCACTAGTGATGACTATGAGGGTTAAGAGGTTAAGAATATGCTGGAACAGGTCAGGCAGGCAGGTCCAACAGATCAGAGCCAGGAAATACCATTTCTTCAAGGCTGAATAAATGCAGTCATGCATTTAAATGCATTATACAGTGCTGTACATAACAGATACCAAATAAAAATTACTTAAGTTTCCCCTACTTTCATCTTTAGGGGATTTACAGAATTCTTTGTAAAGTTAGTGAATGACATTGAATATTCTTCCCAGAGCATATGTAGAAGTATTTTCATCTCAAAATTTTACCACAGAGGAATAGGAGACTTTGCCCTCCCAAACCCATCCAAGTAGCAATGAAGAGAGCTTCCACAGTCTATAGTTAAGGAGGAGGAACAAACTACTCCCGTCTGAAAGTCTTCCCCCAACTACTGTTTATGCTTTCCATATCCCTATTACTGGAATTAACCTTCTCTTTTCACACTGCAAAGACTCCCCATAGTCTGTAGGACACTTAGAAACACAGGAATTTGCTAACAAAGTTGCTACCTTAAGTTCTAGACTGTCCTCTGCAATCAATTAATTCAACAAATACCAATTTATAAATCAATAATAAAGATGTACTAAGGGTCTCTTCAAAATTCTTTTAGTACCATGAGTCCAAGACTCTGAGGATATTTTGTATATATTCTGCTTTTATAAATATTTGGAAATGTGTCCTTCAGGCCTTAGATATCTTATATCATTTTATCTTTGACATCATTTGTTTATACATTAGGGTGTTGGAAAATCAGATCTGTTTCACAGTTCTCTTTTATCATCAGGTACAATAAATTATATGAATTTAAAAATAACTAAATTTGGGATATATATGAAGCAGCACTGCAATTTTCACTTGAGTCTATAGATGTACATTAGCACTTATAGAAAGTTAACTTGGACCCTTCAACTCTCAAAAGATTTACAGTTGCTAATGAAACAAACTACAAAAACATCTCTACAGGCTTGTTTTGGATTTGCCATAATGAAAGTCATGAATATAGGTTTTGGACCTAAATATCATTTAAGTGTTTGGTTGGGACCCTAAGGTCAAGCTGAGTCCACACAACTGTAGGGGTTCTTTGCAAATCTGAATAATTAGAAAATTATTTTCCCATAGGTTGCTAAAAATCAAGAGGCTGATTCTAGTCTAAGTCCTGAAACTGACTGGGTGAACTGAGAAAATCAATTTATCTCTCTAGACATCCATTCTTTCATGGGCAAAGTAAGAAAGTTTAAAAGTGATTTCCAGTCCCTTTTACCTCTAAGTTATGGTTATTTTGTATGGGCAGCTCAGTGATCATCCAGCTGGAGGACATAAACTGAGGGTAATTGCCACAGGGTATCATTTGCCTTCTTGTCAGTGATGGCCAGTGATGGTGGGTGAAGAAAAGCTCTGATTTGTGGCATTTACTATTTCCATGGTATAAATAGTCTCACCTTTGCCAATTTCAAGTTGCCTATGTGATGTCACTAAACATAAAGTTGGGAAGAAATGGGTAAGTTCAGCTCTTCAAGAACTGGTATAATCAAGTTCCAGCATCCACTGACTCCATTCTCCAGATCTAAAGCTTACTCTCAAGCTATAGATAACAAACATCTATTATCACTTTAAAATGTTACCTTAATAACAAAGCAAACCAAAGCTTTTCTTCAGGAACATTTTCCTGTTTGGATGAAAAGATACACAGTATCCATTTGCTGTAGCCTTGGGGAAATAAAAGTGCAAACTAATATCCCTAAATGAAATGCACAAAACACATCTTGGTTTCACTTGGCACTAAAGTAGGTTGCAAGTTTGCAAATTCTCCTTCAACACAGAAGCTCAAGTGAATCCTTACACTAGGATAGGCTGGAAACATATCTCTTATTACCCTGCTACATTTACATAAAATAAAGTTGTGAAACAGCTTAAAGTAGGAGAAGTTTCAAATGAATAATTCAATTGAACTCATTCAGGAATCTACAGAAGACAGTTCTTCCTTCCCTGAAGGTATCACTCAAAAGTATCTTCTGTACTGGAAGATCCTAACAGACCTCTGCCACTTCTGGCCTCAGCCATATTCACAGTATGGAGACCTTTGAAGAAAGGATGTATCTTTCCTTGAGTACTCAGCAAAAAGCGGACTCTGAAAGATAGGCTAGGTAGTCTGTTTCTGGAATTGATCTCCAGAATAGGAGTAGGGGATGGAAAAGAATGTAACAGGGAAAGAAAGAAAGCCAGTATTTGGTTATGTATAGCCCAGGCACTGGGCAACTGGATCTCAAAACTCTAAATACATAGAGTATGTCTGGGACTTTCCTTCTCTACAGTTAGAATTGGCAAGCACTTATTCACCACCCTTTCTACCACAATGGTCAAAAGATATCTATAGAATTTTTAAATTTTTACTACTTTATTGAGATCATTTATATACAGTGTCCTATACAGATTTTAAGTATATAATTTGAAACATATACCCATGAAACTCTTACCATAATCATCACTTTTAGATTTCCATTGTCCCAAAAGATTCCTGTTTTTTCAGTCCATTTATCCCTCAACCTATGTCACCATACCTATGTCACCAGGCAACCAAAGGCCCATTTAGTAAATGTGCTTTGTTTGCTGCTTCTAGAAATTTACAAAAATGATATCATAGAGAATATACTGTTTTTGTCTAGCTTCTTTCACTCAGCATTATCATTTTCAGAGATATCATCTCTGTTGCATGTCATGAAGCTTTTTTCATGTTAATTGTTAAGTGATATTACCTTGCTCAGATGCCCTACATTTTGTTTATTCATTTGCCTATCAACATTTGAATTCTTTCCAGTTTGGGGCTATTACAAATAAAGCTGTTATGAATATTCATGCTCAAGTCATTGCAGAGATATATACCTTTATCATTCTTGAGTTGTAGATATATGTTTAACTTTTTAAGAAGATGTCAAATCATTTCCCAAAGCAATTGTACTGTTTTCCATTCCACCAGTGGTGTACAAGAGTTCCAATTGTTTCAAATACTTGTTAATACTTATTATCTGTCGTATCAATTTCAGCCATTCTAATGGGTGTATACTGCTATTTCATATGATTTTAAATTGCATTTCCCAAATGGTAAATGATATTGACAACCCTTTTTTTTTTTAAAGATTTTATTTATTTATTTGACAGACAGAGATCACAAGTAGGCAGAGAGGCAGGCAGAGAGAGAGGAGGAAGCAGACTCCCTGCTGAGCAGAGAGCCCGATGTGGGGCTAGATCCCAGGACCCTGGGATCATGACCTGAGCAGAAGGCAGAGGCTTCTGAGCCACTCAGGCGCCCCTTGATAAGCCTTTCATGTGCTTATTGGCCTCCTACTTTGGTTGGTCTGTTCAGTATTTTGCCAATACTTTAATTAAGTTGCTTGTCTTCCTGTAATTAAGTATAGGGCCTTTTCATATATTCTGAATATAAGCACTTTGCCTGATATAAATTTTGTGTTTTCTCCCAACTTGTGGTCTATCTTTTGTTATTTTAATAATGTCTTTAGAAAAGCAAATGTTTTACTTTTAAAATAAACTTTAATAATTTTTTCCCTCCTATTTTCTTTATGCTATTTATGAGGCCTTTGAGCAAACCAGGATTATGAAGATTTTCTCCTGGGTTTTCCTCTAGCAGTTGTACAGTTTTCAGGTTTTCACTGAAGTCTCTGACCTACTTCAAATTAATTTTTTTTGTGTGGTGTAAGTCAGGGTTTACAGTCATTTTTGTTCATACTGATGTCCAGCTATTCAAGCACAGTTTATTAAAGACTTTCTCCCACTGGATGGTCCCATCACCTTGAATGTGAAGTACTTAAGTGTAATTAAAGCTTTCCTACTTTTCTCTAGTTTTCCTCTAACTTGGTATGTATTATTTAGATAACCTGGCTCAGTTTAGTTTTTCATAGCATCTAGTTTGATTCTGATGCCTATTTACTCAGTGCCTTATTATTTTTTTCTCCTTATTCTTACACACCTTCTGGTATTCCAATCTTCCCCAATATACTAACTTTAAATCTTGAACTCAAGACATCCTACTTATTAATGCTTTTAATACTCTATCACATCACTCAGAGATACCTTTAATTTAAGGCTTCTCGACAATGGCACTCTTGGCATTTGGGACTATAAATTCTTTGTTGTGGGGAGTTGTGAACTTTAAGATATTAAAAAGCATCCTTGGCCTCTCCTCCAGTAGATGCCCAGAACAGAATCCAAGTCATGGCAATCAAAAATGTCTCCTGATGGGCAAAACTGGTCCTGACTGAGAACCAGTATTGTACCTGCATGTTTGTATACATGGATTATTATTGCCAAAAATGTACATGGTTTGCCTAAATTGGGGGGGGGGGGCAAAATAGTCATTAAAGCATGTCATTTTTAAAGCATGTATATTTAATTCTCACTTTCTGCAAGTAAGTTTTTCTATGGCTATGGATTAGTATATAACAGAACATGAGCTGTGTTATCTATATAATGTTTCATCTCATTTCACCCAATAAAAGTTGTTGGCCTCCAACAACAACAACAACAAAAACACAGTTTAAACGTGACTCTTATCTTAAAGACTGATATTTTAAGGACAGTCTTACATTCTGCTATTCAAATTTATTTCACTTTGTATTTTACTTGCACTTGGAGGCAGTTTGCCTAAGTGATTCAACAATCAAAAACAAATTTGTTCAGTTTATTAAAGTTCATTTAGATCATT
Organism: Mustela nigripes; assembly: GCF_022355385.1. Taxonomy (NCBI): domain Eukaryota; kingdom Metazoa; phylum Chordata; class Mammalia; order Carnivora; family Mustelidae; genus Mustela; species Mustela nigripes. The sequence goes on along the minus strand of NC_081557.1, from coordinate 164,706,291 downwards.
TTGAAGGCACATTTAAAAGGATATAACTAAAAGGAACACCTCTTCTGAGGTATTAGCTGAAAACCTGACATATGGCAAATATTTGAATATTTTTGAGAGTAGTTCTTTAAAGGGGGAGTTATTCTGTACACATAGTAATGGTGATAATAACCTTGCTAAATATTAAAAAGTATAATTAAAAGGTATCAGGTAAAAGCTGTTCTCTGTAAGGTTAAAGATTTCAATTGAGAATGAATCAACATTTATAACTTTTGTTCATATGCATCTGTGAATTAAACAAGTAAAGTACGCATTAACTAATTTGGTTCTTTCTATATCTTGACTGTTTTTATAACTAAGAAAAATTTCCAACACTCATAATAATAACACCAAAATTACTTATGACTATTTCTCTCACCGTGCATATGCTTATAGGTACTTGGCATATGTAAGACTCTAAACTGAATGTCTTCCCACTATAAGCTTGTCTCTCTCTACATCAAGGCAAATCACAGCCAAGTATTTAGAAATTAAGGTTAAAAAACCAGAAGTATAAAAGTGGAGGTATTGGGGGCTAGAAGGACAACAAGAAAGAAAAGATCTTAAAGATAATTCATAATTTAACCTGTTGAGGTTATGCCAGCACATCCTCTGTCTTCTAATTAAAGATTAGAAGATTGTATCAGATTTTTTTGAAAATTGAGCATGCTTCAGGAAACACTAAAAGCTATTTTTAAAGTATGTACAATTTATGCCATCTTAAAAAACTGTAACTTTATCATAATAGAGAAAAGCTTTGTAATCATACCTAGCCAATATTCTATAATGTGTAAACTACTTCTTGTGCAGGTTGGCTTTCTTGGTGTATTTTCTCGGAACATTTCCACAAGGTAAACAATGAGTAGCAATTAAAGCCAATGTAGTTCACAAGTTTAATATTCATTCTCTTATTACTGAAAGACAATTCAGAATGCCAGCTATACTATAGAAACTATAAACCACTTGTATATGTCATTGTAGAGGGATCAAAAATCAGCTTTGAAAAGCGATAGCTCTAAGTTTAAATCCTAGTTCTAGCCCTTCCAACCTATGTGACTGTGGCAAGATTTCTTAACTTACAAGAGCCTCTTTTTCCACATATGTAAAATAAGGATACAAATACCTTCCTTACAGGTTTGTTGTGATATTTAGTGAGGTGACTTGGTCCTGGCACAAAAGTGCAGTGTATTGCCCTGATATTATTGATCTTATTTTGTTCTTGTTTTTATTATTGATAGTAGTACTAGAATTCTTCCACTTGAGGTGGGAGAATCAATTTATCAGTGAAAAATATTTGTAAATTAAATTCTCCAAGGCACTTTTTAATCATAGCTAATATGTGAAAAATATACAGCAGGATCCAGAATTTTGGTGATACTTAAGATGGTCTATCTCTGGCACCCTGAGACAGCTGAGCCAACTCCTCCCACACAATGTCTTCCCTTATCTTTGCCTGAATGTTCTTGATACTTGCTGACATCCATCCATATGCCATCCTTCATCATAAACTTCCTACTCACTGCTGGGATTACACCCTTTTCTTTATTCATAAGCTTTCAAAATTCATGAAAACCCTAAAATCACTGTCAAGAGGTATAAGAAAAATCTATCTTTTTGTCTGTTCATCGCAGAAGAGATTGGTTTTCTTGCAATAAATAATTGTAGAACTCAAAATTTGAGTATGGAATTCTCTGAAGAAATAAGTTAATTTACTTTGTCAACATCTTTATGAGGTAAATAAATATTTTCATTCCATTATCCAGAAGACTAAAATAGTGAACATAGAATGCAAGTATTTTACCAAAGTAATAGCATCTCTCAGCTGGTTGACCGTCCAGTCCAAGCTTATCTTCAGGTATCCAGAAGGCAGGCCATCACCACCTGGTAGGTGTTTCATCAAGGTGAACTTAGTGTTGAGGCAGCACAATGGAAACTTAAAGGAAAGAAAAAAAAAATGATTACACTAAGGCCAAATGCAGTCTCATATTTTCTCAGTATTTCTTCTTTGGCTTATTTCACTCATGAGTTCTTTTCAAGATTATCTCCAAGGGCTCCCCTTCCCTGTCCTTACTGTGTCAATAATATCACTCACATATGGGCTTTCTCTAATAACAAAAATAGTAATAATAATATTTATTGAGGGTCTCCTATGAACCAGGCAATATGGCTTAACATGGCTCATGTTAACTCCATTGTAAGGTCAAGAAACAGGAAGCAATCCGACTTTAAGCCACTTGCTCAAGTTTACCAGGTAGTAAGGAACAAGGAAGGGTTGAAGGCAACCAGGAATTCTTATCTCTATTCAGTCAGTTTAATAAAAATTCTTCTTTAAATAAGAGGCTTAGACAAAATGTTCTTTGGTATCCTTTTTCATAATACACAGAAGGTGAAAGTAGGCATGACTCTGCAGAAGAAGAAACTGGAAAGGGTGAAATTACAGGGGCTTGCAAACTAGCCCAGCACCCAGAGTACAAGGAGAGACCAAAGAGAGAAGCAGCGCTCCCCTCCCCAAATTGGTACGCGGCGGTTTTAATAAGCAAGGGAACTTACCTGTGGGACTTGTCCTCTGGGGCAGCAAGATGAGTAGATCTCCGCATCTGCCCTAAGAATTTTGAAAGTTTATATAGCAGCGCTGCGCCTGGGGTGGCTCCGTCGCTTGAGGGTCCGGCTCCGGTTGTAAGCTCAGTGCTCAGTGCGTGGGGTCTGCTTGAGGTTCATTTCCCCTCCCTTCTCTCTTCCCCCTCTGCCTCTCTCCGCTTGCTCTCTCTCTCTCTCTGTAAAATGAACGAGTGAATGAATGAATGAATGAATGAATTAAAATAAAATCTAAAAAAAAAAAAAAAAAAGGTTTACGTATCCGCCTTAAAGGGATTCAGTAACAGCATGGCGTGCAACTCTTCCAGTCTCTCAAGGCTGCGCCCTCGAAATAACTCCGGCTACAGAAATGGCAGGCAGAATGCAAGTTCCAAGGTGCAAGGGAGGAGGTGAGGAGCTTTTAACTGCGCATAAGACGAGGGTCAAGCCGGGCTCATGTTCTCTAGGACCTCCGCCAACAAGTATCTTGTTCCAATTGCTTTTGAACCCAGGTTTATGAATTTATGCACCTCCCACTGCGCCTATTTGTGAAAATTAGGGCCGCTCATTAGTCCCTCATGTTTCTGATTGCCAGATAGCAATGATCTTGAGAAATATTCCCCTTAAGAATTTCTTTCTCCAAAGCAAGGAAGTGAAGAGCTACCGAAGCATCTTCCAGGAAATGCAGAGATGTTTCCTGCATCACAGACACGATGCCTAAGTTCGTGCTAGCTTTAGGTCGGAGACTTTTCACAAAATGTGTGAAACTGCAAACTGTAGGAAGTGTGAGCTCCCTCTCCATCCACGCTGAGTATTTCCACGGGCCCCTCTTACCAGACACCGTAATGTGCCAGAGCAGAGAGAGACGTTCAATGAAAGAGATAAGCTAAGTACTGCATTCATTAAAACAACCGAAATTGTGAGGAAATTGGGAGTTTTATTTGTTTCTCTGAAAAAAGAGGTAAGTCATTTTTAACCTTATTTCCTCAGAGATACTAATCTGGGTCTTGAATGACAAGATGGAAAAAAAGTCCTGGAGAAACTATTTATTAAATATATATTCCAAAATAATTTCTAAGGATATAATTTTTTTTTAAGATTTTATTTATTCATCTGAGAGAGAGGGAGGAGGACCTGGATCCGGAGACTCTGGGATCATGATGTGAGCTGAAGGCAGAGGGTTAGATTGAGCCACCCAGGCACCAAGGATGTAATTTTTTTTTTATTTAAATATGGTATCTCATTACACTTTGAACTTTTTTTTAACACTCTAAACAACGAGCCACAATGGATATAAAGTAACATCTAAACACTAAAATGTGCAGATCTAAAACAAAACAGAGATAAATACACATATCAGTTAAGATCCCACAAGGAAACAGATGTCCCTCTCCAAAGGGTTTAAACTGTAAAGAATTAAATGAGAGAACCATATGTGGAGGTGTAGTCAGAATTAAGAGGACCAATAAGGGATGATGCATCACCCAGAGGCAGGCAACAGGAGGAAGAATGATGAAGGAAGGAAATAATGATACTAGTTGTAAGTTAGAACCAAAACTTTTCATCTTATTTATTTATTTGACAGAGAGAGAGAGAGAGAGAGAACAGGAGCACAAGCAGGGGAGTAGGAGAGGGAGATGCAGGCTTTCCGCTGAGTAGGTAGCATGATTAGGGGCTCCTTTTCAGGACCCTGGGATCATGACCTGAGCCAAAGGCAGATGATTAACGACTGAGCCACCCAGGCACCTCAAGAACCAAAACTCTTTAAATAAACTCATTAACACGTTGTCAAAATTAAATAAATTTTATTGTTCATTTTAAACTCACTATTGCAAGTACTATAAACTAAGACTAAAAAGGTTCACTTTACCTCAGATAGTCTAAATTTTACCTCATTTTGTAGTGCCTCAATTTGCCTTTGTTTATGGTCTTTCATAATCTGGAGTAACCAACCATTTTACTTATTTGCCCTCTTTTTCCCTTCATAGGCAAAAATCAAACCCATTATTCTCCATAAACACTTATATTTCTTTGCAATTTTTGAATATATTATAGCCTCAATAACTACTATTAGTTTCAACTCAAAGTTACTGAGTTCTGTCACAGACCAAAAAGTACTAGGTAGCAAACTTAGAACGATCTGTTGCATATAGACATGTTAGCAGAATAACAACATTTCAGAAACAACTTCATGCCATTATACATGTCTACATAAGGTAGACTACATTATTGGTCTAATCCTTCACTGTTATGTTGTAATATTTTTACTTTCATACACTTGCCATGGCCTCATGGTGGATGAAGTGTATTTCTTTGCCCCTTGATTTGGGATTGGCCATCTTCCTGGCTTTGGCCATCAGGATGTTAATGAATATGAGGCAAGCAGAGGCTTGTAATGTTTTTTCAGGATAGGACGTGTCCTTTTATGCTCTGGTGATCTGCCATTAGAGAAACATGACACAGGTAGTCAACACCCTTCCATCTATACCCTAGAACAAATACATTTGCATCATAGAGTTTGGAGCTGAATCCCAGAACTGAGATTCTAGCCCAGTCCAGCTTATGTGCAGACTACTTACAGACATATGAGCAAGGAAATAAATATTTATTCCTTCAATCCACTGAGTTGAGGTAGTCAGATATGCATTATTATTGTGAACTAAATCATGACACAGTTGTAAGTATGCTTTTCTCTTTGTGAATGTTAATAAGAAACACATACACTAATACAAAATATTTTATATCCTTTTTAACCTTCGAACTGATAGCCACTTGTTACTATATAAAATTTTTAGCCAATTTTTAGCAAATTTTACCATATTTGAAATAACTAGTTCTATTGACTTGTAGCATAATAAGTTTAAATAGTAAGCTATTTTAGAAAATTTTATTATAATTTAGTTTAGTTGTATGTTTAAATATTCCCTAAACATTTTGTGGAAACAATGATCAATTATTTGAGTCATAAACTCAGTCTAGGAAATTAGAAATTTCAGAAGAATTAAGATTTTTTATGAACAAATTAACATGTCCTACTAAACATTACTAAACAAAGTAAAATATATTTACATTTTTTCACACTGTAATAAAATCAAAGAGATGGCATATATTATTTAAATCAAAATTATTAAATCAGTATAAATTGTTCTATATAAGAATTATAACTTTTCAAAATTTATATACTAAATTTTTATTTTTAATTCTTGTATTTTGTTTTGTTTTTCCCCAGTGTGATTATTTTCTTTTAATACTTTATTGTGACAAATTTTAAACTTAGAGAAAGTTGATTGTCTAGTAAACATCCATATAAACCTGTCTTCTAGATATATCAACTGTTAACATTTTGCCATATTTACTTTATCTCTTTCTAAATATATATATTTTTAAGTAAACTATTTATTTTGGAATAGTTTTACTTTTACAGAAAAGTTGCATCTTATTGTACAGACAGTTCCTGTTCACCTTTCACTCTGTTCCCCTTAATGTTAACATTTTATATAGCTTTGGTTCAGTTGTCAAAACTTAGTAATGAACATTGGTATGTTGGTATGTTACTATTCTAATGGAACCGTTTTACTTATTTACCCTTTTTTTCCTTTCATAGACAAAAATCAAACCCATTATTCTCCATAAACACTTCCATTTCTTTGAACTTTTTGAATATATTGGAGTCTCAATCACCACTATTAGTTTCAGCTCAAACAAAGTTACTGAGTTCTGTCATCAACCAAAAAGTACTAGGAAATAAAGTTAGAACTGTCACATACAGACATGTTAGCATGAAGGCAAGCTGTAACTTAGTAATGAACATTGGTACATTACTATTAACTAAAGTATAGATTTTAATCAGATTTTACCTTTTTTGGGGAAGATTCTATTTATTTATTTGAGAGAGAGGAGAAGGAAGAGCACAAGAAAGGGGAGGAGCAGAGGGAGAGGGACAGGCAGACTCCATGCTGAGCACAGAGCCCTACACAGGGCTCCATGTCATGACCCCGAGATCACCAACTGAGCCAAAACCAAGAGTTGGAAGCTTAACCAAATGAGCCACCTAGGCACCCCAAGATTTCACCTTTAGAGTGTTTAAAGAAATATTGAAGTTCTTGGTTATTTTTTTCCCTTTGCTGTTTATCTGATATCAATCACATTTCTATGTTTCTTGTAACTTATCAGTCAAAATCAGTACTTTAAAGTTCTCTCTCTCTCTCTCTTTCTCTCTCTCTTTTTATTTTTCCTCCCTCTTGAGTTATATAGCCCAGCAAGTATTCAGAGTTTCTTTCTCTTGTTCCTGGAAATTATGAATTTTAAATTTATGTTGGTTTTACTAGTCTCAATAACCCAATAAAAACAAGAACTCTATTCATTTTAAGTGAATTTGTAATCTAACCCATCAGTTGGTCTTTGGAGATGGGTGGTTCTCTATCTTTCTGTTTGTTTATAAAATATTTCAAATCACATAATGGAGTGTTATTATTCAGCTGTGGTTATGCTAAGAGTACAATTTAAAGTTTATTCCTTTTTTATGTGAAGCTTTCCTCACTATTTGACCCAAGTCATTTGTGTATTTCAGTGGAACTTCCTTATTTTTAACTCATTTAGGCACATAAAACGTTCTTCAACCTTATTTATTAGGGAAATGCAAATAAAAACTCAAGTGGGAACCAGTTCTGACATACTCAAAGAGCTAAAATTAAGAAGATTGGTAACATTCAAAGTTCCTCTTGCAAGGGGAGCAACTATAAATCTCATAAATTTCTAGTGAGAGGGTAAAATGGTCAATGGTAAAAACAATTTGAAAATCAGTTTGGAAACTTCTTATAATAAAGAGGGTATACCGTAAGCACTGATAAAACAATTGTCCTTCCAACTATTTACATAAGTAACATTAAAATATGTCCACAAAAAAAGTATATATAAGAATGTTCATATTATTTTTGGTTTTGTTGAATTATATTTTGTTCATATTATTGCATCTTCATATTGGAAACAGTCTGAGATTCCATCAATGGGAAAATATATGAACAAACTGGTGTATTTATACACTGAGATATTGCTCAGCACTAAAGAAGAATGAATTACTGAGATGAAATGAATAGATCAAAAGAAACAAACACAAGAATACATGCTGTGTAAGTCAACTTATGTAAAGGTCAGAAACAGACAAAACTAACCCATGGTGATAGAAATCAGGAAAGTAAAGAACAATTGTTGTCTTGGTGGGAGGAGGGAGAATTATTTGGTGTAATGGAAGTATCTGATCTACATATGTGTGGTTATTTGTAAAAATGTATTAAGGTCTGTGCATTTTACTAGATGCCTCAATTTTTAAAAAATAATTAGAAAAATAAAAAATTCAGGAATCTATTTAACTCAGAGAGGCAATAGGATAGAACAGAAAAGAAGCACTAAGTGGTAACAGTACTGGGACATTTTAAGGCTTTAAATGCAGTGACATGTTCGCCGATGTTTATTACTGTGATTCATAGAATATGTATATCGTATGTTTATATAAAATATATATTTGGCAAAATTCCCTCTTGTTCATTTTATGGAAGAGTTTGTTCACTGTTGGGATTATTTGTTTCTTCAAACTTTAGTAGAAGCCTCTTGGAAAACTTCACTTGTCCTGAAGTTCACTTTGGGAGATTTTTAACTGGTGACTAAACTTCCTTAAGGATTATAGGACCATTGAGATATATCATTTTTTAAAGAGATTTACATTTTTATTTGAGTTTAGAGATGAATTAATAATTCTACCAAAAACAAAGCAAACAATAAAAAATGACACAGTGATTAGGAAAACAAAAAAGTAAAAGAATATGTAGTCCCAGGGGCACCTAGGTGGCTCAGTGGCTTAAGCTTTGCCTTCAGCTCAGGTCATGATCTGACCTGAGATCCTGGGTTCTGGGATCGAGCTCACATTGGGCTCTGTACTTAGCAGGGAACCTGTTTCCCCCTCTCTCTCTGCCTGCCTCTCCTCCTACTTGTGATCTCTCTCTCTGTCAAATAAATAAAATCTTAAAAAAAGAAAAAGAATATGTAGTCCTAGTGTACTGTGTGGTTCAACTGTGGATAATAGTAACATAGTCATAATAAAGGAAACCCCAGTTATTTATTTATGTATTTATTCATATTTACATTTTATTTATTTATTTTTTAATTTCTTTTTAAACATGTAAAATATTTTTATCCCCAGGGGTACAGGTCTGTGAAGCACCAGGTTTACCCACTTCACAGCACTCACCATAGCACATACCCTACCCAATGTCCATAACCTTACCCCCCTTCTCCCAACCCCCCTCCCCATAGCAACCCTCAGTTTGTTTTGTGAGATTAAGAGTCACTTATGGTTTGTCTCCCTCCCAATCCCATCTTGTTTCATTTATTCTTCTCCTACCCCCTTAACCCCCCATGTTGCATCTCCACTTCCTCATAACAGAGAGATCATATGACAGTTGTCTTTCTCCGCTTGACTTATTTCGCTAAGCATGATACGCTCTAGTTCCATCCATGTCGTTGCAAATGGCAAGATTTCATTTATTTTGATGGCTGCATAGTATTCCATTGTATATATATACCACCTCTTCTTTATCCATCTTCTTTATCCTTCTTTACCCTATGATGGACATCTAGGTTTTTTCCATAGTTTGGCTATTGTGGACATTGCTACTATAAACATTTTGGTGCACATGCCCTTTCAGATCACTACGTTTGTATCTTTAGGGTAAATACCCAGTAGTGCAATTGCTGGGTCATAGGTTAGTTCTAATTTCAACATTTTGAGGAACCTCCATGCTGTCTTCCAGAGTGGTTGCACCAGCTTGCATTCCCACCAACAGTGTAGGAGGGTTCCCCTTTCTCCGCATCCTCGCCAGCATCTGTCATTTCCTGACTTGTTGATTTTAGCCATTCTGACTGGTGTGAGGTGATATCTCATTGTGGTTTTGATTTGTATTTCCCTGATGCCGAGTGATATGGAGCACTTTTTCATGTGTCTGTTGGCCTTCTGGATGTCTTCTTTGCAGAAATGTCTGTTCATGTCCTCTGCCCATTTCTTGAATAGATTATTTGTTACTTGGGTGTTGAGTTTGCTAAGTTCTTTATAGGTTTTGGACAGGAGCCCTTTATCTGATATGTCATTTCCAAACCTCTTCTCCATTCTGTCAGTTGTCTTTTGGTTTTGTTAATTGTTTCCTTTGCTGTGCAAAAACTTTTTATCTTGATAAAATCCCAGTAGTTCATTTTTGCCCTTGCTTCCCTTGCGTTTGGTGATGTTCCTAGGAAGATGTTGCTGTGGCTGAGGTCAAAGAGGTTGCTACCTATGTTCTCCTCAAGGATTTTGATGGATTTCTTTCACACATTGAGGTCCTTCATCCATTTTGAGTCTATTTTCGTGTGGGTGTAAGGAAATGGTCCAATTTCATTTTTCTACATGTCGTTGTCCAATTTTCCCAACACCATTTATTGAAGAGGCTGTCTTTTTTCCATTGGACATTCTTTCCTGCTTTGTTGAAGATTAGTTGACCATAGAGTTGAGGGTCTATTTCTGGGATCTCTATTCTATTCCATTGATCTATGTGTCTGTTTTTGTGCCAATACCATGCTGTCTTGATGATGACAGCTTTGGAATAGAGCTTGAAGTCCGGAATTGTGAGGCCACCAACTTTGGCTTTCTTTTTCAATATCCCTTTGGCTATTCGAGGTCTTTTCTGGTTCCATATAAATTTTAGAATTATTTGTTCCATTTCTTTGAAAAAGATGGATGGTACTTTGATAGGAATTGCATTAAATGTGTAGATTGCTTTAGGTAGCATAGACATTTTCACAATATTTATTCTTCTAGTCCAGGAGCATGGAACATTTTTCCATTTCTTTGTGTCTTCCTCAATTTCTTTCATGAGTACTTTATAATTTTCTGAGTATAGATTCTGTGTCTCTTTGGTTAGGTTTATTCCTAGGTATCTTATGGTTTGGGGTGCAATTGTAAATGGGATTGACTCCTTAATTTCTCTTTCTTCTGTCTTGTTGTTGATGTAGAGAAATGCAACTGATTTCTGTGCATTGATTTTATATCCTGACACTTTACTGAATTCCAGTACAAGCTCTAGCAGTTTTGGAATGGAGTCTTTTGGGTTTTCCACATACAGTATCATATCATCTGCGAAGAGTGATAATTTGACTTCTTCTTTGCCGATTTGGATGCATTTAATTTCCTTTTGTTTTCTGATTGCTGAGGCTAGGACCTCTAGTACTATGTTGAATAGCAGTGGTGATAATGGACATCCCTGCCGTGTTCCTGATCTTAGTGGAAAAGCTTTCAGTTTTTAACCATTGAGAATGATATTTGCGGTGGGTTTTTCATAGATGGCTTTGATGATATTGAGGTATGTGCCCTCTATCCCTACACTTTGAAGAGTTTTGATCAGGAAGGGATGCTGTACTTTGTCAAGTGCTTTTTCAGCATCTATTGAGAGTATCATATGGTTCTTGTTCTTTCTTTTATTGATGTGTTGTATCACATTGACTGATTTGCGGATGTTGAACCAACTTTGCAGCCCTGGAATAAATCCCACTTGGTCGTGGTGAATAATCCTTTTAATGTACTGTTGAATCCTATTGGCTAGTATTTTGGTGAGAATTTTTGCATCTGTGTTCATCAAGGATATTGGTCTATAGCTCTCTTTTTTGATGGGATCCTTGTCTGGTTTTGGGATCAAGGTGATGCTGGCCTCATAAAATGAGTTTGGAAGTTTTCCTTCCATTTCTATTTTTTGGAACTGTTTCAGGAGAATAGAAATTAGTTCTTCTTTAAATATTTGATAGAATTCCCCCGGGAAGCCGTCTGGCCCTGGGCTTTTGTTTGTTTGGAGATTTTTAATGACTGTTTCAATCTCCTTACTGGTTATGGGTCTGTTCGGGCTTTCTATTTCTTCCTGGTTCAGTTGTGGTAGTTTATATGTTTGTAGAAATGCATCCATTTCTTCCCGATTGTCAAATTTGTTGGAGTAGAGTTGCTCATAGTATGTTCTTATAATTGTATTTCTTTGGTGTTAGTTGTGATCTCTCCTCTTTCATTCATGATTTTATTTATTTGGGTCCTTTCTCTTTTCTTTTTGATAAGTCAGGCCAGGGGTTTATCAATCTTATTAATTCTTTCAAAGAACCAGTCCTAGTTTTGTTAATTTGTTCTATTGTTTTTTTGGTTTCTATTTCATTGATTTCTGCCCTGATCTTTATGATTTCTCTTCTCCTGCTGGGTTTAGGATTTCTTTCTTGTTCTTTCTCCAGCTTTTTTAGGTGTAGGGTTAGGTTGTATACCTGAAACCTTTCTTGTTTCTTGAGAAAGGCTTGTACCACAATATATTTTCCTCTCAGGACTGCCTTTGTTGTGTCCCACAGATTTTGAACCATTGTGTTTTCATTATCATTTGTTTCCATGAATTTTTTAAATTCTTTAATTTCCTAGTTGATCTATTCATTCTTTAGAAGGATGCTGTTTAGTATCCATGTATTTGGGCTCTTTCCAAATTTCCTCTTGTAATTGAGTTCTAGCTTCAGAGCATTGCGGTCTGAAAATATGCAGGGGATGATCCCAATCTTTTGATACCAGCTGAGACCTGATTTAGGACCGAGGATAGGATCTATTTTGGAGAATGTTCCATGTGCACTAGAGAAGAATGTGTATTCTGTTTTTTGGGGATAGAATGTTCTGAATATATCTGTGATGTCCATCTGGTCCAGTGTGTCATTCAAGGCCTGTATTTCCTTGTTGATCTTTTGCTTGGATGATCTGTCCATTTCAGTGAGGGGAGTGTTAAAGTCCCCTACTATTATTGTATTACTGTTGATGTGTTTCTTTGATTTTGTTATTAATTGGTTTATATACTTGGCTGCTCCCACATTGGGGGCATAGATATTTAAAATTGTTAGATCTTCTTGTTGGTCATATCCTTTGAGTATGATATAGTGTCCTTCCTCATCTCTTATTATAGTCTTTGGCTTGAAATCTAATTGATCTGATATAAGGATTTCCACTCCTGCTTTCTTCTGATGTCCATTAGCATGGTAAATTCTTTTCCACACCCTCACTTTAAATCTGAAGGTGTCTTGAGGTTTCTTGTAGGCAACATATAGACGGGTTTTGTTTTTTTATCCATTCCGATTCCCTGTTTCTTTTGATTGGGGGCATTTAGCCCATTAACATTCAGGGTAACTATTGAGAGATATGAATTTAGTGCCATTGTATTGCCTGTAAGGTGACTGTTACTGTATATTGTTTCTGTTCCTTTCTGATCTACTACTTTTAGTCTCTCTTTGCTTAGAGGACCCCTTCCAATATTTCCTGTAGAGCTGGTTTGGTGTTTGCAAATTCTTGCAGTTTTTGTTTTTCCTGGAAGCCTTTAATTTCTCCTTCTCTTTTCAATGATAGCCTAGCTGGATATAGTATTCTTGGCTGCATGTTTTTCCCATTTAGTGCTTTGAAAATATCATGCCAGCTCTTTCTGGCCTGCCAGGTCGCTGTGGATAAATCTGCTACTAATCTAATATTTTTACCATTATATGTTACAGACTTCTTTTCCCGGGCTGCTTTCAGGATTTTCTCTTTGTCACTAAGACTTGTAAATTTTACTATTAGGTGACGGGGTGTGGACCTATTCTTATTGATTTTGAGGGGGGTTCTCTGCACCTCCTGGATTTTGATGCTTGTTCCCTTTGCCATATTGGGGAAATTCTCCCCAATAATTCTCTCCAGTATACCTTCTGCTCCCCTCTCTCTTTCTTCTTCTTCTGGAATCCCAATTATTCTAATGTTTTTTTTTTGTCTTATGGTGTCACTTATCTCTCGAATTCTCCCCTCTGGTCCAGTAGCTGTTTGTCCCTCTTTTGCTCAGCTTCTTTATTCTCTGTCATTTGGTCTTCTATATCGCTAATTCTTTCTTCTGCCTCATTTATCCTAGCAGTGAGAGCCTCCATTTTTTATTGCACCTCATTAATGCCTTTATTTATTTCAACTTGGTTAGGTTTTAGTTCTTTTATTTCTCCAGAAAGGGCTTTTATATCTCCCGTGGGGGTTTCTCTAATATCTTCCATGACTTTTTCAAGCTCAGCTAGAACCTTGAGAATCTTCATTCTGAACTCTAGATCTGACATATTACTAATGTCTGCATTGATTAGGTCCCTAGCCTTCAGTACTGCCTCTTGTTCTTTTTTTTGTGGTGAATTTTTCCACCTTGTCATTTTGTGCAGATAAGAGTATATGGAGGAGCAAGTAAAATACCAAAAGGGTGGCAACAACCCCAGGCAAATATGCTTTAACCAAATCGAAGAGATCACAAATCGTGAGGGGGGAGAAAGAGGATAAAAAGAGGTTCAGAAAGAAAAAAAAAAAGAAAAGAAAAGAAGAAAAGAAACATTTAAAAAAAGAAAATGAATAAAGAAAAAATATAAAAAAAGAAATATATATATATTAGATAAACTAGTTTAAAAACGTTTAAAAAGAAAAGGGGAAAAGTTAAAAAAAATTTAGCTGAAGAAGAGAAAAAAAATTGAAAAAGAAAAAAAAAATTAAATTAACTGCAAGACTAAAGAATCATGGGAGAAAGCCATGAGTTCCGTGCTTTGCTTTCTCTTCCTCTGGAATTCTGCTGCTCTCTTTGGTATTTAAACTGTACTCCTTGGTAGGTGAACTTGGTCCTGGCTGGATTTCTTGTTGATCTTCTGGGGAAGGGGCCTGTTGTAGTGATTCTCAAGTGTTTTTGCCCCAGGCGGAATTGCACCGCCCTTACCAGGGGCCAGGCTGAGTAATCCGCTCAGCTTTGCTTTGGGGAGCTTTTGTTCCCTGAGCGCTTTCCGTAGAGTTCCAGAGGACAAGAATGAAAATGGCGGCCTCCCGTTCTCCGGCCCAGAGGATCTGAGAGCCAGGAGCCCAACTCCTCAGTGCGCCCTCAGAGAACAGCACCCAATTACTCCCGTCTCCCTGGCCTCCGAGCTCACCGAGCCTGTGACCAGTTGAAGGTAACCCCGAGCTGAGAGCTCACTTCTCGGCTCTGTGTCTGTAGCCAGCTTCCCCGTTCTAATACCTGTAAGCTCTGCGACACTCAGACATCCCCGATCATTCTGTGAATCTACGGGACCTCCGGCCATGCTGATCCTGTGTGGTTTTCACCCCGGTTTAGCCTCTGGAGTGATGTCATTCAGCGGAACAGACTTTTAAAAGTCCTGATTTTGTGCTCCATTGCTCTGCTGCTTGCTGAGAGCCGGCCCCTCCCCCCGGGGTCTATCTTCCCGTCGTTTTGGATTCATTTCTCCGCCAGTCCTACCTTTCAGAAAGTGGTTGATTTTCTGTTTCTAGAATTGCTGTTTTTTTTTCTCTTTGATCTGCCTTTGGATTTGTAGGTGTTTTCAATCTTTAGATAAGCTATCTAGCTGATCTGCTACCTGCAGTAGTGTCAGCCTGCTACTTCTCTGCCATCTTGACTCCTCCCATATATACATTTTATTATTTAAAGAAAATTAATTCCAATATAGTCAACATGCAGTGTCACATTAGTTTCAGGTGTACAATATAGTAGTTCACCACTTCTGTACAACACCTGGTGTTCATCACAAGTGCACTGCTTAATCCTATCACCTATTTCACCCATCCCCGCCACCCACATACCTCTGGTAACCATCAGTTTGTTCTCTAGAGTTAAGAGTCTGTTTCTTAGCTTGTTACTCTCTCTCTCTTGTTTCCTTTGCTCACTTGTTTTATTTCTTAAATTCAACATATGGAGTGAAATCATGGTATTTGTCTTTCTGTGACTGGCTTATTTCACTTTGGGCGTACTCTCTAGCTCTATCCATGTCCTTGTATGCACACTAACACACACACACATGCACACATACAATGTCTTCTTTATCCATTCATCTATTGATGGACACTTGTGCTGCTTCCATAATTTGGCTATTGTAAATAATGCTGCTGTAAACACAGGAGTGTATGTATCCCTTTGAATTAATATTTTTGTATTTGGGGGTAAATATGCAGTAGTACAATTACTGGATCATAGGGTAGTTCTATTTTTAACTTTCTGAGGAAGTTCCATACTGTTTTTCACAGTGGCTGCATCAGTTTGCATTTCTATCAGCAGTGCAAGAGGGTTCCTTTTTCTCTGTGTCCTTGCCAATATTTGTTTTTTATGTTTTTGATTTTAGCTATTCTGACAGTATGAGTTGATATCTCATTGTAGTTATGATTTGCACTTCCCTGATGATGAATGTTGAGCATCTTTTCATGCACGACCTGAGTGTCTTCTTTGTAGAATTGTCTGTTCATGTCTTCAAGTGGATTTTTTATTTTTTTGGATGTTGAGTTATATAAGTTCTTTATATATTTTGGACACTAACCCTTTATCAGATATGTCATTTAAAAATATCTTCCCCCATTCTGTAGGTTGCCTTTTAGTTTTGTTGACTGTTTCTTTCACTGTGTAGAAGCATTTTATTTTTATGTAGTCCTAATTGTTTATTTTTGCTTTTATTTCCATTGCCTCAGCAGACATATCTGGAACTGTTAATGATGTCAGAGATATAACGGCTCATTATGTCTTCTAGGATTTTTATGGTTTCAAGTCTCACATTTAGTTCTTTAATCTAATTTTGAGTTTATTTATGCCTATGGTGTAAGAAAGTGGTCCAGTGTCATTCTTTTGCATGTAGCTGACCAGTTTTTCCAACACCATTTGTCGAAGAGACTGTCTTTTTTGTATTGGATATTCTTTCCTCCTTTGTTGAAGATTAATTGACCACATAATTGTGGATTTATTTCTGGGTTTTCTGTTCTGTTCTATTGATCTATGTATCTGTTTTTGTGCTAGTACCATACTGTTTTGAGTAGTACAGTTTTGTAATAATAACTTGAACTCTGGAATTGTGATATATCAGTTTGTTGTTGTTGTTTCAAAATTTCTTTGGCTCTTCAGGGTCTTTTGCGGTTTCATATAAATTTTAGGATTTTATTTTGGCCTAGTTCTGTAAAAAATACTGAAAATAGTTATTCTTGAATCAGGTTTAACAGTTCTGTTTTTCTAAAGATGTGTATACTTCATCTATGATTTAAAATTTTTTAACATGAAATGTTCATATTATTCTATATCTTGTCACAATGTACACATTTTCTCTCTCATTGAAGTTCTCACTGTGTTCATCCATTCTTCTACAAAGTTTGGTGAATATCTTCACAACCACTACTCTGAATTCTTTTTTTTTTTTTTAATTTTATTTATTTATTTATTTGACAGTGGAAGAATGAGAGAACACAAGCCGGTGGAATGACAGTCCGAGGAAGAGGGAGAGGGAGAAGCAGGCTCCCTGCTGAGCAGAGAGCCCAATGTGGGGCTTGATCCCAGTTTCTGAGCCAAAGGCAGTTGCTTAACCAACTGAGCCACCCAGGTACCCCAGCCATTACTTTGATTTCCTTATCAGATAGATTACTTATCTCAATTTCATTGAAGTCTTTTTCTGACATTTTATTTTGTTCTTTTGTTTGGAACATATTCATCTGTTTTCTCAATGTGCTTTACTGTCTATGTGTGTTTCTATGTTTTGGGCAAAACAGTCACCTCTCTTGGTCTTGAAGGAGTGCCCTCATGTAGGCGATGAAAATTACTCTTTCAACCTTGCCCTAGTTCTTGGTTGTCTCTCTAATCTTTGTGGTTGTCTAAGCAGCCTGGTTAATTTTGGATGGGTCCTTGCCATTGGGAGTGTGCCAAGACCTGTCATTTTTCAAGAGGAATGAACTCAGTCAGTACCTAATTTCATGCTGATTAGAAGCCAGACCCTCGGGCAACAGCTTTTAAAATGTGCAAATATATATAATCTTGTGGGGCCACAATTGTAAACCCTGTTGGCCACTAAACCAGGAGATCTGAAGGTGTCCCCTAGCTGACATGCAAAAACTGTGGCTCAAAATGGGTATATAAGCCTCTTTCTGGGAGAACATTAGTGAGACCAGGGGAGAATGCAAGGATGGTGTTTCACTGCCTGTGATCCCTGAGAACTCCACTGTAGTCTCTAGATGTATGGCAAGCCCAAAGGCTGTTCCTCAGGCTGAAGCACCAGCATGAGTAAATAGGCCTTTTTCAAGGAGACTGGGGGTGTGCTTCATTTTATACTCTGTGCAGAGCACTCGGTATAGTAGCCTACCAAGAACTCTTTTCCAATTATTATAGTCTCATTAAGCCCAATAACATAAGCCGTCTTGGCCACCAGGGCCAGGCGATAAAGGGGCATCTCTTGTGTGGACTGCATGCATCTACCAGCTTTAGCAATGCAGCTGGGAGGCTCAGGGGACAGGGCATGCCTGCCAGCTTTAGCAAGGGAGGGAGAACGCCTTGGTTGTACACACCTGCTGGTTTCAGCAAGGTGGCAGGATAGTATTGTGCCTACATGTGAACCCCAGGAGGAGAATGCTGCAGCTGCTCATCCCCACTGGCCTTAGCAAGGCAGTGGGAGAGTGCCCCATCTGAACATACCAGCCTATGCTGGCAAGCTAGAGGGAGAGTGCAGAAATGGTACTCACTGACAACTCCATCTCTAAAGAGATTTGCAACTGGCAGATGTTCGAATATTAACAAATGAGTCTCCTCCACATATAGTCTAGGTACTTTTCAAACTGCTGCTTTTGCTCTGGGTCTCAGGGTGAGGGAGAGTGCATGAGAGTCCTTTAATAGGAGTATCTCAGGTCCCTACAGGGTCTCTAGGAGGTAAGCTCTGTTTATTTTCTAAGCCAGATGTTTTGGATGTTTGTATCTCTAGGGAAGGTCCTAAGGGAGAAGGTGCCTGATGTAGGGCACAAGTCCCTTTCTTCTCTGGGAGAAATTCTGGATTTGTGAGATCCCTCTCTATTTTGGGTCGCCATAGTTGGGGTGGGTTTTTTAGTAAGACCATGTCTCCATCTCTCCTACCTGTCTCAGTGTGGTCCTTTTATCCTTTGCTGTAGAGGAACAGTTCACTACTTTTCTTTTCTTTTTCAGAGTGCATTTGTTTCATATGTAGATGCAGATTTGGTGTGTCTCAGGGCAGAGGTGAGTTCAAGGTCTTCCTATGCTGCCATCTTAGACTTCCCCCTGTAACATAAGTATTAAGGCTCTGTATTTCCCTCTAAGTATTGCTTTGACTATATTCCATAGATTTTTATATATAGCCTTTTAGTTATAGTTTGTATATATTTTCTATCCTGCATTATGATTTTTACTCATAAGTTAAAACTTTTCTTAATTTTAAAGACAATTTTTGTTTATATTTCATTGTTATTTTTATTTTTTTAAAAAAGATTTTATTTATTTATGTGATAGATATCACTAGTAGGCAGAGAGGCAGGCAGAGAGTGGGAGAAGCAGGCTTCCCGCTGAGCAGAGAGCCCAATGTGGGGCTTGATCCTAGGACCCTGAAATCATGACCTGAGCTGAAGGCAGAGGCTTTAACCCACTTATTGTTATTTTTAATTAAATTTTAATTATTGTTATTTTTAATTTGTTATTGTTACTTTTAAATAAATTTTAATGTAGTCATATAATATGCTTTGGATGTTATTGTTATTGTTATTTTTAAATAAATTTGTTATTTATTTTCATTGTTATTGTTATTTTTAAATAAATTTTATTGTTATTTTTGTTATTGTTATTTTTAAATAAATTTTTATTGTTATTTTTAAATAACATTGTTATTTTAAAATAAATTTTAATGTAGTCATATAATATGCTTTGAATGCTCCCAATAATTTGAAATTAATGAGATAATTTTCCAGAAGTTCCATATATTCTGCTTCTTTATATTTCTATATATACCCATTAGATAGAGCTCAGTATTTTTGTTGCTCACATTTTCTGAGTTAATGTGCTAGAGATAAATGCAAACAAAAATTATTATTCATTCAGTTAATTACTATTTGCCCGAGAGATATTAATTCAATAAGTATTCAGTTAATTCCTGCTATATGATTCAAACTAAACTCATCGGACTATAAGCTGTTTTACTTTATAAAAATTTTTTAAGGCTTTTTCCTGATATTCTGATTGGGGAGGGAAATAATATAAATAGAGTATTTCATGAGTAATATAAATGAAAACTTATTCAATAAGATCACAAAGGTGGGACTCAAAACTTTGGAGGATCCAAGAGGTCTTCTCAAAACAGGTAATGTTTGAAGTGACCTTAAAGAATGAGTGGAAATTTTGATAGCTGGAGAAATGGAAACTAGAGAGAAAGGATATTTTATTTTATTTTATTTTTTTAAGAGCTAAGAAAATTATTTATTGGATGGTAAAGTAATATTAATATCTTGTGTGGTTTTTTTCTTTTCCTCTTTATGCCATATTTAATTTTTTTTTAATTTGAGTATAGTTGACAAATAATATTGCATTAGTTTCAGGTGTACAATATAGTGATTCATTTACCAGAGTGTAGCTACCATCTGTCACCTCACAATGCTGTTAGAATATCATTGACTATATTCTGTATTCTGTGCCTTTTATTCCCTCAATTTAAATCATTCTATAACTGGAAGTCTGTATCTGCCACCCTCCTTTTTCCACCCCCTAACCCCTTCTCTCTAGCAATCATCAGTTTGTTCTCTGTATTTATAGATCTGATTCTGCTATTTATTTATTTATTCATTCGCTCATTTTGTTTTTTTAGATTCTATGTATCAGTGAAATCACATAGTATTGGGGAAAAGACATTTTAGATGGAGGAAACAAAATAACTCGTACCTCCACATAGTTGGAACATGCTTGTGGAAGGTGGTAGGAGGAAGAATATATATGAGAGAGTTTAATTTTATTTCAAGATGTGCACAAAGGCAGTGGGTCAAGTTAGAGCATGTTTAAGAGCCCCCCCCCGGCTTTTGTATTGGAAAACAATGAAGGAAAATTTGAGAAAGATTAAGATAATACTAGGGAGATCATAAATGCCATAAAGAAGAATTAGTAATTTTTTCTGTAGGCTCTTTAGATACTATAATTACAAGATTAATAACACATTTAGAAATAAAAATAAAAATCTCATGCATGAAATAAATATACTTTTAATCTTTAAAAATAATATTTATGAATTTTTTTAAAGATTTTATTTATTTATTTGATAGATAGAGATCACAAGTAGGCAGAGAGGCAGGCAGAGAGAGAGGGAGAGGAGGAAGCAGGCTCCCTGCTGAGCAGAGAGCCCGATGCGGGGCTCCATCCCAGGACCCTGGGATAATGACCTGAGCCAAAGGCAGGGGCTTTAACTCACTGAGCCACCCAGGCGCCCCAAAAATAATATTTATGAATTATTAAGGACAGATATTAGAAAAATGGAGTGGGACAAGAATATTCTCTAGGTCAGTGATCTTCAAACTTTTCCCCAAATGCACATCTAAAATTTTTCTTCATAATTTTAAAAATTAAAAATTTTTTGCTTATTACAATAACATAGTCAGTCTTCTGACTGAACTCTTAAGTGTGCAAAGTAATGTTTTGTTGTTGAAAATCCAACCTATAATGAGGCTTTTTAAAATTTGTTTATGGATTTGTGAAGACATGTTACTTCTTACCAGAATAATTTTTCATATTTATATATAAGCAATCAGAAAAATGACTTACACAAAAAAATTCATGAAAATGGAAGTAGTTTATTATAGCAATACCGCTCAATTTGTTGAATCCATTCAGAGTTATATATCACAAATCACATAGTGAGCATTCACCAAAAGATATTTTTAATGATTTACCGGTGGCAGCCCAGTTCTATTTTTTAAAGCAAAGTAGAAACCATATGACTCACTAAAGGATTTCTTACCAAGTTACTGTGAATCATTCACTTTTTCAGTTTCTGGGAAATATACCAAAAAAGTTTATCTAGACTTACCAAATGACTACTAATTACACTTATAACTCTTTTGCTAGAATTGCCATGATATGTTTAGAAAAGGTTGAAAATATCAAAATGTTGTTAATTTTAATACATACTTTCTAGTACATTACTTTTTGAAGAAATATTTTAACTTGTAATTTAAACATATTTATTTCAAAAGGGTTGGAACCGTAAACCTAGCTCATTAAAACTACAAAATACTTGCTATAAATTTAGTAGGCAAAATCCATCCTCATTATCAAGCCAATGAAATTTACTTTCAGTCAAGTAGGGTATGGCTTAACTTTTCAAATAAAATAAATGTTTTTGTAATTAAATTTATTTATTTTCAGCATAACAGTATTCATTATTTTTTCACCACACCCAGTGCTCCATGCAATCCGTGCCCTCTATAATACCCACCACCTGGTACCCCAACCTCCCACCCCACTAAAATAAATGTTTTAATACACATCCCTATGACACTCATTTGACCTCTGAGTTCCAACTTTAAGAAAGAGATCTGGAAGCTGGACATAGACTGGCTATCTGGGTATAACACTTAACAATGCCCTCTTTGCTTTGCCCTCTCAAGTTTTTCTTTCCAAAACCTCAGACAGGGAAAAGATAGAGTTTATTTTGTGTAAAGTGAGAGAAGGGTGACTTACATAAGGCAATATGGGAAAGAACAATTGGCATGACTTTGACCATTTTTAAATAAATCATTTTTAGAAATAGCATCTTTAGAGAATTTATTTTAAGAAAGAGTTCATAGGGAAGTTGAGAATGTAGGAGTTGATTCTTTTAGAACTAAGATGATCATACATTTATTAACAAAGCCAGCACAATTTAAGGGTAAAGAGGGGTGATACTTATAAAAGGGGAGCAATAATAGGCATAAATGGGGACTGCGATAAACCAGGATATGTCTGGTTACTTCACTGAGTTCTCTGTGCTCCTGCAACCTTTAGAAGGACTTCATGTACTCCAAGAGTTGCATATATTCAATTTGAAGACCCCGCCCCAGGTCGCAGACTTGGGAACATGTGCTAACATTTATTCAGCAAATACCATGACCCAAGGATGGTATTGTGTGATTTCTTTGCTTTATATGAGTTAATACTACAAGACTCTGTATATATATGCTTTATCTCTGTTTTACAGACAAGGAAAATGAAGTATAATGAAATAAAGAAATGTATCCAAGTTTACATATAGCTAGTAAATGATTGAACTTAAATTAGCCAATCAGCAGCGTCCTAAGATTGTGCTCTTTTAAACTTTACTGTGAGGCTCTTAAAGTGGTGTCAGCAAAAACAATCAGGAAGTAAGGGAGACTGACACTATCCAGTTTTCATTACAAAAATTATTTTGCTGACTCATTTCTTTTTTCAGATTGTCAGATTATTTATTCAATTCATTTCTAAGATGCTAATATGTATCAGATACTCTTAATACTTAAAAAAATGCTTTGTTTCATGTTTACCACTGCCCTGGGTCATAGGTCTTACCCTTAAGAACAAATAAACATAAAAAAAGAAGGAATATAATTAGGGTCACACAGTTAGAAGGTGAGATGGTTTAGTTTAAACTGAGTTATTTTGGTCAAAAGTTCCTAGAAATGTGTAGCATAAATGTTGAAGTAAAAATAAAATTTAGATGATATTATAGCAGCTCTCTATATTTTTTCAGCAACCTTGTACCACACACAACTTCAGGTTTCCCAGTAAATTCTCATTACAATATAGGCTCTAATACCATTAAAATGTCTTTACCTAATGCCTCCTGACCATGAATATTGACAAATGTGTCTTAAATGCTCTTCTCAATCATAGAAGAGCTGTTGAATGGTTCTGGGAGCAAAGAGTGCTGTTGTTTGCAGTTCTTAGTATTTTGATTACCAGGAGCTCAAAAGGTCAGAGCAGCAGTTTAATATCTGAAAATCAACTATAGTAGATTAAAGAATTAATGTTCCTTTTTATAATAGTATTGCCAGAAAACATTTATAAAGAAAGTTACCTGTGTTGAGTTTCTGGTTCACTTATGAATATAGTTGTTAATCACCACCTGTAATTGTCTTTTGAGTCTAACTCCAAATTTTAATGCAGTTAATCTGTTGAAGCGTTTAGCAAGTTACTGTCTCTATTTACCATTGAAATGTGTCTTAAAAATATGAACGGAGATCCTAAAATACAGTTATATACATTTACTAAATGTATATAAAAGAATATAGGGGGTGAGTTACATTTGTTTTCTCAAATCTGGGAAACTCCACTTCCTGTAAAGCTATTAACTTGTCATTAACTATCTCTGACTGAATTATCAGACAAAACACAGTGATGCATTTTTCACCTATCTCTCATCCTTTTTTCTTCTCTCTCTCTCTCATGTACACACACGTGCATGCACTCACACACACATACAACAGGCACACTGAAAAGCTCACTCATGTACACACATGTGCGTGCACTCACACACACACATACAACAGGCACACTGAAAAGCTCACTTTTTGTACCATATAAACTCTTTAATCATCTTAAATATCTCTCATCCTTTTTTCTTCTCTCTCTCTCTCATGTACACACACCAGTGCGTGCACTCACACACACATACACAGACACGTACTTATGATTAATATTTGAAAAAGCTCACTTTGTATACCATATAAACTCTTTAATCATCTTAAATACACCTTAATTTTTTCTTAGGCATATAACAACAGTTGCCTGCCCTAATTCATTACCAAAAAATTAAACTACATTGTGATACAAAATGAATCAATGAAAAAAGATTGATGTTAAAAGTAAAAGATAGACTTACTTTTGTTTTCTTTGAAATTTCTTCCTTACATTTGATCCAAAATAGTTACCAGAAAGTTATTTAAAATAAATTGAGATAACGTCACTTAGTCTATTTAATTTTACTGAAATCTGGCAATTTAATTTTATTGGCAAATGCCGACTATTCTTCCTAAAACACCAGTATATTGTTTCCTTTTTTAAGAACTTGTTTCCTTACTTCCTAATGTACCTGTGTTATATCCAAATTCCTTTTAAAAATCTGATTGTAATCTCTAGAACACATTTTTAATGGTTCCCCATGTTCATACCCAGTCACCTTCTCCATTTCCAGCCCCTGTACCTTTTAATAAATTCTATTGGGAAAATATGTTTAATGTAAAATGATGAAAAGGTAGCCAATATTCTGAAGCCTTGTTGTTTCCTACCAGCCAACTACTATGGTCACAGGCAGCCTTTTTACACACTTGTCGTCCAGGGTATAGAGATACTATAGGCAAACAGTCACATTCCACTGCTAACTGGGATTTTGACTCTAACCTATTAGTTTCCTGGTGAGCTGGCCTAGACCACTTGTGGATCATGACAACTCCTCTGAGAGAGAGGATAAGAAATAGGGAAGAGATACTTTTTTGTCATATAAACTATGTGGAATCTTTAACATTAAGGATACCAAAGATAAATCAATGAGCAGAATGCAGAGGAAAGCTTGCCCTTCGATGCTACATTTATTATCCCTTATTTTTTATTTTATCTTATTTTTATTTTTTTATTTTATTATATTGTTAATCACCATACAGGACATCATTAGTTTTTGATGAGGTGTTCTATGTTTCATTGTTTGCCTGTAACACCCAGTGCTCCATGCAATCCTTGCCCTTCTTAATACCCATCAAAAGACCTGTCTACTACTGCTACAAGGCAGTTTTCTCTTTTTCTTCAAGAGAAAGTTAAGAAAACCTTAAATAGCCTCGAGGAGGAAGTGTACATGGGAAACAATTCCTATTATTTCCTTGAAAGCAAGTTAAAAAAACCGTCATGACATTAAGTGTAATTTTCCTTGATGATGTTAATCCTCCATTTATTCGTTGAATGAATATTCACTGAACACCTATTATGTAGTATACATTCTAGGAGTTCAGAACATACTAGACATACTAAGCAAAAACTAACCAAATGAGAAAGCAAATGTTATTTATTCGGAGTTTTCTGTTGTAAAGCAGTCAGCTACTGTCAGCTTGCATTTTGGCAGAGAGAGTCAAAGGAAATGGGAAAGCTTTACAATGGAAAAAAGAGAAGGCTTCCCGTCTGATTGAAGGGGAATCTAGAGGTGGGCTAACTAGAAGTGGGACATCCGATACGACTGGTTAGGGGGCGCATATTTGGCTTTCTTTGGTTGGTCCTAAGTTGGAAACAGAGATTAAAAAATAGGAAAGCTGTCAGTTATTAATGAAGTCCTGGCCATTTGGGACTGATTGTTACAGAAATTGTTTAGCTTCCTACAGCAAGCTGGCTTCCTGGGTTGTTTATTATTGCTAAGGGGATTGGTTTCCTTGGTAAATTGCTGCAGATTTTAGGTTAAAGTTCTATTTTTATATATGGTCTGGCCATTGTCCACTTGTATGTTCAATCTCTTGATAGTAAACAAGGAAATCCAGTCTTTGTGAAGTCTACATTCTATAGGCCATCTTACACAAACTTCTTTCTCTAGATTTCTTTTGCATTTATCATTTCATACAACTGGTAAATAATATATAATCCTTTTCTTTAGTTATTGGCATTTCACAATTTCTGACTTTATTATGTCCCTACATCTTATTAAAATGTGCATTATTTAGTTAAAATATTTATTAATCACCTACTATATGCCAAGAACTATTACAGGCAGTGAAGATTCAGTAACCATCAAAATCTTGCCCTCATTGAGCTTATGTCAGATTAGAGGGACACAAATAATAATCTTAGTAAATAAGATAATTTTTGTTTATTATAAGGTGATAAATGCTAAGGACGGATGTTTAGAAGGATAAATAGAGTTACATGGTTTGCAAAGTGTAAGTAGATTTAAGTCAGGGCTGACCTCAAACAGCAAATGGCATGTGAACAAAGACATGAAGGAAGTGAAGGTAAAAGCCATATAAACATCTAAAGAATGAGAATCATAGGCAGAGAGAACAGCTAGAACAAAATCCTTACGTGAGAACATTCATGACATTTTTGTGAAACAGCAAGAAAACCAGTATGACTAGGAAGAAGAGAATGAGGGGAAGAATAATAGAAGAAGGAAAAGCAGAGACAAGTTGGGAGATTATATCCATTCTTATATGGACCACCATAAGGCTTTTGGTTTTTTATGAAGCACGGAAAGGGGAGTCATTGTGAATTTTAAACAGATGAGGGATAAGACTTGTGATTTATTATTATCTCTGCATTTGCTCTATGGAGAAGGCGGTAGGACTCAGGAGGGGTGAGGGTGGAGAAAAGGAGAACAATTAAGGGGAGTTTTGCAGAAATCCAGGTAAACCAGGATGGTGCCTTCATTAACCTTGGTAGCAGTGAAGGTGGTAAGTGGACAACTTCTATGCATGTGCTTTAGTCCAGCCTGTTAAATGATTAAAATAGCAAGCCAAACCTCTGGAGAATTATTTACAAATGGATAACAGAGGGTACTAATGGAGTGGACTACCTCCAGGTTTTAAACATGCCAGATCTTTTTTCTAGAATGATTCAGCCACAATGTAGCTTTGCTAACTTGTGTTCTGAGACCATATTGGAAAAGAATCCTGATTTTTATTTCACAATAACAGAATCCATTTTCAGACATTATTTAACATATTTAGAATAAATCCTATCCTGATAAAAATTAAAGCAGGCAAACTTGGTATAGTGAAAAGTATGTCTTCTCTGTGGTACTTTTAAAAGTCCTTTAATAGCTGGAAGAAAAACCCCACTCCTCTCTCAGAGCTCTGAACAGATAAAGGTTTTGGACTTTTGGAGAAAATCTTTGTGAGGAATCAAATAACTTTGAATGAATAACCCTAATGATTGGTCTCTACTCACAGATGGTAAAATGAGGCCTGAGACAATAAACATTTCAAGAATACATCCTGCCTACCTCAAGACTGGGCCAGGCCACTGATTCCCTAGATGATATGTCTGATGTTAGTTATTTAGTCTAAAGATCTTTCTCGGCAATGACCCAAATTCATGATAAAAATCTTTCCTCCATCGAGGCCAAAATTTTAATTCAAAAGATCTTTCCTCTCCTGAAGTCTCATGAAGATCTGATGGAGAGTGTAAAAGGGTGACTTATTCTTTCTCTATTTCATTCGTATTAACTCCTAACCTTTCCTGTAGTCTCCTTTTCTGGTCCCTACTCCTCAGAGAATCTAGGCTTGTCCTAATCTATCTCTCCCTACTAGGTGTTTGCATGTGTTACATTCTATGTGGTTTTTAGTCTAATTTTCTTTCCTTTTTCTGAGAATGTCTGATTTAACCAGTATTGGTTGTAAATTCCTATATACAGACACAACATATTTTCCCAACAAACTTTGAGATAAAATATGCCAGGCACAGAGCGAGGGACTGGAGAAACTAAAGTACATAGGAAAGAGTATCAGTCTCTGCCCTAGAAGAATTTACAGCCTATTAGTTATTGCCATATTCATTTCTGTTTCCCTGACACCTTTGTGTGTTGGTGGGTAAGGGTTAGGAGCTCAGAGGGAGTGGGACAACAACTAATGGAATGTTTGTCATGTGCTGGGTACTTATATATCAACCTTAAATTTTACAGCCTTCTATTATCCTTATTTCATCAGTGGCAGGTATGAGAATTAGCAAGAATGGATTGTCCAGGTCTCAAAAGCAAAACTGAGTCTCAAACTGAAATCTGTCTGATTCCCAAATCAGTGATCTTTCCACTAATGAGGCTTATAGGTACTTAATATCCAAGTTTGTGAAACACTAACTGAAAGAAATAAAAAGAGGGATTTTAAAAAAGAGATCCATTATTTACTGATCCAAAAATTGAAGTCTTTTCTTAATCATCTACTTTATTTATGTCTGCCTTAAATTGCTCCTCTTTACTCAGTGTGATCTCAGCTGTCTTCTCTATCTGTCCTGCAGGTAGGTATCTATTGAAAATATATTTTAATACTAATCTGGACATACATAACCAGGAAGAATAAATAAAAGTAAAAATGAAATTTTAATGAAACATCAGTACCTGAGAATGTTCAGCTTCCCCAAAGAGCAGAAATACTTGATAAGCTCTGTAATGCAAGACAGGTATTAGATATACACTAACAATTTAAAAATATTTAAAAGTAAATCAAACGTTTTTCCCCAATGGTAAAATGATTCCTGTCAGCATTTGGAAAATGGGAAGTAGCAGGTGAATTGGGAGGCAGTGCATCCTTGGGAAAACTGGAAGACCAGCATTAGGGGAAGCAGAAGAAAATACCCAAAATACCCTGTCAACAACACATGCATGGGCTGTTGGCCAGACATGAGGAAAGACAGCAGTGCTGTATTACTAGTGTCTTGGCTACCCAGTCTTCATTTTATAGAGGGTAAACTGAGGCCTACAGTAACAGATAGGTCTTAGTCACAGAGCTGAGATGGAGACTCACCTCACTGACTTCCCATGTTTCCTGCTAGATCGCATAACCTCCCTGGATAGTTTTATTAAACTAATTATGATTTAGCTCTTCATGCTGGCTGACTTCAGATTTTAAATATAGATAAACTTTAATAATAAGGGTGAATGGTTTTAATTACCAAAAGCTAACCCTTGGAGTATTGTACTGGCAAAGAATGCTCTGCTGCATCTTAGTCTATAAGGAAATAAACTTTATCCTTACCCTACTCTTTAGGACTCCACACACCATTTTCCAGCAGTTTTGAGTGGGGACACAAATAGCTTTTATTGATTTGATTAGCTCAAATCCATTGATAGCCCTTTACCTTCTGATAGTTTTTTCTTTACCAAAACCACCACGTATTTGTTATAGCTTACTGCTCTGTGTAGATGAAGATGTGCTAAATGGTAGCCACTGAAACCTATGTGACACATAATGCAGTATTATTCAAATTCAATTTGTGTCAAAAAGCAAAAGCCCTTCAGATAGGTCATCTTATGGGTGTTACAGTAGGAATATCTCTTAACGAAATACTAAAGGGGCTTGGTGTCTATACTTTATGTATATGTGGCTTTATCAGTATTGTCTTGTATTTATGAGAATTTGCATTTTCAGTGGGGAAAGTGGGGAAGCCTTTCTTAAAATTAGAAGAATTTCTATTCCATGTGGATTCTTTTTTAAAGTGTTGGTAAAATGTTTCCTTCCTTAAAAATAAGAAAGTGAATTACTTAGGAGCAATGAAGGTTTTTTCTGTAAACTCCCAAGTTTGACTTAACTGGGTAGAGGAGTTTTTTTAGTATATTTAAGGCTGGGAAATACCATTAAATGGAACAATATGGAACAAGGAAGTAGATATGTTTCAACAAAATTAAAATTTATAGTGCTATAGGTAAAATACTAAGAAATTTAACTCCATCAAAATTAAATTTATTACTGAGAAAGCAGCTTAACCAAGAACAAGAGGTTGCTTTTACTGTGAAATAGGTCCTAAATAAAATTTTTATTTGTTATTTATTTTGTAGCACATATGTGCTTTTTTAGCAGCCAGTGACGTACTTAAATGTATACTTGGTAAATTTCTAATCTTCTTTTCTTTACTATTCATGATAAACATTTTTCAGTAGATTTTTCCTGACTTTTGCCATTGTGGACTGCATTGTCTTAAGTTACGTGGTGTTCAGAAGCGTGGGCTCTAGGTGAGCTCAGAGAAGGGTCAAAACTCAGTCTGCCACACTCGCTAGATGTTTTGACCTTAACTTCTCTATGTCTCTATTTCCACATCCTTATTTCATGACTGAATGTTATAGGTTATAGCGAGGATTACATGAGCCGAGAGACAGCCAGTACCTAGTGTAGTTGATATTCAATAAAGGTTATGGATTAGGAATGCAAACAAACCCACCCCATGACATGTCTCTACTTCCAATTCATTGTGTGCTTACAAATCCTACTTCATTCCACACCAGGGAATTTTAGAGCTTTAGATAAGCTAATAACAATCACCTTTTACAACTTTTAAGGAGACCAAATATTTATTTGAACCCTTCTAGTACTGTTGTTTATGACAAGATGCAGGAGGCACTTTGACGTATTAAATTTCCTTCTATCTCCAATAACCCCCCTGGCTTCGGCCCATCAGTCAGCACCAAGTCAGACAATCAGGTTAAGAGCCTCTGCTTTAGGATCCGAATTCAATCTGCTGCCTTGGTTGTGCTAAGAACTCTGAAATCCAGGACTCTGTCCTCTCTCTCTATCAGAAGCTGTCCTTGTCAGAACATCTTTTCCCCCAGAAAACCAAGATTCCTTACAATCCTATTATACTCAGGCTTTTAGCTCTTCTTTTGCTGACCATTTCCCCTTCAGAGTAGGATCTGGATCTTTTCTTTGCATAAACAGAAGTTCTGCTAAAGTGTTTTTCCTCAAATACAGGAGCAGTTTTTTCTGAGAGTTAAATTTTGCCAACTGTCTTGGTATAATAGCTCAACTTTCAGTCAACTTTGAATGGCGTATTTCTGATCCTGATATAAAGTGTTCATATGATGCAGTTGTGGGAGCTCTTACAGCACAGAAGAAAAGCCAAAGGAGCTGGTCATCAATTTTAAGCTGGGTTCTTGAATTATATGGGCAAACATGGCAGGTAGGCACAACTCAGTCTAATATGACTGGAGAATTGCAAGCTATTTGGTACAGACTATGGTGGGGATATGGGGCTAGGGTGGCAGGTAAGAATCAGGGTACAGAGGACCATAAATGGCATAATAAGGAATTTATACTTTATCTAGGAAACCTGTTCTTTCAACACTGAATGCACATAAAATCCATCTGAGAAGCTTTTTTTTAAAAGGCAAAATTTTCCAAGTCCCACCCCAGACCCATCAAATCAGAATACTTACAGGTAAAGCTACTCTACTTTTTCTTTCTTTTTTTCTTTTTTCTCTTCTCTTTCTTTTTCTTTCTTTCTTTCTTTCTTTCTTTCTTTCTTTCTTTCTTTCTTTCTCTCTCTCTTTCTCTCTTTCTCTCTCTCTCTCTTTCTCTCTCTTTCTCTTTCTCTCTTTCTCTTTCTTTCAGAGAAAGAAAGAAAGAGAACATGAATGGGGAGAGAGGCAGAGGAATAGGGAGAAACAGACTCCCTGCTGAGCTGGGAGCCTCGCATGGGCTCTGTCCCAGGACCCTGGGATCATGACGGGAGCCAAAGGCAGATGTTCAATCAACTGAGCCACCCAGGCACCCCTACTCTACTTTTCTTAATCCAGACCTGCACTTACTGCTTCCCACATATCACTGGAACAAAAATTGATATCAAAATAAAAACAGAAACTTTATGGCTTTTAAAAGTTGTCATGAAATTTCATACTGAACATGAATTATATGGAAACAAACACTATATAAAGGTCCTAGTTGGTCAATAATTATGTGTTTGATTGAGGTCCTTTCAGCATTTAGATATTAGAGTAGAATTGTTCTGTATTTATTTTTACTCCCTTGATGATTTTCAAATATTCACAAGTCTTCATCATAAGTTTTTGTCTTAATCATATGTGCATATATATGTGTATATATGCACAAAATCTGGTCAGGGAGATTGATGCAAAATAGAGAATACAATCATATTTATAATACTATTCTCTTATAGTCCATGACAATGAGAGGTAAAACTGGTATGATCCCATGATCTGCTGCTAGAGCATCTTTAAGAGAAAGGTGGTATAGTCCAAATTAGAGTTCACTCACATTAAAGAGATGGGCCTGATCCTAAATGTTTGCCAATTAGACTTCAAATTTCCAGAATATTCAACATATCAGAAATAAACCAAAGCAAGTAGAACCTGTTGTCTCCCTTCAGCTCTCTGTATATCAGTCAGGAGTCCTAATGATTTGTCTCCTGTTTCTTTCTTTGGCTTACCTACAGTCCACACCCACTGCAGCTGACCTGGTTCAGGTTCTCACTTTCTCTTGCTTATACTCAGGCAAGTCTTGTCACTTTGCTCTTACAGCCTTCAGCTACTTCCTATTATAATCTTTTGTGCATTTGAATGGTAATCCTGAAACATGCTGCTGAGGGGGGATTTCCAAAATGTAAGGTGGCATATTATTTTTATACTTCATGCATTTAATTACTTTGAATTATTTTTTATTTGGTCAAGTTCAAATTCCTTGATTTTGCATAGAAGGCTAGGTTAGGCCATAACCAGTCTTTAATTCTGACTGAATAAGAAATGGAAATCTAAAGAATGTAATCAGGCTTCAGCTAGGATTGTTTTACATGGGAGTAAATGAACCTTTGAGTGATGACTTAGTGTCTCCCTGAGCCCAATGTGATAAAAGCTAGAAGCCTCCATAGTTCCTCTGCTATCTGACTTTTTACTCCATAGCTCACACTGCCTCTCACTGTTATATCAGTGTGGGACCAGAGACTACTTACTCATTCCCTCATTCATGTATCCTTTCATGAGTTGTTTGCTGACATTTATACATTCTTTTCCTTTCAAGTCTGCTGCACTACACTTTAGTCCAGGCTCTTAAAACTACTTATAGTTCCCTCAAAAACACAATGCCTGTGCAAGCCTCCTTGCTTTGTTCTTACAATATCCTTCATCTAAATATAACTCATCCATTGCATAATTCTTCCAAGAAATCTTCACAGATGCTTCCTTTCTCCTCCAGACTGAGATAGGCCTACTTCCAGTCTGCCCCCGTAGCACTCTGTAATGGCTCTATCAGAGTGCTGATCACAAGATACTAAATGTCAGAATCTTCCTTTATACTCTTAAGTCCTTGGGAGTGGGATGTGTTTTATTTATCTTTGTATGCTCATGCCTACTACCATGCCTGTCACATTCACATACTCAGTGATTGTTTGTGGAACTGAATTATAAACAGCTCTTTTTTTTTTTTTTTAGAGTGATCGCAATTGCAATGTCAAATATTGGTGTTCCCTATTAAGATATGTACACAGTCACAATTTTCCCCACAAGAGAACTGCTGCAAAAAAGGAGGACAAGTCTATTCTTATTCTCCTTCAACTCTATCCATAAACAACATGTCTGTGCAAGTTTTGCAATGTGTTGATGGTGGTGACAACAACAACTACTGATACAGAGTGAGAGAACTTCTGATCAGGCTAAGCACTTTTTGTAAATTTTTTTCCCCAATCTCACAACAGTACAGTAAAGTTCTGTTATTTATCCCCATTTTGCATGTGCAAAGCACAGAGAGAATAAGTATTTGCCCCAATTACACAGCTACCATATCCACACAAAGTACTCTAGATATTCATCAAAGGATTTTCCGAAACAGTTACTATGTTAGAGGTTATAAAGCTGAATATGAAATGGTTCTGCGAAGCACATTTGGCCTCAGTGGGAAAATATTATTGTTTCTGTTGGCTGTACTTTTATGGCTACTGTTGCAGCATCTTCTACTTGTTACTTCTCTGGGCACTCCTTGAAGGCAGGAAGCATGCATAGGCCATTGTATTTCCCACTGGACCAATCACAGTTGCAAGCGCACAGATTCTTGAGATACATTTGTTGGCGAATTGTTTATTTATTTATTTTGGTGAATTGCTTATTTAAAGACTTATAGCTTTAAATACTTCATACATGTCTCCTTATAGAAATATATAATCTTTATTCACTGTAAAGTACAGTATGAGCACATGTTTCTCTTCCAATTTTTTACTTACCCTTCTGTCTTTACACAGTTCCTTGGCATATAGAAGAGGCATCATTACTTAATGTTCTATCTACCTCTTGCATTCTGGCTTGAATGGTATCATTTCTCTGGTAGAATAGGTTTTTCCAATTAAAATCTGGACAAATTAGCAATATTTTATATAAGCCACTAAAACTATGTTATGCTTAGCTGCATTTGGCCACTTTGATTCTGGATGAATTTCACAGTGCTGCAAAATATTGCCTATTCTTCCTATTTTTCTAACCAAGTAGTTCCTGTAGGGTTAACATGTAAATATTATAAAGCTTTGAAACACTGTTTAACAATTTATCTAGGTCTCAGAAATCTTTGGAGACACTAAAAAAAAAAAAAAAAAAGGAAATTAAGATGTGATTTTTTTTTAACCTCTTTCCTTAATGAAGTGAATTTTATTTCATGCTGTACAGTATCTGCAAAACCATCTTTCCTAGCCTAATTAACACAGTGACTAACATTATATCTAATTGAAGATATATTAAAAAATATCCAAACCCTTGTGGATCCTGCTATGGTCTCAAGTAAATAATGTCAATTTAATTTGTGTTACAGAAAGTTCGTGGCATCCTTTCCCTGTTTCGTGTTCAGAAAGAAAATGCCATTTGCATGTTGGATATATAATTTCTGATGTTAGCTTCCATTTGAGAACAAACATAATGAGATTACACTTGAACCAATTTTCATAAATAATGAGGGCAAGTAGATGTAGAATTAGGCTAAGTAGAAGACACACTACAATATAGTCCTATCTCTGATTGCATTTATTTGCCAAAATTCATTTAAACGATGCAAAATAAAAACTTATATTTTCTATAGAGGTTTGGGGAAAAGTGAGGCTTAACTTTTAACCCTTTTTTACATCTATTGCTGATTAACCAGGACAAATTATAAATCTTATTAAATAATTACTATCTAACACTATTAAGCTATCTCATTAAATGTGTTTATTACATGGCATTGGATAGGTCTGTAAATCTCTCTATGTTTTGGTTTCCCATTTTGTAAAATTAGATATTGAATTAGTCTTTAAAAAAATAACATTCTAATGAGCCCAGTTAGAACGCAAAAGCAGATGGATATTTGGTATGTAAAAAGGAAAATTTCACATGGCAGGTTTTTTTTTTACAGAGGCAGTGTTGTATAATGGCAAGAGCACAGATTTTGTCACTTTGACAGTATGAATTTGATTCCCAAAGATGAAATTTTCCAGCTATATGATCTGTAAAATGAGGAAATAAACTGTTTATCCTGCATATGTATCTAAGGTTTTAAAAACAAAGTGTAGAAATGGCTAGCATTTAATAAATGCTCTCACTGTAGCTATTTGAGGCATAACAGGGTGCTGTCTCGCATCACCCTTTCTCCTTTCACATCTTCATCTGTGACAGGAAAGTGATTTTTCACACAAGAGTTCATAGATACTGTGGGATGTGAAGTGATGGATATCAGTGAGAGAATGGTGCATTACTGTTCTAATGTCATGCCTACAAATCTGACAGCCCAAGCAAACACTCACTAAGCATGAGTAACCACAACACAGGTGGCTAAAGATGGAGTCAACATACTAGTCTTCGGATTGTTACCTCACAGGGTCAGCTTTAACTCATTGATTTTGACAATTTAATTGAAATCCAAAAAGCAGAGAAATATAAGTACAGAGAAGACTAACAAAAATAAAGGACCTTTAGAACCTCATCTGAAGCTATTTCTATTGGATTAATATGTGAGCTGCTAATAATTATTAAAACAAAATTTTGTACCACCTTTATGAATCCCAGAATCTATGTGATTTGCTGCTAATAAGATTTTATTTCTTTTCTAACGGACGAACCTGCAGACCATCTTGGGTATGTCCAGTGACTCATTATTAAGAGGAGGAAAGAAAAGGAAGATTTTATTTCTGACCTTGTTAGCTTGTACACCGACACTGACCATCTGAAGAAAAGCCAGTCACCTCTCATACAGAGAAGAGTGGCGAATAACCCATAATTCTCTAAGTTTTCTCCCTGTATTACTTTAAGTTATATTTATTTATTCACCAACTCTTGGGCCTTCCACTAAATAGCTAATTTGGCAAAATCACTTGGAATTTTAGCAGGCAACTCAGACTCACCTTGGCCAAAAAAAAATTTCCTGTATCTACCAGACCTGTCCTACCACTAGTCTTCCTCACCTCATTGAACAAGGGAAAATAAGAACCCTAATAATCTCTTCTTGCTCTTTCCCCTTAACCATAAACCTAACCCAACAGAAGCCAAGTTCACTCAACTTCTAAAACATATCCTAAATTTTGCACATCTCTCCATCTATACTATTTCCAAAAATAGTTCAAGTCACTACCTCCCTGAGATTACATCACATTGTACAGGAGAGTAATCTTTTAAAAATGTAAATCAGACCATGATGTTCCTAGTTTACAATATTCCAGTGGCTTCCAATCAAAATTAGAGTAAACATCAGACTTCTTAACCTGGCAAACAAAGCCCTGTGTTACCTGTTAGTTTCTTCCTCATTGACCTCATGTCCTCCATTCTCCACCCACCAAGTTTCAATGGCCTGCTTTCTCATTTAAAAAGTGATGAGTTCATTTCTGCTTTCAGGATTTCACACAAGTTCTTGATCTGTGTGGAAGGCCAGATTCATGGGTATGTGACCTGGGGAATCACAGAGAGCCCTATTATCAAAAGGGCCCCATATTTGGTTTAATGCTCTACTGATGCTATCTTGAATTTTTAAATAATTTTATCTTTTAACTTGTTTTTTAAGTGAAATTCAGTGGTACAGTAGAGCACATGGGTGAGCAGAGGATATTTCATATATACAATTTTTCTGTCATTCATTGTCACCTCATTTGCATGGAGCACTTACAGCTTCCCATGAGCACAAAATTTTGGTAGAACTAGAGTGTGTAGTAGAGGTTCATTATGACTTAAAGTAAGTACAAGGTAAGCCTTTCTAGAACTGAGAAAACAGGAACACTGACCACTCTGCAAGGACATACCTCCTATTGAGAATCAGAACTTGCTTCAAACAGTGAAAGGAAATAGTTAGGTTTCAAGAAGCATGAATAATCCAAGAGCCCTGTCCATAACCTTTCTTGCTCATGTATCTTCCCTGTATAAGCTAACCACCTACACAGAGAATCATGAGATAGAAAGAAAGAGAAAAAGGGGGTAACCAACCCATGTTCATCTTCATTTAGTCCTTCCTTACTTACAAGAAAGCTCAAGTTAAAGAATGTTTATAGAATGTGTGCCTGTCAAGAAGTAAAACATTTTGTACAATGCTTCTGGTCTGAGTTAAAGATATATGTTATATACAATCTCTGAAATAAAAAATTGTGCAATATTCATGATGCCGTCTGTGAGGCGATACCACCTGTGAATTAAATTCTCTTGCTTTTGCATTTAAAACTGGCACAACACGATATAAAGATGAATGGTAACATTTATCTAATAATTTATAAATGTTCATTTTCTTTGCTTAGAATAAGACATATATCAATAATATTAATATAACAAATAAAAAACACTATGACAAGTCCAATGAAAGACCATGGAAGAAATGAGAAAGCTTTATATTTTAGTACATTTAAAGCTTTTAGAACAAGAGGTCCCACATTTTATTTTTGCAAGGGGCTCTGCAAATTATGGGGTCAACTCTGCCTGCATGGAATGTTCCTTCCCTGTCCCAACTTCACAAAGCTGAGTTCTTTATGTAATTCATGTCGCTGATCACTGATCACATTATCAGCTCCTTTGAGAAGCCATCCCTCATGCAAAAATCTAAATTAGTTACCAAGTGTTCTCTATCTAACCACCTATTGCTGTACTCTGTGTGCAGTTGCATATAAATGTTTGTCTGTACATTTCTAGCTGCCTTTATTATCCCTTGTGGAAGCAAAATTTTGACTTTCTTGTTTCCATTTATCTTTGGAGCTAAAAACAGTGGCTGACACTTATTAAGTGTTCAAGAAATATTTGTGGAATGAGTGAATGAATAAATATGATTACTACAGTATCCTATTTAAGATAAACCTTTTTAAAGTTATAGTAGAATCATAATAGCAATCATAATAATAAACAAGTGTTTTCACCATTTAAAAATACCAATTTTGAACCATAGAGAACCACAGATTAATTTGAAATCTGACAATGTACAGTTTTCAGCATATTTTATACTATATAGCTATAAAAGTAATAGTACTGCAGTAATATTTTTCTGCTATCAATCTATTAGATACTTTAAAAGAAGCTTTCAATTCCAGATAGTGTTTTATTTAAAAGCTACCTATCAATGACCATCTATAAGTTTCATGTGGAAACTAATAGTGTCATGCTTTTTATTTCATTTTATTTTTAAATAATCTCCTCATAAAACATATAAGATAGGGAAGGCTGGTGGGCTTCATCTTGTAGGTAAGGTTTCAGGTTAGGAAATGGTTGCCTGAAAGATCATGTTAAAATGAATAACAGTCTTTTGTCTTACTCTCTGGAGTAGACTGCTCTGGCTGGTTAATGAGCTACGCCTCCATTCATACAGAAATGCTGAGCAGGAGCATGAAAACACTGTATCTGCTATCCCCCTTCCTAAGATACTCATCAAAATGAGCATAGTATAAAGCTATAAGTATTTCAGCTTTTCTGACCTATATTAAAAGTGTACATTTTTTGTGCTACCAAGGCCACAACTTTGCCTTAGGCAACACTGAAAGTGTGTGTAAATGATAATAAGAAATCAAAACTCTGCAGAACACGAAACTATGTCACTCTGTGATTTGTTATGAAATAGAGTTCCTATAAGAAAATAGAGCTACACCTAATCATTGTTAATACTAATATGTTTTCATCTTTAATAAGATGGGTTATAGCTTTTGGAGGGAGATAGTGAGTTCATATACTTGGGGTATTCAGAATACAAAGGTAGAAGTAAATTTATGTGTATCATATATTATGAAAAGAATCTGGTTGTCTTTTGCATAAAGGATTAGAATGTAATCTCAACTGCTTTTGCAAAATACTTCTGGCTGTCAGGACTTGTAACAAACTTTTTGCCATATCTAATTTTACTATCTATACTAAAGATAGAATAAAACAGTTTTTCATTTTTCTGTAGAAAACTGGGTACTCTGTGACACCTGTTAGAGAATGATCACCTAAATTATGCATATCTCAGATACTCCAAGGAGATATTTATGATAAAATATATATTCTAAGTAAGTAAATAAAATATCATAGATAACTATAAAATGAAGATATAGGGGAAGACTACCAACAACTCTACATGCATGAATTTGATAATATAGATGAAATGGACAAATTTCTCCAAAAGCAAAGCTGGTCCAACACTCAAAAATCAATTAATATATGCCATCATATTAACAGCTAAAAAAGAAAAATCACATGACTAGATCAGCTAGTGCAGAGAAAGCATTTTATGAAATTCAACACAAATTTATGATAAAAAGTCTCAGAAAACTGGGAATAGAGGGGGAGTTTCCTCTAAGATCAGGAAGAAGGCAAGGATTTCCTATCTTACCAGTTTTTTTCAACATGTACTAGAATTTCTAGCCAGTGCAAAAAAAGCAAGAAAAGGAAAGAAGAGGCATACAAATCAGAAAAGATCTATCCCTAATTGCAGATGACAAAAAAATCCCAAGGAATCAGCAACAAAAACATACTCTTAAAACTAATAAGCAAGTTTGGTAGGGTCATAAGATATAAGAATAACACTTAAAAAATTAATTATATTTCTGGATATAAGGAATGTGCTCATGAAAACCAAAATTAAATGCTACTTACAATTGCTCACAAAGAATGAAATATTTAGTTGTAAACCTAACAAAGTATGTAAAGTCCTTGAGTACCAAATTACAAAATGCTGAGGAAAAGAAATAAAATACAATCTATAAAAAATAGACATACCCTGTTCATGGATTAGAAGAGTCATCTCATTAGAGATATCAAATCTCCTCCAGATTGATATAGAGGTTTAACACAATTTCTAAATCTCAGCATGATTTTTCAGAGATACGTAGATACAAACAAGATTATTCTAAAATTTATATAGTCAAAGGAATCTGAATTGCTCAAATAATTTTGAAACAGAATAATATAGTGGGAGGAATCAGTTTACCTGATTTTAAAACTTATTATTTAGCTAAGGTAGTCAAGATATTGGCAGAGAGATGGGTCCATAAATCAAGGGACCAGAACAGAGAACCCAGGAATAAACCGACATATGTACAACTACAATCAGTGGAATAATGGCCTCCCACAAAGATACCCAATTTTCAGAACTGTGATATGGTAGGTTACATGGTAAAAAGGGACTTTGCTGGTGCGATTAAAGGATCTTGAGAACGGAAGATTATCCTGGATTATATAAATCATTATATAATTATATATAAGTGATTATATCCTGGATTTTATAAGTGTAATTTCAGGGGTCTTTCTAAGTGGAAAAGGGACACAGAAGATTTAAAGTCAAAAAGAGATTTGAAGATGTTACGTTGCTAGCTTTGAAGATGGAGGAAGCGGCCATGAGCCAATGAACGCAGGTGGCCTCTAGAAGGTAGAAAAGGCAAACAAACAAATAAAAAAACCTCCCTTAGCATCTCTAGAAAGAATACATCTCTGACAATACCTTGAATTAGCCCAGTGAGACTAATTGGATTTCAGACCTCCAGATATTTAAGATAATAATTTTCTCTTGTTTTAAGCCAGCAAGTTTGTGCTGATTTTTGACAGCAACAGCAGAATACACTGATCAGCTTATTTTTTACAAAGATGCAAAAGCAATTCAATGGATGTAGGATAGTCTTTTCAATAAATGGTGCTAGAGGAATTGGCCACCTATAGGCTAATACATATTTGGGACCTTAAACTAAAGCAATGTAATAAAAAATTTACTCAAAATAGATCATAGATTTGGGGCATTTGGGCAGCTAGGTCAGCTAAGCATCTGGCTCTTGATTTCTATAGGGGTCATTATCTCAGGGTCATGGAACTGAACCCCGTGTCAGGCTCTGTGCTTAGCACAGAATCTGCTTGAGACTCTCCCACTCCCTCTGTGAAACCCTACCAGGTGCACACTCTCTATCTGTCAATAAAAATAGATCATATGCTCTAGTTCCATCCATGTTGTCGCAAATGGCAAGATTTCATTTCTTTTGATGGCTGCATAGTATTCAGCGAAATAAGTCAAGCGGAGAAAGACAACTATCATATGATCTCCCTGATATGAGGAAGTGGTGATGTAACATGGGGGCTTAAGTGGGTACGAGAAGAATAAATGAAAGAAGATGGGATTGGGAGGGAGACAAACCATAAGTGACTCTTAATCTCACAAAACAAACTGAGGGTTGCTGGGGGGAGGGGGTTTGGGAGAAGGGGGTGGTATTATGGACATTGGGGAGGGTATGTGTTTTGGTGAGTGCTGTGAAGTGCGTAAACCTGGTGATTCACAGACCTGTACCCCTGGGGATAAAAATATATGTTTATAAAAAATTAAAAATTATATTTAAAAAAATAGATCATATGTTTAAATGTGAAATGTAAAACCATAAAACTTTAAGAAGAAAATATAGGAAAAAAATTTTAGGAGGTGGGGATTGGTGACAATTTCTTACATATGACACCCAAAGCACAACTGATAAATGAAAAGGTCAATAAAATTAGACATTATCAAAACTAAAAACTTTGCTCTGTGAAAGACCCTGTTGAGAGGAAGAAAACCCAAGCTGCAGACTAGGAGAAAAGATATCTGGTTAGCTGTCAGATATCTAGATATTTCCATAATAGAGTAGATATTGCCTCTTTGCCTTTCATTTCCCAGGTCCTAAAATGTAACACTGACTCTCATCTACTTAACAATATCATGTACCTGGAAAGGGAGAAGGAGAAAGCTAGGAAAAGTATATAAACACAT
The DNA here is from genome assembly GCF_022355385.1 of Mustela nigripes. Taxonomy (NCBI): domain Eukaryota; kingdom Metazoa; phylum Chordata; class Mammalia; order Carnivora; family Mustelidae; genus Mustela; species Mustela nigripes. The sequence goes on along the minus strand of NC_081557.1, from coordinate 164,664,245 downwards.
CTCCAAGAAATAGTCCACCTTCACATCTTGAAATACCATTTATACTTAAATACCATAACACATAAATACTATTTAGTAGATTTTACCCTAGAACTTGGAAATAACACCTCTTTCAATATATTTCCACTTATACACTAGTCTTACAGTAAGGCTGCATGAATGATGGGAAGCCAAGGCTGGACTTCACATTTATTGCTATTGAATTATCAGGCCAGATAAGGCAACCAGCAGAGAAATTCATTTGTACATTTAGTTTGAGGAACAATTTCCACTGCAGAGTTCTCCCCATGCAGTCTTTGCTTATCTTGAATACCCTGAGATGCTTCCAATTATTTTAGGAGATCATTGTCAAATGTCACATTCTCAAAACAAAATGACTTTAAGCTACTTCACTATTTATAAACATTTTGTGATATATTTAGAATTTCATAGGAAGAAATGGCCAAGGAATGTCAAAATTCCAAAAATACTGGTGATATATATGGATCTATCAATTGTTTTATGTTTTAGTAAATATATCTATGTATCTATAGATATACATCTATCAATGACTTGGACATGTGTCATAATGCCAAGAAATAACATGTGTATTTAAATTTATTAGCTATAGTAATGCATTGTCACTAACATTTTTTTATTTTAATACACATCATATTTATATCTCTAAGCTCTTTTTGAGAAAAATTGGGAAGATAAAAAGACTTGCTCTCAGGAAGATTTGGAGGAACATACCTACTCTGATCTTCTGAAGGAAAACTACTGAACATTATATTCTTTGTTTATCCCAAGAGGCTGCTAGGAGGCACTTTTAGATTTTCATTGAAAACAGGGCAGTCATTCCTGTATCATAAGGGACTTCATAAGTTAATGCACAATGTTAGGTTGCTCCGTTGTTTTCCACCAGCTCTGGACTTTTTCATTGCAAGGACTGACAGTGGTTTTATTTCTAAGCCAATAGGTAAAAAACTGGGAAGAATTAGAAGTCTTCAGACTAAGTTAGGTAGGTATAGAAAATTGCAGATCTTTCTTGAGTCAATCAGTAGAGGCTTTTTTTTTTTTTTTTTTGCATCTTTATTAGGAAAGATGGGATTTTTTTAAAGATAGTGAAGCATTGATCTTTGCAAAACAAATTTTGCTGCTGATTTATCCCATTTGCACACTAGTTACAAATTTTTTAAAAAGTAACATTTCTTTAGTAAATTCCTATTAGCAAAAAGGCAAAACTTTCTAAATCATACCTCACATGATATTTTTTCTCAATGTGTTAAAATTCGGAAAAGTGGCTCCTAAAGTGGTATGGGCCAGATGATCATAAGCCTCTCAAGTCTCTTTACAATTCAACATAGAGGCTCTCCCCTTTCCTCATCCAAGGCACATTAGAATTTGAAAGGTGATGCTTATATATTTTTTAAAGATTTTATTTATTAATTTGACAGAGAGAAATCACAAGTAGACAGAGAGGCAGCCAGAGACAGAGAGAGAGGGAAGCAGGCCCCCAGCTGAGCAGAGAGCCCAATGCGGGACTCGATCCCACGACCCTGAGATCATGACCTGAGCTGAAGGCAGCGGCTTAACCCACTGAGCCACCCAGGCGCCCCAAGGTGATGCTTATTTTGAAGAAAACCTGCTCTGGTGATTCTAAGGGCTCTGCTGTTCATTTGGGAAATAATCACTGAATTCCCTTCCCGTTCTCAATTTAAAGAAATTGAGAAATATTCCAATCGCTTAACATGCAGGTTCACAAATTTCCTGGTATTGATCCAAATTTTTCTGGTACATGAAAAATGCAGATTAGGACACATTCCCAGAGATTTTGGTTCCCTTGTTTTGCACAATCTGCATTTCATTAAGCTGCCCCCACTCCAGATGGTTTTGGTGCAGCCAGCCTAAGAAGCATGATTTGGTAACTACCTATTACTAGACAAGGGCTCCCAAATCAGGAGGGTCATCAGAATTACCCAGGATATTTAAAAAACAAAAACAAAAATGAATTATTTTGCCCCATAACCTCCAGGTTTAAATCCTGTTAATTTGTTGGGTACAGAGGATTGCAAATGGCTGTTACTTCAATTTTTCACAAGTTCTTCACATCATTTTGATGTGCAGCCAAGTTTGGAAATGGCTGCCTAGGGGACTCTCGTGAATTTTATAATGATATCAGTTCAGTCCTGTCATATATTCTGTGTTCTTTTTATAATATATTTGTTTAAGGAATATTTATCAAGTACCCACCGTGTGCCAGGCATAGTGCTAGTGGTATACAGAGCTGAACAGACATAGTGCAGCCCTGGAGAGGTTCAGAGTGTAGACCCATATCCAGTCCTCAAGTGAACAATTACAACAGAGAGTGATACTTTAATAGAGATTTTTGCAAGCTGCTAAAAATAGTGACCCTCTTTGTTCAAGATTTATCAGGACAATGATAAAAAATGCAATCAAATCTATTTAGAAAAGCGCATCTTCCTTGACAAGGGCGAGAAAACAAAGGGGACAATTATTGACCTTCTTCCATATGTTGCGCGTTATGCTGGTTGCTTTCCCTACTTCATCCCATTTAATCCCCACACCATCCACTGAGATGGGTTTTATCATCCTTTTTTTTCCAAAGAGGAATCTGAAGGTCAGAGTGATTTGACCAAGGCTTTCCTGTAGAAAGTGTGTTCTAGCCTGGGTCTAAATCTGAAACTGCCTTGCTCTAAAGCCATGCACTTTCCTCTCCACCTGGCTAATGTTTACTAGGAGGATGATAATCTATATGCTGTACACAGATGGTTATTTGTTCCTGCTTCCCCTTCCCTGATTTATTGATAGTATAGTTAAACTGACTGTCCTTATCTCTAAGAGAAAGTGTGGAAACATTTAGAAATTATGCTATTTTTAAAATATTCTAAATAGAGATTTAGGGATAAAAGGTGCTAAAACATTGCTTACAGTGAAGATTTGGAAAATAGCTTTGAATTTTATTACATCATGTTTATTCCTAGGTCTGAACTAGTTCTTATCTCCCTCCATACCTTTTACGTTTTATCTTCCCACACTCTTAAAATTAAGTGTGTAGTTGAAACAAGCAAACCAACAAATATATGTGTGTGTATGTGTGTATATATATATGTATATGTTGTTGGTTATATATACATATATATAGTATGTATAAATATGTAAGGTGTGTCTATATATGTATTGTACATATATGTGTGAATGTATGTATATGTGTGTGTACATATGTATGCATAGAATTGTGGCAATTACATCACTGTCTTGTTTAATTAAGGTGCTGGACATACAGGAATATAGCAATGAACAAAACAAACATGGCTCCTTTCCTTGAGTGGCTTGTAGTCTGGAGAATAGTAGGGAAATAAATAATAAATAAAATGAAGACATATCTATATATTTGTATATATAAATGACACAACAAGATAGTGTTCTTTTTCTAATTTTTACAAATGTTATGTTGGTGGGTGCCATAGTTACATTTGATCAACTCTGGTTATAAAGTAAAACACTCAACTGATTGTAAAACAAATATTGTTGAACCTTGAACAATATTGGAGTTAAGGGTGCCATCACCACCACATAGTTGAAAGTCCATGTATAACTTTTTTTGTAGTTTAATATATTTTAATAGTAAACTTACAGGAACAGCACAGAAGACAGACAATATTAAAAATATGTACTTGTACATAGGACATCTCAGGAAAGTATGGATGGTAAAAAGTGAATGGATGGAATCTACTGTATGATAAAAGTGCTGCAAATACCACCTAGTTGCCCTCAATAAGAAATTTACTTGTTGTAAAAAATCCAAATCCTGGAATTCTCCAGAAAAATGTAACAGGCTTATTTATAATTATTATAAAGTTGAACTGTTAAAGCATGTTTACTGAAACATTTCACTTGCATTAATGCTTTCTATATCCATATTTATATTAAAAATTCACACATAAATGAAAATAGAAAAGCTGCCAATACCTCATTTCTATCTCCTGTTTTTCTACTGGTAGTCATATATTTAGGTACCTTTTGACCCCATAGGGAAAAAAAATATCTAATGTTCAGAACTATCAATAAGAGGGAGAAGAGAATTATTTTCTTAACAATGATGTTTTCCATCATAATGGTACTTAATCACATTCTCCATGTCTGCGGTGTGCTAGCTGGATATCTTCTGGTATAACTGTGACACGTTTGGCATGGATAGCACATAGGTTGGTGTCTTCAGAAAGGGCCACCAGATAAGCCTCACTTGCCTCCTGCAGAATGCCAGTACCTGCACCCTGGAAGTGTGGGTTTTGAAGTCGTGGACAGTTTTTAGCATCTTATAGTGGAAAGAATGTTTGCAAATCAGAAGTTCAGTGACTTGTGATAATGTTTAATTTCATGGAATACCACACAGTACCAGGGCTATAATGTTGAGGATTCTTCGCCCGTGCAGTAGAGGGAGCACTCTTGTGAGTGACTTTTGTAGCCACACTGGTCTGTTTGCCTCAGTCATATTCTATGAGCATGGCACTGAGAACTCCCTACTTACCCCTCTTCTCCTTCTGCTGGAGCCCTGTGATCTGGAGGTGGTGCTGGTCAAGATCAGCTCAGGTCCTGGGATGGAGTCCTGCATCTGGCTCCCTGCTCAACAGAGAGCCTGTTTCTCTCTCTCCCTCTGTCACTACCCCCTGCTTGTTTGCTTTCTCTCTCTCTCTCTCTCTCCCCCCTTCTGTGTCAAATAAATAAATAAAATCTTTAAAAGAAAAGAAATATTCATAATTACATAGGGAAAAAATTGTATCTCCTGAGGCTATCTCAAGAAAGGAGCTATAGGGGTGCCTGGGTGGCTCAGTGGGTTAAAGCCTCTGCCTTTGGCTCAGGTCATGATTTCAGGGTCCTGGGATCAAGCCCCATATCGGGCTCTCTGCTTAACAGGGAGCTTGCTTCCTTTCCTCTCTTTCTGCCTGCCTGTCCACTTACTTGTGATTTCTGTCTGTCAAACAAATAAATAAAATCTTAAAAAAAAAAAAGAAAGAAAGAAAAAGAAAGGAACTATAATCTGTTAGTGCAGGGTTAATTACAAATTTAATTCTCTTATTTCCAGAGAAAACATTTGTTGTCACTTGCAGAATGGCAGGAACTTACCTAATTAATTTTTTCTTATAATAATGCATAATATTTTGTTAGTCTAATATTTTTAAGGAAGAACCTGGATAAAAATTGCCTTAGGGAAGAATGATTTTCTAATAGTTAAATTTCAAGCATCAGCTACAACTGGTTATTATTCAGCAAGTTTTCTTTCTCAGCACTCCTCCTTCTCTAAAAAATCTCCAAAACGTTAGTATAAGGTAGACATGTGTAGGGGAGGAAAAGAGAGAGATCCACTAGGGCAAAACTGTTCTAAAGGATCTTATTTATGTATTACTTGTTTCAGAGTAGCTAGCATATATTGCTATATAATGTAAAAAGAAAAATCTACCTGCAAACTTTGCAACCAGCTATCCAAATGTCATGCCAAGTAAAACAGCAAATAGACCTTGAACAGTGAAAGAAAAAAAGAAGAAAAAAGTACACAAAAAAAGAGAAAGAAGAGGAGGAGAAGGAGGGCTGATGGGAAAGAGGGGAGGAGACAACTGAGCACTCACTTTTTTTTTTTTTTAAGTATTTCTTTATCTATTTGAGAGAGAGAGAGTGAGAGAGCATGAGCAGAGGGAGTCAAGCTGAGTCCTGGCTGAGTAGGAAACCCAACATGGGACTCAATCCTGGGACCTTGGGACCATGACCTGAGCCAAAATCAAGAGTCAGATGTGTGATGCACTGTGAGCCACCAAAGTGCCTCTGAGCACACCTCCTTATCTTAGTTGACCAGTGGTCTTAGCACCACTGAGCACTCATCTTTACCTTAGCTGACCATTTGGGGTGAGAGGGAGCTTATTTCCTCAGAAGTATGTCACATGAAGTTGAAGCACTAAGCCTTTCGATGTATTCTCTCTGCATATTGCAAAAATTCTCATTCTTACACTGAAAGGTAATAAGTACCTCTTTTATGACCTCTCTTCATTATTTATACCTATACAAAAACTATTCTTGGTTTCTTCTATTTAAAGTCAAAAGTAAGAAGCAAATTGGACAATACTGGGGGGATGTTTTTAAAAGTAGAACCTCAAGAAGACAGGTGGGAGAATTAAGGAGACAGTAGTTTTGTGCACTTTCCATGTGTATTTCTCATGGAGTCTCAGAGGAGCTGTTTTGCTTCTTGTTTTTTGGGTTTTTTGTTTGTTTTTGGTTTTGTTCTTTAAAAAAAGAGAATATGGGGAGAAGGAGAGAGAGAGAAAGAGAATTTCAAGCACTCTTCATGCCCACTGTGGAGCCAAATCAGGCTCTGTCTCACAACCATGAGGATATGACCTAAGCTGAAATTGAGAATCAGATGTGCAATGACTGAGCCACCCAGGTGCCCCTTAGAGGATTTTTTAAAATTATTTTTATTAACATATAATGAATCATTTGCCCCAGGGGTACAGGTGTGTGAATCATCAGGCTTACACATTTCACAGCATTCATCATACATAGCACATATCCTCCCCAATGTCCATAACCCAACCACCCTCTCCTACACACCCATACCCCAGTAATTCTCAGTTTGTTTGTGAGATTAAGAGTCTCTTATGATTTGTCTCCTTTCTGATCTCATCTTGTTTCATTTTTTCCTTCCCTAACCCTCAAGTGCCCCACCCTGCCTCTCAAATTCCTCATATCAGGGAGATCATATGATAATTCTCTTTCTCTGATTGACTTATTTTGCTCAGCATAATACCCTCTACTTCCATCTACATCATTGCAAATGGCAAGATTTCATTTCTTTTGATGGCTGTATAGTATTCCATTGCATATATAAACCACATCTTCTTTATCCATTCATCTATTGATGGACATCCACGTTCATTCCATAGTTTGGCTATTGTGGACATTGCTGCTGTAAATATTTGGGTTGAGGTGCCCCTTCAGATCCCCACATTTCTATTCTTAGGATAAAAACCCAGTAGTGCAATTGCTAGGTCATAGGGTAGCTCTATTTTCAACTTTTTGAAGAACCTTCATGCTGTTTTCCAGAGTGACCACACCAGCTTGCATTCCCACCAACAGTGTAGGGGGTTCCCCTTTCTCTGCATCCTCACCAACATCTGTTGTTTCCTGACTTGTTAATGCCATTCTGACTGGTGTGAGGTGGTACCTCATTGTGGTTTTGATTTGTATTTCCCTGATACCGAGTGATGTAGAGCATTAATAAATAAATTAATTAAATAAAAATAAAATTTTGTTTTAGTTAAAACAAGGTAAAAAGGTGTGATTTTCCATTTTTGATCCTAGGGAATTGGATGAGTCTATTGCTCAAATGTTTTGAATGAGCTAGTCAAGCTTTTGTGTCTTTCACAATTGTTTGGAATATGCTTATAAATAACATGATTTATAAGCCTTGATTCCCTGGCCTTGCCTTTGGCAATGTTTCTAGGAAGAAGTTGCTGCCGCTGAGGTCAAAGAGGTTGCTGCCTGTGTTCTCCTCAAGGATTTGGATGGATTCCAGTCTCATATTGAGGTCTTTCATCCACTTTGAGTCTATTTTTGTGTGTGGTGTAAATGGTCCAGTTTCATTGTTATGCATGTGGTTGTCCAATTTTCCCTACACCATTTGTTTAAGAGACTGTCTTTTTTTCTAAAGGACATTCCTTCCTGCTTTGTTGAAGATTAGTTGACCATAGATTTGAGGGTCTATTTCTGGGCTCTCTATTCTGTTCCATTGATCTATGTGTCTGTTTTTGTGCCAGTACCATACTGTCTTGATGATTACAGCTTCATAATAGAGTTGAAGTCTAGAATTGTGATGCCACCAACTTTGGCTTCTTTTTCAACATTCCTCTGGCTGTATGGGGTCTTTTCTGGTTCCATATAAATTTTAGGATTATGTGTTGCATTTCTTTGAAAAAATTTGATGATATTTTGATAGGTGTGGCATTAGACGTGTAGATTGCTTTAGGTTGCATAGACATTTTCACAATATTTGTTCTTCCAATCCATGAGCATGGAATGTTTTTCCATTTCTTTGTGTCTTCCTCCATTTCTTTCATGAGTACTTTATTGTTTTCTGAGTACAGATTCTTTGCCTCTTTGGTTAGGTTTATTTCTAGGTATCTTACGATTTGGGGTACAATTGTAAATGGTATCGACTCCTTAAATTCTCTTTCTTCTGTCTTGTTCTTGATATATAGAAATGCAACTGATTTCTGACCATTGATTTTATATCCTGACACTTTACTGAATTCCCGTATGAGTTCTAGCAGGTTTGGAGTGAAGTCTTTTGCGTTTTCCACATAAAGTATCAAACCATCTGCAAAGAGAGAGAGTTTGACTTCTTCTTTACTAATTTGGATGCTTTTAATTTCTTTTTGTTGTCTGATTGCTGAGGCTAGGACTTCTAGTACTATGTTGAATAGCAGTGGTAATAGTGGACATACCTGTCATGTTCCTGACCTTAGGGGAAAATAAATAAATTATATATATATATATATATATATATATATATATATATATATATAATTTATTTATTTAACTGGAGAATAGAAAAGAGCCACCCACTTGATTTGGGGTGTATTCTGGTCTCTTAGAGGAAACTACCTCCCAAAATTTTAAAGAAAGAAAAATATATATATATATATGCACACACACATACACACAAAAATAAGGATAACATGATGAAGGGATGGAATAAGGCTGTAAAGATAAAAATTTTAAAAAGATTCTAAAAAAGGAATTGGTAAGATAAATTGGTTGGAAAAAGAAAAAAAGGAGGAGAGAATGTGATCAGGCTGGAAACTAGAACAAAGCCATGTGCTAGATTTAGGGTATATTTTGATCTATTAGAAGAAATTGTATCCCAACATTTTAAAGAAAAATAAAAGCCTATATGTATAGAAAAAACAAGGTTAAATAAAATGAAGCATTAAAATATGACTGTAACAATGAAAACTTAAAAAGATTTTTAAAGCTAGTGTTAAAATAGTTAAATAATGTTAAAAGAGGAAAGAGGAAGAGTTAAAGAAATAGAATAAGAAAAAAATTTAAATTTAACTTTGCAAGACTAAAGGATCACAGGGGCAAAAGCCATGAATTCTATGCGTTGCTTTCCCCTAGCTCTGGAATTCCACAGTTCTCATTGATTGGTGATTTTGGTCTTGGCTGAATGTTCTTGCCCATCTTCTAGACAGGGGCCTGTTTCAGTGATTCTCAAATGTCTTTGCCCGAGGCAGAATTGCACTGCCCTTGCCAGCGGCCAGGCTAAGTAAGCTGCTCAGTTTCGTTCTGGAAAGCTTTTGTTTCCTCAACACTTTCTGTAGAGCTTTGGAGGACAGGAATGAAAATGGTGGCCTCCCAATCTCTGACCTGGAGGAACCAAGAGCTCGGGTCCCCACTCCTTAGTGCACCCTCAGAGAAAAGCAGTCAATCCCTCCCGTCTCTCTGGTTTCCAGCCTCGTTCCATGCTCACCCAGCCTGTGACTGAGCATTTCTATCCCCGGCGCACAGCCCCATTTGGAGTTTCCAAACCCAGCAGATTCCTGACATGCGCTCCTTCACTGCTCCTCCCAGAGGATGAAGGAGGGGGTCTCTCTGGATCTGCCACTTGTGGGGTCCCTGCCCAAAGAGCTGTGGCTCACCTGTGCCTTGGATCATGGCATAAGGTAACCCTGAGCTGAGAGCCCCCACCTCAGTTCCGTCTCTGTGCTCCGATACCTGTCAGCTCTGTCACACTCAGACACCCCCAGTTTTTCTGTGACCCTGTGGGTCCTGAGACCACACTGTCTCTGCAAGGGCTCCAACCCCACTTAGTCCCTGGAGCAATGTCCCTCAGTGGGGCAGACTTCTAAAAGTTCTGATTTTGTGCTCCATGGCCCCACCTCTTGCTAGCAGCTGGCCCCTCGCCCCGCAGTCTGTCTTCTTGTTGCTTCAAATTCACTTCTCTGTATGTCCTACCTTCCCAAAAGTGGTCGATTTTCTGTTCCTAGAATTGCTGCTCTTCTTCTCTTCTATGTCCTATAGAGTTTGTAGGTGTTCAGAATGGTTTGATAACTGTCTAGCTGAATTCCTGGGACCTAATGATATTTTAATCTGCTATTCCTCTGTCATCTCGTTTCCTCCAGTCAGGATTTTTTTTTTTTTTTTGAAGTTATAAGGATTCTCTCAATCACATGATGTTCAACAAAGAAAAAAGGGATTTATATTCATTATGATATTGAAGACTTACAATTATGAAAGAATAAAATCGTAAGTAACTTTATGTGCTTTTAAAGTTCTAGGCCATGTCTTTACACATAATGCTTAGCAGAGAAATGAGGTTTGAACATCCCACAAGGTGAGCTGAACTAAAATAAAGAAAGACATAGCTGGGAAGCAGAAATGATTGCTAAAATAACAAGAGAAATATCTTATGTCTTAGGTGATCACTGGCCAAAGTCCCCAAGTAGACTATGATCAGTAAAGTGAAAAGAGGGAGTTATTCCATTAGAAAAGGATATGGAAGTTGATGGAGTAAATTCTGAAAAATGGTTAGCAGAATTCCCACGTACAGACTCAGCTGGCATTATTAGATCAGTTGCTTGGGCCTGTCTAATACCTCTGTAACTTCTATGGATAGAGCTGGTAGAGCTGGAATTAGAGTCTGTAACTTCTATGGATAGACTAATGGTAGAGCTGGAATTAGAGCATGGATTCATGGACACCCAGTTAAGACCTCCTTCCACTGCTTCACACTGCAGTGCCTACATTTGGTATTTTTGTGTTGTTTTTTTTTTTTTCAATCCCCCCTGCCATCTTTATTGAGTATAAGTGAGAAAAAATTGTATAGATGTAAGGTGTATGACTTGATGTTTTGATATACAAATACATTGTGAAATAATAGAATCAAACTCATTAACATACACATCATTTCACATAGTGAAATGGGGAGATGTTGGTCAAGGGGTACAAAGCTTCATTTATGCAAGATGAATAAGTTCTGGATAGCTAATTACAGCAATGTAGATATGGTTAATGATACTGTATTGTATAGTTGAAACTTGCTGAGAGAGTAATCTTAAGTGTCCTAACCACAAGAAAAAGTTGGTCTGAATGTTCTGCATATATGTGTGAATATATGCATATGTGTGTGTATATGTGTGTGTGTGTATGTGTGTGCGTGTGTTTGTGTGTGTGTGTATGTTGGTATTAAATATGTATGTTACTATTAAGATTATTAAAATACAAATTCACTTAAAGCATTACTAATTTTTAAGTTGCATTTTGTATTTTTTTCAATAAAGGGAGCAATTCTGTGGAATATTTGAAATTTGGAGATGTTAAAAATAGTTCTCCTTGAGTAATAAAGGTCAAACTATTTTCTTTATGTCTATTCGGCTCAAAAATGAAGAGCCATATAATGTATATATATATATATATATTTTTTTTTTTTAAAGATTTTATGTATTTATTTGACAGAGAAATCACAAGTAGATGGAGAGGCAGGCAGAGAGAGAGAGGGAAGCAGGCTCCCTGCTGAGCAGAGAGCCTGATGAGGGACTCGATCCCAGGACCCTGAGATCATGACCTGAGCCGAAGGCAGCGGCTTAACCCACTGAGAAACCCAGGCGCCCCAATGTATATATTTTTTAATAGAAGTATAGTTGAAAAAAAACAGAGTTATATTAATTTCAGGTATGAAACATAGCGATGTGACAAGTATACATTATGCTATGTTCACCGCAAGTGTAGCTACCATCTGCCACCAAACAACACTATTATAATACCATTGACTATATTACCTAATGCTGTATCTTCCATCCCCTTGACTTATTCACTCCATCATTGGAAGTGTGTACTTCCCACTCCCCTTCATCCATTTTGCACATCCCCTAAACCCCTCCCGTCTGGCAATCATCAGTTTGTTCTCTGTATTTATGGGTTTGTTTCTTCTTTAATTTTGTATGTTTGTTCATTTATTTTGTTTTCTAAAACATGTAAGTGAAATCATATGATATTTGTCTTTCTCTATCTGACTTATTTCACTTAGAATTGTACTTCCTAGCTCTATCCAGGTTGTTGCAATGGCAAGATCTCATTCTTTTTTTATGGCTGAATATATGTGTGTATACACACACACACACACACATACACACACCACATCTTTTTTTTCCATTCATCTGTTGATGAACACAGGTTGCTTCCATATCTTGGCTATTATAAATAGTGCTTCAATATACATAGGGGTATATATGTCTTCAAATTAGGTGCTTTTGATTTTGGGGGTAAATAGTAGTAGAATTAAAGGACCATATGGTATTTCTGTTTTTAATTTTTTTCAGGAACCTCCATACTGTTTACCAAAAAAGCTGTAATAATCAAAATAGTATGGTACTGGCACAAACATCGACACAAATATCAATAGAACAGATCAGAGAACCAAGAAAAAAACCCATACTTATATGGTTGATTAAATCTATAACAAAGAAGGCAAGAATATACAACGAATGGTAATAGTACTTGGCAGCTTCAAGCAAAAGCATGAAACTAGACCACTGGCTTTCACTACACACAAAAATAAAATAGATTAAAGACTTAAATGTGAGATCTGACACCATAAAACTCTTAGAAGAAATCATAGGCAGTAGTTTCTTTGACATCAGCCTTAGCAACATCTCTCTGGATTTGTCACCTCAGGCAGGGGGAATAGAAGCAAAATTTAACTATTGGAACTATGCCAAAATAAAAAAACTTTTCCACAATGAAGGAAACCATCTTTAAAACAGAAAGACAACCTAGTAAATTGGAGAAGATATTTGCAAATAATATATCTGATAAGAAGTTAATATCCAAAATATATAAAGAACCTTTACAACTCAGGATCAAAAACCACATAATCTAATTAAAAAACCTAAATAGTCATTTTTCCAGAGAATCAGATAGACAGCCAATGGATGTTTCATAAAATGCTCTCAACACTAATCATCAGGGAAATGCAAATCAAAACCACAATGAGAGATCACCTCACACCTGCCAGAATGGCTAGAATAAAAAAGATAAGAAATAATAAGTGATGAGGATGTGGAGAAAAAGGAAGTCTCGTGCACTGTTAGTGGGAATGCAAATTGGTGCAACAACTGTGGAAACAGTATGGAGGTAGAACCATATAATATTCAGCATGGAATGATGTTACAGATATACAAACTTCTCCTACTGAATTTAAATGATTGTACTGGGGAATATGAATTTTTGGTGACTCCAGAAAAACTTATTTCTAGCAACAAAAGAAGAGCTAAATAGGCAATACCTATTTCTTCTATTTTTAGTTTATACCATAGTTTTCTGGAGAATATGCTAAGTCTAAAAAATACACCCATTAGAAAAAATATTATCTCATATATAAAATCATTTGTTGATATGGCCTAACATTCACTTTCAGATTCCTCCTTCTCCAGAGGAGCTCATTCTAAAAGTGGGGTGGGGGAGGGGTATTTGGAGGATACTTGAAGTGAGAGATCTGTCACCTGACTTTCTTAGCTCAAGTCCCTGATTCCTATGTCTTTTGGGATTATTTTTTTCCAAAATAATTTTCATGAGTTGCCCTACTTTAGAAACTTGCTTTTTTAAATCTGTCCTATATCTCTGCAGAATCTAAGATATTTGAAAGAGACAAAGACAAAAGCATCTGGATCTTGATATGACAAAGGATGGAAATAGGAGGGTCTGGGATTTCCTTCCACCAATAAACCTACTACCACTCCGGGTGATGTCAACAACCACAAAGAAGTCATTAAGCATTGTGGCTTTCACACCCACCCGTCTTTCCCTCTTTGCCACATACTTTCATATCATCACTGATAACTAGAATGGTACCTCCAAAGTCTCAAGGCAAACCAATACTGTTTATACCATCTTCTATTTTCATGCTTATTATAGAATCCCAACTGCTATAGCTCTTTGTATTGATTCCTCTTATTCATTGACCTACCATTTTTTGTCTGTCCATCTCATTCTCTTCTGTGGCTTGATGTACTATCTACTTGCTGATGACCCCCAAATTTCTGCTTTATGGGTGACTATGTGGGTGACTGCTATGGGGAACACTCTTAAAATTCTTAGATGCCCCCCCTTTTTCAGATAAGGGAGTCTATTAGACACTAGTTTAGCGGTATCCTTTAGCAAAGGGTTCATAGCCACTCACACAATTTTACATTTATCCATAGGCCTCATTTGGTTGAGAAATTTTTTACCAGCTGGAAAACAGGGATGAGAGGTGATTTACTTTCCAACCCAACAAGTGTCAGGTTGTGTCTGTTTTTTTCTAATTGCTACTTGCAAACTCCTCAGTCCCTTTGAGCCTGTGTATCTCTTCCTGTGTTTTGTCATAAACATACTAAAAGGAATAGCCTGGCACATTCAGCATTCTGTCTCTAGATATCTTTTGCCAGATCCACAAGTTTATTAGGTATATTCTCTATCTTCCAGTTTATTACAAGCAATATTTATGCTAATTGTACTAGAATTACACAGAACAGGTTCCCTTTTTTCAGCCTCCAGTAGCAATTTGCTCTCCGATCTTCCAGCCTCCTGTGATTATCTCGTGGTTTGCTCTCTATTAATGACCCATTACCTGGTCTTAAAGTCAATGCCATCTTTTTAAAGTTGTGTTATAGATGTAATCTACCTATAGGTATTAGTTTTGGTCTCAGTTGGCTAATTATGTAGCATAAAAAAAACCTGAAGACATATGGCTTGAATGACTATTTATTATTGCTGAGGATTCCTGGATTGACCTGGAGTTTCTCTGTTTGCTCTCAGTGGTTGAGTGTGCTGGCAGCCGGCCTGGGATTGGAAGGTAGATGATAGCCTCTTTCACATGTCTGGGAATTGGTACAACTGCCTATTAGCTGGGCCACTCTCTTCATGTGATCTCATATCATTCAGTAGGCTATCTTGGGTTGCCTTAGATAGTGGTGGGAACATTTCAAGAAGATGAAGCCTGAAGGTGTCAGGTCTCTCAAGACCTAGGCTCCAGAACTCACACATCTTTACTTCTACTATATTCTCTTAGCCAAGAAGTCACAAGGCCAATTCATATTCAAGATACATAAAGAAATAAACTCCTCCCAAGATGGAAGGAGCTGTAAAAACTTTGTGGCTACATTTAACCTATCATATTCCATAATGAAAAATATAATAAAGTTGATAAGTTAAGAATAATGAATAATTTCAATCAGTGGAGCTCTTTGGCTTTGGAAAAGAATTACAGCATTGACTGAATTTAAATTATCACTCTGCCTCTTTCTTCTTATATGACTTTAGGCAAACAACTTGACAGTTTAAGTGCAGTTTTGTTATTTTATCATATAGAGATGGTAGTATATACTTCTTTAAAATAATGTATGAAGTATTTTTAATACATCAGGCAATTAATACCATTATTGGAGCAATTGTTAAGAGAATGAAGTACGAAAATCAATTCTCAGAGGGAAAGACTTTATTATAAAGGTGGGAATGAACTAACCAAAAAGAAAAGCAAGAGTAGGCAGGATTCAGAGAGACTGGAGAGGGGCACGTAGGGCAGGGCCTTATAAGAGTGATAATAGTTAAAATCTATTGAGCAGTAATTTTTGGTCAATTGCCTTATATAAAGCATATCACTTCATCTTCACTATTATACTGAGATAGTTATTATTATTTCCATTTTTATTAAACAAACTGGTTCTCAGAGAGTTTTCTCAAGCACATAAAGGTAGGCTTTAAATAAAGATAAAGATAGCCTATCTTAAGAAACAGGCTAAAATGGGCTTACAATCCTTGTGTGTCTCACTCTTTAAAAAGGCAATAACCATTCTATTATGCTATGCTGGAGGTGGGAGTGTCTGACAAGATAATTGATGACAAATCCAATTAGAATGAGTTATGAGAAGAGTGAAAGCTAAGATAGACAATTGAATAATAATCTTGAGAAAGAAGAACAAAGCCAAAGGTATCACAATCTCAGATTTCAAGATATAGTACAAAGCTATAATACTCAAGGAAGAATGGTACTGACACAAACATAGACAGAGATCAATGAAATGGAATAGAGAGCCCAGAAACAAACCTACACTTTCATGGTTGATTAATCTATGACAAAGAAGGCAAGAATATACAGTGAGGAAAACACTGTCTGTTCAACACATGGTGCTGGGAAAATAGGACAGTTCATGCAAAAGAATGAAACTAGACCTCTGGCTTATACCACACACAAAAATAAAATAAAGACCTAATGTGAGACCTGAAACCATAAAACTCTTAGAAGAAAACATAGTAATTTCATTGACTGATAAGAATTTCTAGTTCTGTCTCATTAGGCAAGGAGAAAAAAAATAAACTATTGGGGCTATACCAAAATTTAAAAAACAAAAAACAAAAAACCTTTTGCACAGTGAAGGAAATCATCAACAAAATGAAAAGTCAACCTACTGAATGGAAGAAGATATTTGCAAACAATGTATCAATAAGGTGTTAATACTCTAAAATATATAAAGAACTTACATTATTCAACACCAAACAAAGAATCTGATTTAAAAATACGCCAAGGATAGGGGCGCCTGGGTGGCTCAGTGGGTTAAGCCTCTGCCTTCGGCTCGGGTCAGCGTCCTGGGATCAAGCCCCGCGTTGGGCTCTCTGCTTGGCGGGGAGCCTGCTTCTCCCTCTTTCTCTGCCTGCCTCTCTGCCTTCTTGTGGTCTCTCTGTCAAATAAATGAATAAAATTTTTTAAAAAATGCACCAAGGACCTGAATAGGCATTTTCCCAAAGAAGACATGCAAATAGATGGGCAACAGACATGTGAAAAGATACATAACTTCACTAATCATCAGGAAATGCAAATCAAAACCACAATGAATTATCACCTTTTGTCAGAATGGTTGAAATCAGAAGAATAAGAAATAACAACTATTGGTGAGGATGTGGAGAACAAGGAACCCTCATGCACTGCTAGTGGGAATGTAAATTGATTGTCAAATCACTATATTATGCACCTGAAACTAATGTGTATGAACTATACTTCAATTGAAAAAAAAAAAAAATGGAAGTAAAATACAGTTTGGGACCAGACTATCAAAGTGAGTTTTCATCCGTAATGGCAACCCTCAGAGTCTCCTCAGATAAATACTATATGTTTTCCCTCAATTCTGTTTAGTTCAACAAATGTTTACTGAGTACTTCCTATGCACCAGGCACTCTATAAGGTTCCTTCATTTAAGTTTTATAATGTGATAAGGCAGAAGGACACAGCTACATATATGGGTTAAAGTTGAGACTCTTGGAGTCACAAAGATATGCAGTAGTCTCTGTGAGAAATTCTGAGTTCCAGAGCTAAGGTATTGGAGGTAGAGATGAAGAGTGGGGAATCCGAGTGAGAAATTCTTGGGAGTTCATAGGTAATTAGGTATTTGGTGAGGGAGAAAAGATATTCAAGAATGAAATTGGGATGTTTTTAGCTTGGGATGTCTAAATTTGTGGTGTTGTCCTCTAAAACAGTAAAACCATAGGAAATAAATAGACTGAGAGCACGTTTGGGGTTTGGGTTTATTTCTGGACAATGTCAAATATATGTACAGACTTATCCATGTGAAGAAATATGGCAAACAGTTCCAAAGTGAGATCTAGTCTACATACACACCTTGTAAGTTATCAGTCTGCACATGACAGTCAAACCCAGGCCTTCCAAAGCTTTGATTTAAACACCCACACTCATCACACAACGTTTTTGCCTTGTACAAGGGAGATATGAGAAAGTTGTGGAGATTCAGTGGTGGTTTTCTCCCTATTGTTTCAGGCAGAGCCCAAGTACCATATTTCACTAAATTATTCCTGCTTTTGGCACCTAAATTTTAAGTTACATAATTCCCACATTCAACTATCATATACTTAAGTTTATAGTTTTGTCAATGGCAATAAATTGAAAAGAGGATCTTGGATATTTTCTAATTTAGGACCAACTGCTTTTTAAATACTTAACCAGCATGATGTGAATATTGATTATGGGAAAGATAAAGCAAAATTTACATTGGTTTTATGCTTGTCATTATGATACACCCTTTCCGACATTATTTAATCCTCTTCCTGAGTCTTTCAAGGTAGGTATTATTGCCACCACTTAATAAATAAGGAAACTGAGGTTAAGGGAAATTACTTAACTTTCTAAAAATCACAATATGTGGGCAAGATACTTAATAATATTAGCAAAATAACTTAGAACTCTTCAGGATTTTTTTTTTTTAAGATTTTCTTTATTTGTCAGAGAGACAGAGTGAGAGGTAAGAGAGAGCACAAGTAGGGAGAGTGGCAAAGGCAGAGAGATAAGCAGGCTCCCCACTGAGCATGATCCCAGGATTCTAGGATCATGACCTGAGCTGAAGGCAGCTGCTTAATGGACTGAGCCCCCCAGGTGTCCCTCTTCAGGTTTTTTAAAAATAAGTTTCAATGCTTCATAGAGCAAAATTTACCATGTAGCTTAATACTTTTTTCCCTTAATTGAAATATCACTTCCCATCAACTCTTCCTTTGCTTTCTTCTTCCCTTCCTGTCTGTTTGCAGTGTTGCCTTTTATAGTGGATTTAAACTTCTTCAAGTTTTTCAATGTCTGTAGTACATTTCGATTCTGCTTCACTGTACAACTTCGTTCTTTTACTCACTGGAAATTTTGCTGGAGGCCTCACAGAGATAGCACAGTTCCCTAAATGAGTCATCAAGCCGTCTGTGCCTTTGACACCTCAGATCCTATGGCCCATCTCTTTAAGTGCATTCTTGTTTAATTGATGACTTCCTCTGTCCCTTGTCATTTCACTACACCCATATAAAACGTAATCTCAGCTGCATCAATCCACCAGCACGCTTTTTCTTTTCCTAAACAATAGCTGTTTCTGAGTCCTACTAGAGAGAATTACATAATTCTGCACATTGATTCCATTACAATTTCAGTTTCCAACAGAAGACAATACTTGAGGCTCCTCAGAAAAATCTTCGTGTGCCCACGTTTATCTCTTTCATTCCCCTCAAACTGTGTTTTCCATTTACTCTTTTCATCTTCTATCCTTTTACTTTAACCTTCAGTCTCACCAGATAATCTCAATTCCTAACTCACAAACAAAACAGTGATGTCCTACAATACCTACTTCCTGCTCCATTTATCTTGCCCACAACCTACCTACATCATCACCCATCCTTTAGACCACTTCCCTCATATGGTACCAGATGTGGTTCACTCCTGTATATGGCTAACCCTCAGCTGGGCATGGGATGGCATTCCCATCTCCACAACTCACATCTCTAGATTTCTCTCTCACATTGCTTCAAAATCGTACTTTCTGAAGAAGTGGTCTAGGCTTCTGCTTACCACTTTCTAACTCCCCAGTGACTCTTCAAACCATTACAATCTAGTTTTTATCTTCACCATCAAACTAAAGTGTCTTCGTGGTGTATTCTTATTTCTTGAAACAATTAGATTTGGTATGGCTTACGCCACTAGTTTCAGTTACAATATGGTTAATCTTTTTCCCTCTAAAAATAGCTAACTCCAATATTGCACGTTGTAAAGAAAAACAAGTCTAAAATCAGGGACAAAATTATAAAGCCCAGGCAATCAAAATATTTCCATCTGAGTCTTAGAGAACCAAATAGCTTTTGTTTCTCTTTAGACAAGGAATGCACTGTTCTACTTGACTTGTAGCCTCATAGGAGCAACAAGAAATATTTACTAGAGATTATTTTTTCCCCCTTTGGCTAGCTAAATACATATTAAGGCCTATGTGATTAACTGTGATAATGCTGAGTAATAGATTTAAATTTAAAATGATTTTGGGGGGCTTCTAGACAGAATTTATGTCATTTATTTTGTCTTCCAGGGTCAGAACACTTTTTCCAATTGTGTTATTCTGTAGTATGCATAAAAAGAGAGTCTGTAATTTCTCCTGGGAGTTTTCCTCAGTAGCCTGTGTTTGCCTCTTCTGAGAGGCTTCTGAGTATTTCTTTCAGGGAAACATAATCCATTGGAGTTTGCCAATTATAAACATCCGAAAATCTTGAATAGTTATCTGGAATACACAGGGTAAGTTAGTGTGTGACAGGTGGAAGTAAGCTTGATGTCCACATAAAAAGTAGTAATATAGTGGGACACAGATTGTGTTGGGATTAATAATATCATCTAATGCAAAAAGTAAGTCAATTTCTGTGCCTCAAGATGGGCAGATTCCTTGAGTACACTTAAAGGGTTTCTGAAAACAATTTATTGTATCTCTCGAGAGAATAAACTGATTACAGGAATGGCTCTAAATTAGCTTTCATTCTTGATGAACAAGATTTTACTAATAGGATGGTAATAGCCTTATCAGAAACATTTGTTGACATGAAGTCAAAGTCTAATTTTTCTTGGACTGGAGTTTGTGATATATGAAGTAAATGTAAGTACCAAGAGGTACCTATGAAAGTGAATCTACTTCTGAAGTGTTTAAAAGAGCGGTTATTAAATTTCATCAGTAGTCAGTTAAATCAGAGCAGTAACTATAGTATGAGAAAAAGACACCATCTGTGAGTCTTGTTTTTTCTTAATTGGCAGAAGAAAAGAATCAAAAGTAATAGGATGCAGATGACAATTATATTGAGAACTTTTAGTTAGTAAGTAGAGAATGACAAAAACAACAATAGGCAAGATTAGTGGTAAAAGGAAGAAGTGCTGAAAAATCAGAAATTATTCCGTTGTTTTGAGCAGAAGTTGTCTACTTTTGTTGTCAGTAGTTTGTCATTTGGGGCAGAGGTTGTCCCCCTTTTATAGTCAGCAGGTTCAGAATGCCTAAAAATCACCAATTTAGGGTCTCCTGTTGGAATGGAAGCCCAGTGGTCTACAGGAATTTTGTATATGTTTTAATTTGGGAAACATGAACCTAAGGATCAATCCCTTAGAATTTTATTACTGTACCAATAGTTAACAGTACCTTATAAGGTTTTTCCTGTTCAAGTTTAAGGTGAGTTTTTTTCCTGATGCCTTTTTCAGAAGTTCAGATTTCCAGGTTTCAGATCATGCAAAGTCTGCTTAGGTAGGCATTTTAGAAATACATTTTTACTTCTAGGTGATAAAACTAGAGGTCTCTCAATTTGAGTCTCCTGCAATAGAGCTTCTGATAGAGTAGAATCTAGGTTTGGAAGTAATTCTCAAATATATTAGGCAGGCCTCTTACTAATTCAAAAGGAGATTACTTGTAGATACTAGAGATGATTGATCTTACTGTTCTCAAGACAGTTGACAACAGTTTAGCCTTGGTGGTTTGAGGTTGTAGCATTGGAACTCCCTCAATTCTCTTTATCTTTTCTGAAGTTTGGGATGATAAGGTTTGTGGAGATTCTGAGTAATTATTATCTATAAAGTTCTTAAATAATAGTGCCAGTAAAGTATGTGTTCCTGTTACTGTAGAGAGAAGTTGGAATTCCCCAAGTCAAAATATAAAATCACATACTTTTTTTTCTACCACTAAAACCATAACTATTAAATTAAAGCTTCAAACTTTGCAAAGAATGAATAACAATAGTTAAAACTTACTTAAAGTGCATTTGGAGATATTCAGAAGAGTCCAAAAGTTTATGTTCCTGTCAATGTCATACCTTTATGGGCCCACCAAGCCATTCATTTTCTATGGATTTCTGTGGTAGTCAGAAAATCCCAATAACCCAAGCATTTCAAAGTCATGAACTAACACAAAATCAAATATTTCCTATCAGTATAAATATTTAGCCTTTTACCTTTTTTTTTTCAGAAGGGAGGTCTGAGCAAATGCAATGAATTTAGCCATCTAAATTGATGTAACTGTGAAAAACTTAAATCGTAAGGAAAATTCACCTCTGATAAAATAACCTACTTAAAATTTTTTATTTTTTTTAAGAATGAAACATTCACAAACATAAGTAAATCAAAGAATTATCCAAGAGTATTTCTTTCTAAGAAGTCTGTGCAAGGTATGGATTGTTTTCTGAGATAAGTTAAATGATCATGGGATTCTCCTTTCAGCAAAGGAAAGAAGTAGCTCGCTTTAGAACACTGCAGAGATGAACAGTTGCACATGAATTGGACAATGACACAGTTTCGTAGTTTGACAACTGACCAAAAGTGCTCAGGCTATTTTGTCAATAGAAGAGCTTATATAGTATGGGAAACCATTAAGTTTACTTGGCATTTTAAAACTAATGTCAGCTGAGGTTTTCATAATTTTTCTATTATTTGATCACTCTTAGTCAAGAGGCTATGTCTTGGTTATTGAATCTAGAGAAAGACTTTAATAAGCAATAGGCCTGTGATGATTTACATGTCATTGAATCATACCCCAATACTTATTCAGACTTGAAATGAACAACAAAGAGAGAGAGAGAGAGAATGAGAAAAGAAAAAAAAGTTTTATAAATACAGAAACCTCGAAGCAAATTGCATTGGTGATTATTATGTACCCTATCTATGAGCTGAAACAGGAATATGGTGTCTTTTTATTTGAAAAATATTCAATCATTTAAATATCATTTATGTTCACATATTTACTAAAAAGACAAATTTCCTTTCCTTAAATTTTCAATGTTTTTTTTTTAAATATAGATTAAGTTTGGTAGATAAAAGCTTTCAAAACAGTTTTGAATTAATTAAAATTTATAGGATTTTTAGACAAACCTAATTATTCTTATAATCCTTTATTTTGTAGGGTGAAGGAGGAAACCTTGTGCTACCAAATGACCATTTTGGAAAACCCCCAATTGTAGAGTTATAAAAGACATCTTAGAAACTTTTTTTAAACATTTTAATCTTAATTTTTTTATCACATATTTCAAAATATTTTACTTAACAGTCATTATGAATTTTTACTTCCTAGGGATTTGTTGGTTTTTAATTATTAAGGCAAATCAAAGACAGTAAGCAGTAGTCAGCAAGGGCTTGGGGGAGAATCAGTATTAGCTCCTGAGGAACTGCCTCTGAAGTATTAACTTTAAGTCAGAGAAGAGCTGATGGAGAGAGAGGCCATTTCCCCCAATAAGCCAGGGAATTGTAGAGGAAGATGGAGATTACAGAGCTCAGTCTCAGCCCACATTTTCCCAAGGGTCTTCAACACAGATCTCAAGGTCCCACTTCTTTCCACCAGTGTCCCTATTTAGGATGAGAGATCTGGGGAGACTGAGTGTTTAATTTCAGGCTGCAACTCTGCAGTTACACTTTCAGATATGCAACCTCAGAAGAGGAGGAAAACACTCAAAACTGCCATGGAGCCTTCCAATTCTGTGTTCTTGACTATATGCTTCTGACTCTTATTTCTGTTTATGCTTTCTGATGCCCAAAGAGAAAAATGGGTAATTCCACCTTACATTATGCTATCAAGCATGACAATGTGAAGAAGGGTGATTCTACCACATGTCATGGATTACCCAAGTAAGTCCCTTTTATCTAGCAAGATCTCCTTCAAATGCAAACCACCATTTATAGTATGAATTATCGTATCAGTCAAGTTCCCAGCAGGAAACAGTTGGCATACTCGTGGTAGAATAACGCAAGGAGTGTTTATTTAGTAAAGGAGTATTTACAAAGATATTGCAAGATATAGTGGAACTATAAGGCATAGTGCAGGATCCTGGGGTTAATAAGAGCCTTTATCATCCCTCAGCCTGAAAGAATGAGAAGAGGGAACAGTTACCGCAACTTGGAAGGAGTATGTTGGGAGAAAGCACCTGCAGCAGTCAAGGGACACAGACTTCTTGAAGTAACCTTGAAAGAAGGGAGGCAAGGGAATAATTCTAATCTTACTCTTCTCCCTACCTCTGGTCTGTTGGTACTCTTCATTGGCCAGTACCTACTGGAAGCTAAAGGACAAGGAGGACCACCAATGCAGTCCATCCTGGGGCAGATAAAAAAAGGAAGGGGAGATAAGGATAAGGTCTGGAGAGGAAAATAGATGAAGTCTGGTCACTTGTATTACTGATATTTCCCTCTTCTATTTCACCTCCGCTGGCTACTGTTGGGGGCTTCCATGAAATCCTATACTTCCAGATTTCCTGAAAGGGCCTTTTCTGACTGCTTTTGCAGCTCTTCCAACTGTTATCTAACTCAAATTCTTTATCTTCATTTTCTTTCCACTAACTATATCTTGAGTGGCTTCTGCTTTCTCAGCCAAACCTATCTCATCCAAGAACATTGCCTCCCTTAAAATGGGGTCCATAGCCAAAAAGTAAGTGATCAGAGAGAAACAAATCCAGTGCCTCTTTCTCCAATTCCTCTGGTCAGAAAGATAATGAGAACTGAACAGAGAGATTTTTTTTTTCTTTTGTTTCCTTGGAGACCCATGATATTGAATGAAAGGTTCACAAGAAGTTCGGAATGTTATTTTTTTTTTTTTTAAGATTTTATTTATTTATTTGACAGAGAGAAATCACAAGTAGATGGAGAGGCAGGCAGAGAGAGAGAGAGGGAAGCAGGCTCCCCGCTGAGCAGAGAGCCCGATGCGGGACTCGATCCCAGGACCCTGAGATCATGACCTGAGCTGAAGGCAGCGGCTTAACCCACTGAGCCACCCAGGCGCCCCGAGGGAATGTTATTTTTAGTCATACTTAAGAACATAACATTTTAAGAGCAATACATTCAGATGTGTGTATATAACACTAACACAGATAGAATAAAGCTTGTTCAGCAAAATTCCTATAAAAGAGTGTTACTTTTTAGCTCTTCCTCTCTCTGGGCACCAAAATCTAGACTGCAGCAAGTATGTGGAAACTAACCAGAATGGATCTTCCAAACCTGGAGAAGTTTATTAATTCAAGGCAGATGAAAGTAAGGACTGAAAGCAAATAAACACACACTTTAGAATAAGAACCATCTGTGGGACACTTTGCAGTTAACTTGTTGTGAATCTAGATAACGAAGGACAAAACTTTTATATTATTTTTTAGGGAAACTGTGGAAACCTTTAATCCTCTCTAGTTCAGTCCAGGCTGTTCCTCCTTCTAAATCTGGTGACTCTTTTTTGTTTGTCACTTAGGTCTTTTCTCTTAGCGGCCCATACTTCAGTATTGTTTCCTGATATAAAGGCTTTGCTTTTGGATACTGCACATGTACTTGCTAAAATTTTATTTTAACTACAGTCCTTATTAGTGATTCACTGTGGCAAATAAGAACAGCCCCAAACTCTAGAGCGCTTGTAAGTACAACCTTACATTAAGCATGCTACATGCATTATCCAGCTTAACTCTCATAGGACCTTTATGAGTTCATTTGTTGTTTTTTTATTATTTCCAACATATAGCAAAGGAAATGGAGGCTTAGGTTCCTGCCTAAATCCACAAGTTGGAATGTGAATGCAAGTCTGACTGACCTTAAAGGCATTGTTCTTAACCTTTACATTGTGCCCCTTCTTCCAAGCAAACCTGCATCCTATACTAGGAAATGCCTTTTCTCTTCATTTCTACCATGGTCTCTCTACCGTGAACTGGTAATTCTATTTCTTGTGTCTTTTCTTTTCTCCTGTATTATTCTATCTGTACTACTGTGAGGGAAAGGATTATTTTCTACCAGTTTTTTCAGGGAGAAGAATTAACTGATTGGGGCAACAGTTAGGAGACATTTGGATGCACTACTACTTCCTGTGTAGCACTGTGAAACTTCCCTGGAGATAGATCTTTTTCATATCCTTTTTTGTGGGGATCATGAGTTGAGTTTTTATCATCCTGTAGCACCTTTTCATCCATAATCTAGAGCCATATTTTATTTGCAGGGGCCCTTTGAATTCACAGTTAGCAATGGTAACTATCACAGCCTACAGTTTACATGTCTTAAAGCTTGATGTTCCCACTTTTTTTTTTTTTTTAAAGATTTTATTTATTTACTTGAGAGAGAGACAGTGAGAGAGAGCATGAATGAGGAGAAGGTCAGAGAGAGAAGCAGACTCCCCATGGAGCTGGGAGCCCGATGCGGGACTCGATCCCGGGACTCCAGGATCATGACCTGAGCCGAAGGCAGTCGTCCAACCAACTGAGCCACCCAGGCGTCCCTTGATGTTCCCACTTTACCTTACTCATTTCTAGAAACTGATCCCATCCTCATCACTTGCTTTCTAGGAAGGGAACACCTCACATTTATCTTTTGTTTCCCCTTTATTTACCACAATGGGTAATTATGGACTAAAATAAAAATAAAGAAAATCCGGGGCACCTCGGTGGGTCAGTGGGTTAAAGCCTCTGCCTTTGGCTTTGGTCATGATCCCGGGGTCCTGGGATTGAGCCCCATATTGGGATCTCTGCTCAGCAGGGAGAGCCTGCTTCCTCCTCTCTCTCTGGCTGCCTCTGCCTACTTGTGATCTCTGTTAAATAAATAAATAAAATCTTTTTTAAAAAATCAAAATATGAATACATACTCTATTTCAGCAACTAAAACAATACTTCAGTATTGTTTCCTGATATAAAGGCTTTTGCTTTTGGATACTGCACATGTACTTGCTAAAATTTTATTTTAACTAAAGTCCTTATTAGTGATTCACTGTGGCAAATAAGAACAGCCCCAAACTCTAGAGCGCTTGTATGTACAACCTTACATTAAGCATGCTACATGCATTATTTACCACAATGGGTAATTAAAATGTTTTCTGTTCTTTGATCCAAAGATCTTTAAAGTGTTTATAAAAGACAACTAACTAAGCTTTACTACAGTCTTATGTATCTTACTAGCTACTCTAAAGCACTTCTTGCAAGTTTTGGAACATTCAAGGAGAGCTTTTAATCCCACTGAAAGCCAAAGAAAAATCGGCTGTACTGTCATGCCACTTATTGGCAGAAGTGAAAAGTAAATATACTCTAAAGCGTACCTGAAATCTGTTTCACTGATTATCTGAAGCTTTCTTCAGATAAGATTAAGAGATGGTGCCTTCCTTTCTAGCCAACAGAAGGTCACAGAATGCCACTCTGCCATCTGCCTCTTTTGCTTTTGTTTAGCAAGTTTAAAAAAGATGTTGTATGTAGAAGAGTTTGACCAAGATCTCCTATAACTGATTCACTTATCAGGTGATGGAATCACCCTGGGTTGGTGAAATTTCATTCCTTGGTTGGGGTTTAATTCATTTGGTCTTGGTAGAAAGATTTAATGTATCCTGTTTGGGGAAGCCTTTTTGCAGAAATCTTTTCTTGGGTCTTTGTCTATGCTGTTCCACATGTTGGTGAAGTCATAGATGGAAGTGTCTTACTTGGAGCTGAACAACTTTCTTATGCAAGTAGGGAGAATAAAATAAAGACTGCTTTGGGGCACGTTTCTCAGGTTTCTTATCTGATTCCATTGAAAGTTCAGATTTCTGTACTACATTTTTAAACACAATGGCCTTAATTTCACACTTATTTAACAACTAGTGCAGGAACTCTAAATAAATTATGGAGAGGACATAAGTCCTTGCACTCAGGGAACTGCTACATATACACTCATATTCTCTTCCAAACTAATCTAAAATGAAACTTTTCCAGCAATAAATAAATTGTACTAGTAATGAGTTGAATAGCTTTATGGGTTATTGGTCATTTTCTTGGTAAAATCTCTGATCATTTCAAATACCCACACATAAAATGAGTTTTCAAAATGGGAAATAGCACTGAACATTAGGGGTAATGGGTTCAGAAATTGAAAACTAGATTTATATAAGAAAAAAAATACTCCAAGTGGTTTCAGCCTCCACATTTAATAAAAGGATGTTCTTGAAGAAATTACCACAATATTAAGAGTTACTAATCAGTTATGCAAATACTTGTTCCCAAAGGTGATTGATATCTAGTACAAGTGCTTAATTCAGGTATGTAACTGACAAATTGAAGCTAATAGGAAATACCAAATTTAAAAAGTTAAACTGGTATAACCCAGATGGCCTACCCAAGGAAAAAAAACAAAACTTTGTTAATGATAGAAAAGAAGTGTCAAATAATTTCTTTGAAAGGTGAACCTAGGAAAATCTCATTATCTATTTGTAATATTTTTTTGAGAGGTATGGGTTGTATCTTGATGATCAGCACTATACAGCCTTTACACCAGCTAAATATACAATCAAAATTCTCTTATATTGGATCATATATTTTTTTTACTTTCACTTGAATATGAATATGGATTTAACTTCTAAGAATTCACAAATGGTAAAATAATTCATATATTAGTATTTCAGAGTTCTTGCTAATTCGAATCTAAGCTTAGATGGTTTATCTATATACTACTTACATAAAGAGAATTTTATTAAGTAAATTAAAATCATAAATGAGATTATAGGGGAATGCACAACATCCTAAATTCATTATCTTTAAGTGCTTTCTAGTTATACTCACAAAGTGCTCAGCATTTTATGTATATTATCTCATTTAATTCTCATAATGTATGAGGAATACCCAACTCATGGTATTCCCATTTCATAGATGAAGAAACCAAGATATAAAAGGTCTAACTTCCACCAAACCATACAGTCAGTAGATAATAGGGATGGAATTTGGAGAGCAGTAGACTCTAGCCCCTAAGTTGCACTAAATTCCTTTTCAGTTAACTCTGAAAAGCAAGCTAGCACTAATGGTGTGAAAATGTGGCTGGAAGAGGGATTAGAAATAGGGACCATTTGGTTGCTTCCCTCTTTACTCACATAGTATGAACTATTAGAGCCTTGTATGAACTATTAGAGCATCTGCCCAACCTGGTCTCAGAATGAAGACATGATCTTCCAGTAAAAACAGTCATTCGTTTATTAAACACCTGCTGTGTGCCAAGCATGGCTCTCAGTGTTTGGGATACATTGATGAACAAAACAGATAAAGGTATATATCTAGCAAGGGGATACAGATAATAAACTATTAAAACAATAAATAAGTAGATTGCATAGCAATTTGAAAGCTGCTAATTGTCAGAGGAAAAAAGGTGTGATGAAGGGGATAGGGGAGTTTGTGTAGTAGGGGGAGCTGTACTTTCAATAAGGTGATGACGTTAGGTTTTTTTAAGCTTGTATTTGACAAAATGTTTAGAGGAAATAATAGAGTTATCATACAGAGATAACTAGCAAGAGGAACAGTAGTGCAAGGGCATTGCTGTTAGATCTTGCCTGCCTGTTTCAGGAACAAGGAAGTGAGTATGATGTGGGTAGAGGGCTGGGTGGGACAGAGGAGAGCAGGAAAAGGACAAAGATGGCGATGGTGAGCTAGCAGGCTTCCCAGGCCTGCTATGGATTTGCCGTGGATTTTGGCTTATTTTCTCAGCAAAACGAGGAGATATTAAAGAATTTTGAACAAAGAAGTGACCTGATTTTTTAAAAAGATTGCTGTAGGTGCCTAGTTGAAAAAACAAGGGAAGAAGCAGAGGAACATTTACAGAAATCCAGGGGAGAGATGAGGGCTGCTGGGACCACGTGGAAGCAGTGACAATAGTGAGAAGTGGCTGGCTCTGCATTCATTTTTAAGGTACACTCAGAGGATTTCAAAATAAACCTAAATTGGGAAAGAGAAAAGTGAGTCCAAAGGAAGTAAACAAGCAGCCTTAAAAAGGAAGGAAATGCTAGCATATTCTACAACATGGTTGAACCTTACACTAAATAAAATCAGGCAGCCATAAAAAGACATTATTATACTCTTTGTATAATTGATTCCAATTATATGAGGCACCTACAGTAGTCAAATACACAAAGACAGAAACTGGAATGGTGGTTGCCGTGGCTGGGAGTGGGGGAGATTCTTTGCACAAAAGTGTGATTGTACTTAACACCACTGACCTTTACACTTAGAAGTGATTAAGATGATAGGTTTTATGATATTCACATATTACAATAATTAAAATTTCTTAAGGTTTTTTTTTTCTTTCTTTCTTTCTTTTTTTTTTTTAGAGAAAGCAAACTCTAAGTCAAAGATGACACAATGTATTTTGGCCTGAGAAAATGAAAGAATGGTTTTGCCAGCCTTAGATAAAACCTAGCCCAGGCATTAGTACTTGTTCCTTCCAAAAAATTCTCAGAAAAATAAGACCACAGTTCTCCAAGAAATGATGGTTCTCCATCAAAGTTGTAGTATTGGTACCTAAAGTCTCCTTTAAGGAGAGTTTAATAATATTCTCTCTAGGAGTTCCTCCTTAGTGGTCCTGCTCATACCATGCTTTGTTGTCTTCTATGTGCAAACAGTGAATAAGTGCATGCTTTTAATTTAACCATTCTAGTTTAATAGCAGCAATAATCATGCAGTTATTCATTTCTACAAATGCCTAACAGAAGTCACTATGCTTTACTTCTGTATTTTAATTTCTTTTGAACATGACGGGCCATTACCTTATATTCCAAACAATGGCTTATCATGCCCTTTTACTTACACTGTGTCTTCACTTCTGCCCATTATAGTGACTCTGGACAACTTTTATAAGAATCTCCCCTTAACATGATTACTTCCAAGAACCAAACATTTTTTCAAGTAGTTAGCATCTTGGTATTGCTTTCTCCCTTTCTGTCCATGTTTTTATCCAGAGACATGCAGCGTTGATATCACACTTGAATCCCACTATTGCTTTCCTGTGTGAATCACTGTGGCTTCAGCTGTGTGTGTGTGTGTGTGTGTGTGTGTGTGCATGTGTGTGTATGTGAGCTCCCCTGGGGAAACTCTATCTGCTTCTCTGGGACCATCTTTTTTGGGTAAAGTTCCTGGGGAAGTTGCTGGGGAGCAGTGGAGGTGGGTGTTGCTCTGACCCCCAGTAGTCAAAAATGTCAACAAAGAGCATTCATTTCAATTAGTAATATTACTTTCAGTGTTTCTGTATGAGATTTTTCTGAATTCTTTAGAACAACAT
This sequence comes from Mustela nigripes, assembly GCF_022355385.1. NCBI lineage: Eukaryota > Metazoa > Chordata > Mammalia > Carnivora > Mustelidae > Mustela > Mustela nigripes. The sequence goes on along the minus strand of NC_081557.1, from coordinate 164,633,383 downwards.
CATCAATTAAAGTGACAGCTGTATTCTGTCTTGGAATGACTCACATACCCTTGATTCCTACCTTTTTCTAGAGTGCCTTCTTATATTGCTGCAGAGTCTAGAAAACCGGAGTCATTATTGCTCAGACTCCTATGGGTCAGGGTTCTAAAAGCAAATTAGGTTCTGTCAATTATATGTAATCAAGTAGATTTAGAAGGCAGAAATGCACACAAAGCCAAATTTTGTTATCTCTCTAGTATTTTAAGAAAAGGCAGTTTCAGTGGTGGCATTTTTTTTCTTTATTTTGGCTTCCTGATCCCTGAATCACAGCTATGAGATATGTTTTGGAACTCAATATTGCAGGAATAGCTGGAGAGGTTGTAGAAGAGTTACCATGGCCTGTCAATTCTGAGATACTCCTCAAGGATCATCCTAAGAGCTCATTGTTCCTGCTGTGCCAACAACCCTCTAATGATTTGTAAGTACAGAACTCACTGTATTAAACCCCTGCCTTGCTAAAATATAGTGTTTCTGTTTCCAGAAATGAACGCTGAGTCATGCATACTCACATATGTGCAAAGAGATGTGTTCAAGGTTGTTCAATGCAGTGTTGTTAGTAATGGCAAAAAGCTGAATATCAATATGTAGAGACTGTTTAAATAGAATATCAGTATGTAGAGACTGTTTATATAGACATCACTGCCACTGTACAGAGAATTAGGGAGATTTTTAGGTATTAATATGGCATAATCTCTGAGTTATGTATTTTAAATGAAAGAAGCAAAGTGTAGTGCAGAATATACAGTATGTTACCATTTGTGAATATTGATATAGAGAAAGATACATATGTGGAAGAATTTATAGGTATATACGAAATAAATCACTTTGCTTCTGGACAAAAAAAAAAAAATCTAGGTGGCTAGACAGAGACAGGATATAGACTTTTTCCTGTGGTTTTCCTTCTACCTTTTGAAGTTTAAATCGTTATTATAATTAAGTGCATGACACCTACATTTACCCTTTACCTCTTATTATCCTGACTTGTGACTACCTTTTCTCTGATGTGTCCTGGTCAATTCATGTCTTTTCTTACTATTCCTTTCCCATCTCCCTCCTGGAGTTTTTACTAATTTACTAGGTCAAAGTGTAGGGAAGACTTAAGGAGAAATAACTCAATAGAATAACAGCTGAAGAATTTTAGGAAGAAACAAAGCTCTAGTTCCTGGGAGTTTGTGGAAAGAACTGAAAAAGAGAATTGAATGCTTAGTGAAAGTTGCTTCACTGAATCTAATTAGAATGCAGAAAGAGATTCTGGGAGAAAAAATTGGGTGATCATTGTTTTATTGCTTGGAAAACTGAACCTAGTCTGGGGCCTTAACAACCATTGCTGATTTTGTTTCCAGTTCTTATTTTGTGGACAAGTACACTGACCCACACTATACTTATTTTCCCTATAGAGATGGCAATTTGTTCTCTTTATTTCACAGGGATTTTTAAGTTAGTTGGCTGGACTTTCACAAAGTGCTAATATGATATGTAAGAGTTTTAAATTTAAAAAATAGTATGCAATAAATATGTTCATAGTTCTTCATGAACTCTGAAGTTCAGTGTTTCATACAGCTGTTGTGTCCTCTAAGCAATGATCCATGCTATTAAAAATGGGAATCAATAGAGGCACAAAATAATTTATAAAACTTTCTAATTACATGCTCAGTTGAAACCACATAAGAACATATATAATACTGGAATCAATGGTGATTGTAGCTAAAAAAATCACTTAGAGAATCAGAATGTCAGTGTTGTACAATGCACACAAAGACCAAATATATGTATCTATAATAAGAGTGACCAATATTGTGGGCCATTAGATTCAATCTCCTAATTTTAATACAGTCATGCTGGTAACAACAACAATAATCTAGCTAATGTTATTATATGCTATACTATTATATGCTAGTAGAAATACTTGTTTATTTATTTTATCTTTCCCAAATCCCATGCAATACATGATACCATCTATACATGTGGGGACACTGAGATTTAGAGAGACTAAATTAATTGCTTAGTGTTGCACAAGTAATTAGTAAATGGCAGCCTAGATTTTGCTGGATGTCCAAATTCAAACTCTTAAGAAGTTCTTTATACTATTCATGTCTGTATAGCAGCTGTATTTGTTTGGCTTTTATTAATATGACTTCTTCCCTGTGCTAGACTGACAATGTTATAGTGGATTAAGAGATGCCCTTACAGTCTACGGCCATACCACCCTGAACGCTCCCGATCTCATCTGATCTCGGAAGCTAGGCAGGGTCGGGCCTGGTTAGTACTTGGATGAGAGATGCCCTTACATTCTTCAGGCCATCCTATAGGGAACCAATGGAGAGAATCCATTTCAACAGAGATTTTCTTCTGAGAATGTTTGCACCCCTACCCTTTGATATGTGAAAAACCAGATTACATAAAAATCTTTCATAAATATACTATTTTTGGCTTTGGAACTTAGATCATCAGTCATCACAGATCATAAATCATCTGAAGGGCAAAAGGACTGTACAAAATAGAAACGTGTCTGCTACACTTTTCATGAGCCATTTGCAAGAACAGACACCTACTTAGACTATTGTTTGGAGGAGAAAGATATAATCTAGGTCTTGCATCTTAGGCAAGAGTGTATCAAGTGGGAAGTTCCTGGGCTTCTGGATATTTTGCATTTTTAACTGAGATAGAAAGAATACAGATATTTTCTTCCATTTCCTTTCATGGATGGTGTCTTAACCTATTTAAAATACAGTTTACATATAGGGTGTATTCACTGCCTTTTAAGATTCTGGAAACTCCCATATGTGACAACTGAACAACTTGCCTAAGGGAATTACCAACTTCCTCCCTTAGCCCCCACACATAGACATACACAGCCCACAGAGTTTTTAGAAATTAGCCGCATTAAAATTTATTCTGACTAGTACTTACTTTTACTAGTAGCTAACCCAGAACCCATCAGAAAATGTAGCAACTTTCATCAGAAAGACTTGCTAGTAAGTAAAGCCTCAAAGGAGATGGTATCTCAAAGGGCATTTACCCTATGATTGGCATCTTTATTTCTTGCAGTTCTCCAGAATTAACAAGTAGGAAAAAGCAGCAGGAGCTGTATCCACGAAAATAGTGCCTAGAGGCTTCAAGTTCCCGGCATTTGGTTGGCATGCTGGATGAGTGTTTCTGTAGGACAGAATTCTGTGTGTTCATGTACCTTAATATGAAATTGATACATCCTAATTCTTGCTTCCATTTGAGGATTGCTTTGATAATCAACAGAAAATATGTGAATAAAGAGAAATTGACTACTGATTACTTGTCTTCTCAGAGCTCAGATGAGCAGAGCCATGTGCCCTTGCACATGAGGAAAGAAAATATCTGCTCCATGAGATTCCATTTCTTCCTTAAGCCCCCCCAAAATTAAGGAACACTAATTCATTTCCACTACTGTCTTTTTATATTCAAATGATTTTGTGTTTGGAGAAAACTCACAGTATTTACTATGAATAGACTTTTTTGGTTTTTTGCTGATCAGTTCTACAAAAAGGTACAAGAAACTAGAATGGCAGAAAATAGTGAAATTGGTAAATGTGTCACTCCCAGTGTATAGCTAAATTGATCTTATCAATGTCAATTATAGTACATTCTTTCTTTCTAGAAAACATGATAAGATGTTCCTAGAAATCAGAAGAGACACTTAAGTGATAAATCTGTGGGAGCAACTAAATTCATGTCTATGATATAACTAAAATATTTTAAAAATGAAACATACAACAGTCTTTAGTGGTTGTTAATATGCCCAAAACCTTTTTTTTCTGAAAAATCTAGCTTCATTAAATTAAAAACACTAGTACTGATTCTATGTTTTCTCTTGGGCTAAGCATCTATGCTCATTTTATGAGGAAAAACTGACAAATAGATGGGAAGGAAATTAATAGTCTGTCAAGCACTTTGTATAGTGTTAAGTATAATACCACTGAAAAACATTAGGTCTTGCTCAGGTTTAAGATTCAGAAGTGATGAAATGCTTAGGTAGGAGTAAAAAGTGGGATTCAGCTGTGAAAAAAAAAAAAAGGTAAAAGTCCTTAAGTTTTGAATGAATATTTTAATCTCTTTGAGCCTCAATTTCCTAACCTGGGAAATGGGCATGATAATACCTATTTCAAAGATTTATTAGGAGGATTAAATGTGATTAGATAATAGACTCTCCCTCTATCCTGGAGCCACTTACTTTGTCATCTCTTTTTTTTTTCATCATGACTATCCTGTGTTCTTTCGTCTGGTCATTACACATGAGACTGGAACAATGGTGACTGACCCTGTCAGACCAGAACTGATACTGTATTTGCTCAAAGTTCACTTTAATTAAACTATATTTTTGAAAACCCAACTCACTTTGTACCCTATACATCACCCTATCTGCAGAGAATGCTGATATTCCACCAATGTCAGCTATGTAAAATTGCTTGCCTCTGCTGTTCTGTATCTTGGTCAGCAGTGAGAATTGTTTTGTAAACCACTGAGGATTTTAGCAGGAAGAGAAAAATTTCTGGATTAATTACCAAAACAAGTACTCTTTCAGTACTTGGCGATATTCTGCTTTTCCTTTCTGGATTACATTTCCAAAGTCCCTATCATTTTACTCCAGCAATATTCTCTAGTCTTGCTCCCTCCCCCCAGCTAGCCCCAGCAATCCTACAAAGCCAATGGAAGTATGACTACCAACTTCAATATTTTTGGTATGTTGATGGATCCACCCACAATGTTTGCTTAACTTCGAAAATAATTTTTACCTTCTCCTAGGTGGTTGCTGAAGACATTTCTGCCCCAAATCTTTGAGTCAGTGGCTGTATGTAGGCAGTTTAATCTGCCGTATGAACTCAGACACATTAATTGACACTTTTTGGTACATGACTCACCATGTCGTGTCAATTTATATGACTACTCCTTTGTTAGTGTGTAGATTAAAGGGAGTGCTCGGTGTGTCAACAATAATATTGGATGATTTTATTTTCACTTTCACTTCTTTTCTCTTTTTTTCACACTCTGTTTTATCTATGGTGAATGACCAATTCCATTGTTTACAGCAAAATAATAATGTAAAATATTGTAAAACAATAATGTAAAATAATATAAAATTTTGTAATATAATAATGTAAGATAATAATGTAAAATAAAGTGAAACATTGCTCCTCAAGGTCTCACCCCCCGTTTTCTTCTTGCTTTAGCTGTTGCTGCTTTTTAAAAATGCTAATACAAATTGGTTTTTTGCTTTTATTTTGGCTTATTTTACTTAGGAAAAGCAAAGATTAATACTGGGAGAGGCAGGTCCTTTGAAAAATGGCAATGATTATTAATCAAGGTTGTTTACCTTAAGTAAAAGAATTGTGAAGTTTATTATTAAATCAGAGTGGGGGTGAGAAATCAAAAGGCATAAATCATCATTGAATCTATGAAATAGAAAACTTAACTAAAAGAAATTTGTAAGGTTTTCAAGGAAACTGTTCAAAGAGGAGGATGTTTTTATTCCATTCTCTTCATCCTGATTCTTGAAAAATAATAGAATAAAAATTGGAAGTTTAGTAAGTAACTCCCTTTACTTTCAATCTATATTTAGCAAACAATCCTTCCTAGTTATTATATGACTTCCTAAATTCGTGTACATATTCAAATCCCACATCAGCACACAACACAGAGGGCAGTTCTCAATAAATGTTTGTCAACAGGAAAAAGGAATAAGGGAGGATATAAAAGATGTCCTCATCTGTTATGTGGGAATTTTAAGTAAAGGAATGAGAAAAACTCAGTGGAATTCCTTATCACTATAGCTGACTGAAAGGAGATGATACAGAGTGACGTGCAGATTAAACAAATTTTTAGAAGATATTTTGAGGGGTAAGCATTGGCTCTTAAGTGCTTGTATCAAGAAGCATTTATTTAACACCTACTGTTTTAAAAGCATTGTGAAAAGAAACTCAGAAGAACTGGCTGCTCTATACCAAGCAAAATCTGATAGGGATAGAAAAATACATATAACAATCAAATATAAAATTCAACAAAACCAAAAACCTATATGAAATATTTCTACTTAAATATAAAAGACATAGAAGGAAGAAATTGGTAAGTCTGGGATTAAGGAAGAATTCTGGAATTATGACAGTTAGCTTGTACTATACTGAATATTCTTCCCAAAAGAAATAGAGGATTTATGGAGAAGAGCATTGTTAAAGTACAATTAAAAAAAAAAAAAAAAAAAAGGTAAACTCAAGATTTTCAGGCAGCTATGAAATAAACACATCAAAAATTTTATTCAATTTCATTAATTAGTGAGAGAACCAATAAAATGTTATGACCAGGTCAAAGAGCATTTGAGGAACTGCTTACATGTGCAATTAAATATAGAACTGTTAGGTTAAATAGCTGTAGTAGAAACAAAACTGGTTTATTTCTTACAGAGCAGTGAGCCATATCTTTCGGGGTTGTCTCTTCTACAGGAAAGAAATTATTTGCATCTCTACCAGAGAAAAATCTACAGGTTAACCTCAGCCCCAGAGAGCTGTAAAAAAAAAAAAAAAATCCAACCTCCAAAAAATCCAGCTGGCACTGCCCTCAAAGTGCCTTCAGAAATCTCTTTTGCCTGTTTTCAAGTGTTAAGGAAATTTTCTAGTAACATTAATACATTTTTGGTTAGCACCCTCGTAATCTATTTATTGTATTCAGTGTGTATTTTTTCAGGGTTTCTTCTAATCTTAGCTTGTTTATTTGGAAGAGGGGTAACATAGAATGAGGCAATTATAGAAGCTCCAATTCCCTTGTTTTCTATACCTCAAAATATAACTTCCACTTGAGTGAAATAGTTACGTGCCCCAAACCCACAGACCCATACAGAGTAGAGAGTATAAATCAAAAAGTTTCAAAAACAATCTCCTCTTCTGTTCTGCACTCCAGTGGCTCTTAGTAACATGCGCCTAAATACTAGTTGAGTAAATGTAGTATCCAGGGAGTGACTATATCAATCAGTCTTCCTTCCCATAACTACAGGTAAACAGTTGGCAGTTTTTGGCTGTAAGGGTGGAAGGTTTACATAGGTTCCCTTGAGGATATGTGTAACTTAAAACTGGCAAACTTCAGGACAAGCCACTGCTGGGGATTATTAACTCCAGCCTCTTCTCTTCCTCTACCCCTTCTTCCTACCCTTCCTTCTCAGGTAATCTTTCGTGTGTGTGTGTGTGTGTGTGTGTGTGTGTGTGTGTGTGTGTGTGTAGGCGGGGGGGTGGGGGTGGGGGGGCGGTTGGGGGTGTTCCAGGGCAGAACTCCGTGTTTCCTATTGAGAGTATGTCTGTCTTCTCAACATGAAAAAAAAGGGCCATTAATCTGTCACATTCTATATAAATTCCACAGACAACTAGAATAATTGGGATATTTAAACACCAGCTCCTAAATTAGGAAAAACCTTTGTACCTTGACAAGTTACAGATTCCCACAAGCATGCATTGCGCACCTTTGGATCAGGTGCATTTCCAGTTCAATGGGTGCCTATTTATGTGCAAATGAAAAAAGTGTTGCTTCACTGAGATATGGAAGTGAGGTGAACTTTCAGGTAGCAAAAGATGCTGGACATGGTGGCTCTGTGACTGTTGTGTCCAGTATAAAAATATAAGATGTAGCTTTCACTCCTTGTTATTTTCTACAAATTTTAAAATAATCTTACAGCATGTATATAATATCTTTCATGTTTCTTCTGATTATACACAAAACTACATATTCATTATAGAGAATATAGAAATTACAGATAAGTAGAAGTCATAGACTTTAATTTTCTCACTCAGAGAACACCACCAGTGTTAAAATTTGATAAGAATATATGCATATGGGTATATATCCATATATATATTGCATAGGCTATATCCTTATATATGTGTTTGTAAATGCATACATATACATATATAATTGCTAACCTGTTCTTTCACTTAACAACTGCATAGAAAACTTACTTCAGCTCATTCAGCACTTATCAATACCATAATCTTATTATCTAGTTATCCCAATGTATGATTTCAGTTGAATGACTTTATCAATCCCATATTGTTGCCATATAGTTAGAGCCAAAACATTTGCTGTTACAAAGATAATATAACAAAGGAATTGACAGATGTCTCTAAACATTAACGATTTCTTACTTAGGCTTCTTCATAGAATTTCTAAGTCAGAAATAAATCAGTTTATAGACATTCGATGTGTTGCCAAATTGCCCTCTAAAAAGTTTTATGCTGATTTGTCTTCCCACAGAAAGTCATAAGAATAGTATTTTCCAAACATGCATTTTAATACTTCCCATTTTAAACTTTAATTTTTTGACCAAAACAATATAAAATATAAATGCTAAAATGTGAAAAATATTAATATTTTTCTCTTATAAATTACATACACACACCAATTTTGACTTGTAAAAGGTCTGTTATCATAATGATATTGATCCCTTATCTAACATTAAAGCAGCAGGTATTTTTCACAATTTATCTTTTGTCCTTTAATTTACTTATTATGAAAAGAATTTTTAATTTTTATGTAGTCAAATAAATCTGTTCTTCTATAGACTTTAAAGAAATATTCTTCTACTCTTCTGGCTTTATTAGGAATCACTTTAATTTTAACTAGTGCCTTTAGCATATATTAAAATAACGTTTTTATTTTGCCTACTAAAGTAATGTTGTACTACAGATCTTATCAATTAAGAATTCTTACATACCTTGAAGCCAATCTCACTTGGTAATTATTTCTCTTTGACTACACTGTAAGTTAAATGTTCTTAAATGTATAATTAAGTATAATATGTGAACAGAAAAGTATATACCTTGTAAGTGTACAGCTCAGTGAATTTCCAGAGATTGCATCAGTTTTGTAACCAGCATCTAAATAAAAAAAGAGAATGTTATATACACTAAAGAATTCCTTCCATGTTCCCTTCCAATGCTGCTCTCATCATGAAAAATCAATATCCTGAATCTTAAGACTACATTTTGCCAGTTTTGTATGCAGTCAAAATATTCTGTCCCTTCTATCAATAAAAGTAAATGTTTAAGCTAATTAAAGAATAGGTAGAAAATTAGAATTTGTAACCATGCTAAAAAACTGAGTGAGGAATTGAAATGTTTTCACAAAGCAAACACCAGGCCCAGACAAATTAAAAATATATATATATATATATATATATATATATATATAAAATATTTGGGGTATATATACACCCCAAATATTTCAAGAACAGATAATCCCAATCTTAAGAAAATGTTCCCAAAAACTAGGAAAAGAGGAAAATGCCTCAACATTTTTATTACTGATATCCAAAATTGAAGAGCCAAATACAACAAAGGGAAATTATAGGCAGTTGACTTTGGTGAATATAGATACAAAAATCCTAGCCAAAATATTCTAAACCAAATCAAATATTATAAAAAAAAATGTATCTTGATCAATTTAGATTTATCCAAGAACTTAACACTGGCTTAGTATTAGAAAAATTGATTAATTTAATTCACATATTAACATATTAGGAGAGACATACTTGACAAGCTCAACAGACAGAGGAAAATAGTTTTGATGAAATTTAACATATACTCATGATAGAAACTCAGAGTAAACAAGGAATTAGGGAAAAAAAGCTTCTTTATTTAAAATGTATATTTATAAAACATCTACAAAAATCATACTAATATTTTTAATAACAAAGCCTTTTAATATTAGGAATACATTAAGTGTATCACCACTCTTTTCATGATGGTACTGGAGGTCTTGGCCAGGAAAAGAAAGACAGAAGGTAAGTATAAAAATTATAAATAAAGGTGTTATTATTTTCAAAAGATATAACCAGTGATGTAAAAATCCCAAAAGAAACCCAAGAAAATGTTAAAATGAAAAGGAGGGATTAATAAGTTGCCTAGATGTTAAATCAATATACACAATCCAGTTACATTTTTATATAACTTTTAAAAATCATTCAGAAAATATCATTTTTAGAAGATGATATTTTTAAAATAACACAAAAAAAGTAATCCAAAATAAATCTACCAAAAACATGTTCATGCTTGTCATAAAGAAAATTATAAAATTTTATTAAAGTACATTAAATAAAGCACTATAAAAATGCAATGCAGGACATACACAAGGATTGAAAATGGACATCTTAAAGATGTCGGGTCTTTCCAAATTGAACTAAAAATACATTGAAATTTCAGCAAGTTTTATACAAAACTTGAAAATGAAACATTAAATTTAATGTTGAAGAGCAAATATCCAAAAAGGAAAGATAATCTGAAGAGGCTTCTCTTTCCAGATATCAGGGCTCATTTTCAAATTTGCTTGCATAAGACAGTGTAATATTGGAACAGAGCATATGAATAAATCAAAGGATAGAATAAAGAGCCTAGGAAAAGAGAGAGCATGAAAACATACTTAACTTGGTTTTTGAACCAAGCTGTCATTGTAAATCAATGGGGAAAAGATGGATTATTCAGTAATAAAGAGAGCAGGTGCCCTCTTTAAAATTTACAATTTTAATTTATTTTAAAATTTAAATTTAAAAATTTTTAAACTTCAAATTTTAAAAATATTTTATTATTAAAATGTTCAAACATACTTTTTATTTTTTTAAGAGGTAAAATGGTCATCAATATTCCTTATTAGTCTTGGTTCTCCAAGGGAACAGAACCAACAGGATATGAAGAAGAAAGAGAAAGAGATTTTAAGGAATTGGCTCATGAAATTGTGGAGACTTGGTGAGTCCAAAATATGATGGGGAAGGCCGAAGGCTGGAGACTCAGAAGAGTTGCAGTTTGCATCCAAAGGCGGTTGGCTGGCAGAATAACTTTTTGCTTAGGGGAGGTTAGTCTTTGTACTGTTAAGACTTTGAACTAATTGGATGAGGTCCACCCTCATTGTAGAGGGTAATTTGCTTTTCTTAGTCTATCGATTTAAATGTTGATATCATCCAAAAAAACACCTTCACAGAAACATCTAGAGTAATGTTTGACCAAGTAACTGTGCACTGTGGCCCAGCCAAGTTGGCATATAAAATGTATTTCTTATAGCCATCATCTAAATTTTCCTCTCTCTTTTCTTCATAAGTTGTTATTTCAACATCATCCAAGCAATTAATACTAACAAAATTCTTCACCCCTTATGCTAGTAATTGTTTTAGACCATTAATTATATTTAGTGTTCAATACCAATTTTTTTCCCAATTATCATGTTGGCAGATTTCTCAGGAAAAGTTCACTGTTGTAATACTTCCTTAGATTCTGCATGTTCAAAATAGTTTTTCTCTAGTCTTAAACCTGGAAGGATAGTTTGGCTAGATATTGCATCATTAGCTTATTATTTCCTTGCACATCTTATAGATGTTGCTATATTGTTTTCTGATTAAATATTGCTTTTAAAAAGTTAGATGCCAACCCGCTTTGATTTCCTTTGAAAGCACTTGGTCCTTTTGTCAGAAACCCAGGAAGTTTATCTTTAGTGTTTAATTAATGCGAGGATATGCTCCAAGTTGATAATTCAATGAGTAGATTCAGTCTTCTGTAATTTCAAGGGAATTCTTTTGAATTATGTTTTGAAATGTTAGTTCTGCTCTATTTTTTTCTTCTTTAGGGTTTTCATTTACAGGTTTATTAGATTTACTTTGTCTTTCTTCTATACCTGTTTATTTTTCTCAGATTCTTTTTGTCTCTTTTCTTATATCTGTGCAATTTTATTGACCTTTCTTATGTCTTATGTCTAGCATCTATGCCCCTTTATTATATAGTTATAACCACTCATCTTTGTGTGTCAATAGTTTATTTTAATTTATGGGATGATTTTGTTCTTTCTGAAAAGTTTTTCTGGTTCTCTTAGATATTCCTTTACATTTTCCTCCTATTCTACCCATTCTTCTGATTTTTTGCATTTCTCCTTTATAATGGTTTTCTGTACTTTTGAATGTTACATTTTTATGTCTATGTTTTATTTTTGTTTCAGTTCTCTTTTACTTTGTGTCAGCAATTCTCTAATGTACTTTTATTTGCAACACAATTTTGAATTTCATCATCTACTGTTTTCTTATAGTATCCCTGTAGGGTTTGGACCTTCTGGCTTTCTGTTTTTTATTTTTAAAGATGTTGGGTATTTCTGATATTTTATTTAGAAAGGGGATTCTATGGAAGGTGATTGAAATGGATTTTCTGATTTCTCAGTTTGAGGGTTTCCTCTTCTGTTGCTACAACTAAGGGGAGTTGTTATATTACATGGTATTTTTTGTGGCCAGCCTTTCTCTGGTTCTTCATTCCAATCAGACTCTAAAAGGTCTACTTCACTTTTAAAATCACTGCTTGCTGCTTTCAAAAGGACACCTTTGATTTTTAGGTTGTTTCCCTTTCTACCCAGGAATTGGTTCCTTACTAGGACTGCCAATTCCAGTACCATGCATTTAGAAACCTGTTCCAGGGGAGGAGTCAAGATGGCAGAAAGCAGGCTGAGACCACTTCAGCTAGCAGGAGATCAGCTAGATAGCTTATCTAAAGATTGCAAACACCTGCAAATCCATCGGCAGATCGAAGAGAAGAAGAACAGTGATTATAGAAACAGAAAAACAACCACATTCTGAAAGTAGGACTGGCAGAGAAGTGAATCCAAAGCGACAGGAAGATAGACCCTGGGGGGAGGGGCCGGCTCCCGGCAAGTGGCGGAGCAACGGAGCACAAAATCAGGACATTAAAAAGTCTGTTCCGCTGAGGGACATCGCTCCAGAAGCTAAACCGGGGTGAAGCCCACGCGGGGTCAGCATGGCCTCAGGTCCCGCAGGATCACAAAGGATTGGGGGTGTCTGAGTGTCGCAGAGCTTCTGGGTATTGGAACAGGAAGCCGGCTACAGAGACAGAGCCGACAGTAAGCTCACAGCTCGGGGTTACATTGAACCAGCCACAGGCTCGGTGAGCTTGGAGCGTGGCCGGAGGTCAGGCAGACGGGAGTAACTGGGCGCTGTTCTCTGAGGGTGCACTGAGGAGTGGGGCCCAGGGCTCTCAGCTCCTCCAGGCCGGAGACCAGGAGGCGGCCATTTGTATTCCAGTCCCCCGGAACTCTACGAAAAGCACTCAGGGAACAAAAGCTCCTGAAAGCAAACCTGAGCGGATTACTCAACCTGGCTCTTGGTAAGGGCAGTGCAATTCCGCCTGGAGCAAAGACACTTGAGAAGCACTACACCAGGCCCCTCCCCCAGAAGATCAACAAGAAATCCAGCCGAGACCAAGTTCACCTACCAAGGAGTGCGGTTTCAATACCAAGGAGAGCAGCAGAATTCCAGAGGAGGAGAAAGCAAAGCATGGAACTCATGACTTTCTCCCTGTGATTTTTTAGTCTTGCAGTTAATTTAATTATTTTTTCATTTTTTTTCTCTTCTTCTGCTAAAATTTTTTAACTTTTACCCTTTTATTTTCTAAGGATTTTAACTAGTTTATCTAATATATATATTTTTCCTTTTTTGTAATTTTCTTTAATTGTTTTCTTTTTTTTAATTCTTTTTTTTTTTCTTTCTTTCTTTCTTTTTGAACCTCTTTTTATTCCCTTTCTCCCTGCTCACGATTTGGGATCTCTTCTGATTTGGTTAAAGTATATTTTCCTGGGGTTGTTGCCACACTTTTAGTATTTTACTTGCTCCTCCATATACTCTTATCTGGACAAAATGACAAGGCAGAAAAATTCAAAACAAAAAAAAGAACAAGAGGCAGTACCGAAGGCTAGGGACCTAAACAATACAGACATTGGTAATATGTCAGAACTAGAGTTCAGAATGACAATTCTCAAGGTTCTACCTGGGCTCGAAAAAGGCATGGAAGATATTAGAGAAACCCTCTCGGGAGATATAAAAGCCCTTTCTGGAGAAATAAAAGAACTAAAATTTAACCAAGTTGAAATCAAAAAAGCTATTAATGAGGTGCAATCAAAAATGGAGGCTCTCACTGCTAGGATAAATGAGGCAGAAGAAAGAATTAGTGATATAGAAGACCAAATGACAGAGAATAAAGAAGCTGAGCAAAAGAGGG